>NC_134237.1:80809735-81112766 GCF_965152275.1 Natator depressus
TTGGGGATTGATCCTGCTTTGAGCAGGGGGTTGGACTAGATGACCTCCTGAGGTCCCTTCCAACTCTGATATTCTATGACACACCCACCCTGTCTAGATGCTTAGCATGATGGGACTGCTTGCACAAATGATCCCTTTGGCTAGTTTTGGATCCCCAGTCTCCTTGTTATTGGGGCAGGAGTAATAAAGTGTTGCTATCCTTGTTGTGTGAACTGAGGGCAACAGAACTGTACCTGGCATACCCTGATGGAGGGACTGACCCACAACTGAACAGCACTCACTAGCCAGGGGACATAGGTTCCAAAGCCCAATGAGTTGAGAGAGGGTAGGGACAGGTACTTGTACCTGGTAGTATGGGCCTTGTTTAAGGTCCTAGACACCATTTGACCCTTCCTCTCTCTACGGTATAATAAAAGACTCATTTAGACTCAATTGAGAGTCTTGTTACACGCTGAAGAGCTGAAGTCACTGCTACCTAGGTTGCACTTCTCAGAATCCATGACACTTTTTGCCTGTGAACTCTACTCACTTGGGCAACAGCTTAGTGATGTTTCCCCACTGCATCTCATTTACAAAAACATACAGTATCTGAAAAAGCCAGTGCTTAATGCTTCTCTCTTGATTCCTATTCCTTCAACTGTACAATTCATAACCTACCTGTGCTAAAGTTTTGCTGTGTGTGAAATAAGTGATGTTACAAATGTTTGAAATTAATGTTGTGTGTGCACATCAGTGTTCTACAGAATTAAAAGGAGCAATTTTTGGCACCATTATGTATCTTTGTGCTGACAGTATAGATTTAATTTCCAAAGTCTAAGATGGCCAAATGATGTACTGGCTAGTGCAGCGTACATTTCCACAAATGATTCAATGTGAAGATTAGCTAAGGTATGTGCGTGCACATATTTGCATGAATAGAAGTTATTTACATGTTCAGCTGTGCACGTGAATGTGTATTGCATTGTTGAAAATCTGGCCATTCGTGTTTTGTTAAAGGTGAATATGCAAAAAAAGGGTTAAGAATTTTAAAATGCAACTACAGCAGCTTCAGACTAATTCCTCTTAATTTGCTTGCAAAACAATTTCTAGGCCAAGTTTAAACCTGGAAAGTAACTCTCTGGTCAGCTGACGAGTATTTAGATCATCCTCTCTGTGACTAAGAGGATATAAATGGCTATGTCCTCCCTCAATGCTGTAATGGCAGCTTGACACAGACAATTACATTAGTGACAAGTAATTAAATTTGGGGTATAAGGTTTTCTATGTGCAGTGCTATAACTACTGTTAAGTTTCTAGATACAGAAAAGATGTAGACTATAGCATTGTAAACATTTAGGTTTCATGTCATGACACTACAGGCTTATACTGTATCCAGGTCTTGAATTGGGCCACCTTATAGGGCCTGGGGGCGGGGGGGGGGGTTGTTTTAAAAAAAAGAAGTCTCTAGTTTTAGTGCCTATAGAGAAAATCTTAAAACTATGAACCCAGCATAACTGATGCAGGGACATGTGCTTGAGAGCTTGGAACAATAGCTCTGATTTGCCCTTGTTCATCTAATTGAGGCACTAACTCAGTTGCTCACTGGTGATTTTAAATGAATATATTATTTCATTGTTGATGAAAGCAGAGAGGAGAGGGTGATCTTATTCTAGAATGAGATTTCATTTTGCCTCCGAGTGGGTGTCACTTGGTAGGCCACCATTTAATTCCCTCCCTCCCCACAACCCATGGAGCCAACATGGCAGAGGGGAGACAGAACCCAAGGGAGGGCATCTGAAACTCACCGTGGTGGAACTATTCCCACGGAGCTCAGTAAGGCATCTGAGCCTCACTGAAGGGGAGGCAAGATTAAGGAGCCCAGCAGTGCCCATGTATCCAAAACTTATTTAGGGAATACCAAATCTGAGTTGCTTAGAAGAGCACATATGATCATGTTTTGAACATCCAGACAATCACCTGTGAGTGGCATATCAAGTGGGCAGAGCTTGGAAGTGTACCACTGCACTCTTTTCCAGTTTGACTACTGACTATAATTGAAGGGGCCACATATAACAAAAAGGGTTCCAAGCAATTATAAGAGTACACATGGGGGAGGGAAAAATCTTGGTGAAATCCTGACCCCACAGAAGTCAGTAGGAATTTTGCCATTGACTTCAATGGAGCCAGGATTTCACATTCTATATTCTCTTAATTCAAAGAAATCTTAAACAGATCAAAGAATGACTCACCAGTCAGCACACCTCCTTATGGTATAGGAGGTTCTGCTCTTCTGGCATTCCCTGCTGACAGCTACTCTGCAGATCCAGCTCTGCAGGGATCTGTTTCTTCTATCTTGGCCCTCTGGGCAAATCACGCTCAGTCCTACCCCTTTAGTGGTAACAAAGTCCAAACAGGTAGTTCAGTGCTCTTACACTAGGACTTCAGAGGCTGACTCTAGGCCCAGTGTTCTTTATAGCCATTGTTTCACAGCTACCAATAGTCCTTGCCTCTTTTATCCTGAGGGAGTGCGGGGCACCCTTCCTTCCTCCATGGTCTGCAGGGGAACCCAGGCTCTTCTTTTACTGTGGGTTCCAACCCACAAATGCTACAGTGATCAGCCTAGGTTTGCTCCCTTAGGCACCTTGATGCTCCCCTAGACATCTTCCTACATCAGCTAGTCTCCATGCCCTTTTCCAGGCTCTGCAGAGTCCTTTCCAACTCCAGTAGTAAGCAGGCTCCCTGAGCTTTCTCCTCAGAGAGCCAGTTCCTAGCCCTTTCAGAAGGGGCACGTCATCCCTAAGGTTTCTCAGTACCTCTCCAACTCTATTATTAGAGCTCCTGTCTCAAGAAAGGATCCCAAGGCCTACTCTCCCCATAGACTGGTGTTCTTTTCCCCTAAAGCCCTTTCTTTACATTAACCACCCAGGTCCTCTGTAGCTGAATCTCACCTGTAATTGAGCCTGACACCTGTGTAGTTACCACCAGGTGCCCTCATTAAGCTCTCCAGCTCCACTTAACCCTTTCAATACGTGTGTGTGTGTAAAATACATTCCATCATAGAGGTATATCAAATGTGCTGTATTCACTCTAGGGATACCAAATATTTTACCAGTACAGCCATAGGCCCAGATTTCACCTGTACAGGGGAAGGGAGATACAAGTTGCACTTCAATGCCAGTGAAGGCTGTGGTGACCCGGGGTCATTTGCTTTTTCCATCACTTTCCTCCCACTTTGATTGAGGAGAGGACTGCTGTAAGTTCTGCTAGGAGCACCATCGGAACCCTGTGGTTCCACGAATCAGAGAACAATCCAGCCACCCCAATGCTCTGATAAGTGCCTATACTGGTTGGCTGCAATCTCCCGCGGAGGAGAGGCTGAGGAAGACTTGTGCCACTCCCAGACCTGGACTGAAGTGAATCTAGGTCACAGTTTAACCATAATGGTATAAAATGCTTCTCATTCCAGTGCTACCTGCTGGCTAACAGTCTGTAAAGCTAGGGGTGCTTGCTATCAGGCTATAGGTAACCCTGTAACTGTCACTTGTTTTATTTGGTTTGGTGTAGAGGGAGGAGGAACAGAGGGGTCACGCAAAGAGAGGAAGAGAAAAATCAAGAAGTGAAGAGGGAAAGAAGAAAAGAGGCATTAAGGGAAATGCAATTGGTAAGCTACTGTTTTGATCTTGCTGCGAAGCTGAACCCACCAGAAATGTGTTGTCCCTCAGTGCTAGTGCTAAGGCTTTTCTGTCAGACTAGCTGAAACTGATCTATCTATGCTAGGCTAGTATCTCTAGCTTACAAGTTAGAAGTGTTGTATAATGGATACTAGAGGGTCAAGCCAGTCTTACAAGGTGCTAAGCATGACCCGGAGAAGTGCTGGACACCCTCTACTCCAGTGGAAATTTCAGCTGCTTACAAAACTGGCCCACTATAAAGAATCTGTTAATGGCACAATAGTTAAGGATTAACAGGCTGGATGCAACAGATCTGAATAAGTTTAGTTGTAATTGCGGGAATCATTTTACAGACACACTATACCTGGTAACATACTCCCAACCACAGACACAGCAGTGCCTGCAAACTTAATTGCCGCAGATAATGTCATAGTGCAGATACCAGTAAGGCACAGTGTTTTTCCCCCTGAGCAGTTCTCTTATTTACTCCCACAACCCCCCCAATCATCTGACAAGTAATAAAGAACAAAGCAATCTGTCCCCTTTACATTCCTCTCCATAAGGGCTTAACTATGTCAGGTGCAAAACTGTGAACCTTATTAGGCTCGGGGGTAACCTTCACTGCTACGAAGATAGTCAATATGGAAGACTCCATGGAATCAGAGTAAAGAGCGGCTTAGTGAAATGAGATACTGCAGCTCCTATGAGTAAGGAGTCCTGTCATAGCCTCTAGCTCATAAATGATGTGTGATAACGGTTTAGTATTGGAGGACTGCAAATACACACCACTAACTTGGGGGGGAAAAAACCTCACTGCTTCTCTCTCCAGAGAAGGGTGAGGGCTCCAGTGTTTTATTGCTGCAATGCCTGAGTCACAATAATGAAGTGCACAATACTGTTGGAAAACTTTAAATTGTGTGTGCATATGGAGGAAACAGCTGACTTGTTCCCTAGTGATTTATGCCACCTTATAGAAATTTACATATTCTCTCTCAAAACATCATGATTCATCTTAAGATTTTTCTGGCACTATCAATTGACTTGTCAAGTGTAAAAAGGTCCCTTTTTTTCTTTATATAAAATATGAAAACATTTCCTCAGTGTACTGTTGCCCCCCTTTGACCAGAGCAGCTAATCCAAGTTTGGGACCATGGTGGTGTTCCAGTTGGGAATAAAAATTGGTGGCAGTCTGGCAGTTCTTTGATGCAATTTTGTTTATTTATAAAGAACATGGAGAGTCCTGTGTCTCTGAATGCAGAAAGAATCCAATAGCAGCAAGCAGCCTCTTCTACTCACGGCACCAAGAGCCCTTTTTTCAGCCTGATTTCCTGACCCAAAAGAAACTTCTCCCCATGTTTCTTCCAGGGGAAGCCACACATTTTCAGTTGCTCCTTCAGCCTGTCACTCTCCTTAAGTCTATTCTGTTGTCAGTTTGTATGTTTACCCCTTACCCCCGAGTCACAATCCCCAGCCTTTGCGCACCAGATGCTAGTTTCTGAGCAGCTTCCATTAGGCTTTGTTTTAAGTGTGGCCCCTTAACTGTCTCTTCCAACTTACTTAAATGGGGGACTCGTTTGCATATCAGTTTAAAGAGGTTTTAACTTAACCCATAAGATGGGAGAAACAGTATAAAACAGTACAGTAACTCTGTGGTTGTTACTTTCCACATATGCAGTAGATAAGTTTCTGAGGGGAAAGGGGGAAGCTGCATTTAAGCATCTTAAATTTCACTAAAAACAAGTGTTTTTCTACAGCCTGCAATGTTTTGATTAATCCATTTACACTAGGGATCTTGGATGAAAAGAATGATTGCCCTACAATGCTCCTGTATCATTTTCAAGTTGAAGTTTTTATACGACAGTTCAATCACAATGGGCTAACAGATTTGCCTGTTTGACCTTTCTGTTGCTGTTTAATATACAGTTCCCCATATGCACAACTGGCATTTGGTTTCAGCCACAATTATAAAATCAGTGACATATCACATTTACTGTCTACTTAAAAGCAACAAGAGTCATTTATGTCTCATCATTATACATGCAGGATATTTTATTAAAGATCAAAGGTTTGAGAATTCATTTCATAACAAATGGGAATGGTGCAATAATATATTCTAATTATGGAGGCAATATGCAGAACATATGAAAATACTGTTAGAAATAACTAATCCCCTTTGTTTGAAATCCCAGAAGGCTTTTCTTGCCCCTCAAAGCAACTGCCCCCTACTTTGGTCAGTAACAGGAGAAGTATGCCTGAGGGTCCTTGGGGAGAAAGAGAAAAATATCAAGCGGTGAGTTAATGCTTTAATTGCTGCTCCTCTTCCAGCTTATCAGTTATGCCTCTTTCATTGTCTCTTTCCATTTCCTTGAAAACAATGGTGAACTCAGCAGAGATTGTCCCTTCTATGTTACTGAGGTACATGTGGAACATGAAATACTCAGCAGCACCATTTGAGAAATTTAAAGAGAGCATCAGGGGTGGAGATGTATCTGTAGAAGATGAATTGTACTGCCATGGTGGAAGGTAAAGTGGCTGTGGCATTGCCCATTGGTTTAACACTCAGAATTGTTTATTAATATTCATCAAGGATACTAGAGTTGCATACAGGCCTCATTCCAAAGATTCTGCCCATCTCTCTCATTAACGTATGATGTACAGTATTACTACTTAGCAGTGGTGCTAAGACAGTAGGGTGAGGAATCTGAAGAGCAGGGTTAGAGTTTTTTCAGGCTCTTTTAGATTGTTTGTACCTGAAATATAATTACAATTTAGTTCTGAAAAACCCAAAAAAGAAAGAACAAAAAAAACCCCCCAACCAACAATAACAAAAAAACCAAAAACCAGAATAAGCTTAAAAATGGACACAAGAAGCCACAAGAGGTATTGATAGCTCAAGACAGAAGTCCTCCATTTAACCAGCAATCCAATCCTGCTACCACTGCAATCAATGAAACTGGTACCATGAGCAAGGAGTGGTAGAGCATTGGCAGTGGTAATACAAACTCCCACACATTTGTCAGGATTGCTCCACCTTAATGATTATAAGATCCAGAGGGGCCTATACTCTGCTCTTCATACTCCTGCTAGGTTTTTTTTACATTTCTGATTGCTTTTCCACCTACATTCCCTTCTGCCTGACTCAATATCACTGGAGGATATTACCTTCTCTCACTAGTCAAATAATATCTGACAAGAAGCTGGTAAGTTTATTCTTGATTTTTTTTTTATTTGCTTGCTTTTTTGCTACGGGAGGATAAAAGCAAGCTTAGGGCCTGATTACTAGGGCCTTACTCCAGTTTTATGCTAGTGTAACTGCATTGATTCCCCTCTTGCAGCATTGGCCCCTAATGGGAAAAATCAAACTCTAAATGGATATTAATTGCTTCAGACTACCAAAACATAGTTCACTTATGTATTCCTGGTAGCAAATCTCAGTATGTAGAAAAAATCCCAAACAAACAAAAAAACCCACACCCACACACCTCTAAACTTAGGACAGACTTCAAAAGCTTCCTTCTTTCATGTTCTGTGTTCTTATTCCTTGGCATTCTTCCCCCAAGTCCCTGAGTAACAGCCTCCATTGTAGCCATTAACTAGCATCACTACAGGCAGTCTTTTACCAAATACCATACAGTTTAAAGTAGGGCTGTCAAGTGGTTAAAAAACAAAATTGCGATTAATTGCACCTTTAAATAGAATACCATTTATTTAAATATTTTTGGATGTTTTCTACATTTTCAAATATATTGATATCAGTTACAACACAGAAGGGTAGTTGTGTTAGTCTGGATCTGTAAAAGCGGTAAAGAGTCCTGTGGCACCTTATAGACTAACAGACGTATTGGATCATAAGCTTTCTTGGGTGAATACCCACTTCCTCGGATGCATGTAGTGGAAATTTCCAGAGGCAGGTATAAATATGCAAGCAAGAATCAGGCTAGGGATAACGAGGTTAGTTCAACGAGGGAGGATGAGGCCTCTTCTAGCAGTTGAGGTGTGAACACCAAGGGAGGAGAAACTGCTTTTGTAGTTGGCTAGCCAGTCACAGTCTTTGTTTAATCCTGAGCTGATGGTGTCCACTCAGTCCTACTTCTTGTTTAGGCAATCGCTCAGACAAACAAGTGTGTTTACATTTGCAGAAGATAATGCTGCCCACTTGTTTACAATGTCACCTGAAAGAGAGAACAGGCATGCGCATGGCACTGTTGTAGCATCACAAGATATTTACGTGCCAGATGCATTAGAGAGTCATATGTCCCTTCATGCTTCAGCCACCATTCCTGGGGACATGCATCTATGCTGATGACAGGTTTTGCTTGATAACAATCCAAAGCAGTGCGGACTGATGCATGTTCATTTTCATTATCTGAGTCAGATGCCACCACTATTTCTTTTGTTTATCATTTTTACAGTGCTATTTTTCAAAATATACACTTTAATTTCAATTACAACACAGAATACAATATATATGAAAATACATTTCAATTGGTATTTAATTGCATGAGTTAACTGTGATTAATTGACAGCCGTAGTTTAAAGGTATCCAGCTGACAACATACCAACTTCCCCTGCTTCCCCACCAACCTCTTACAGTGGCTTTTTTTTTTTTTTTAAGTTAATTTCGCTCCTTGTCCATTGTGTAGTGAACACCGGGGATTTTAGTTTTCCTGTGATAAAAGCCACAAAATTCTCAGATAAAAACAAAAATATCTATTTTAATTGCAGGAAAATTGAACACTGAACTTTTAGTTTCCCTAGCCTTCCAGAGCTGGGTAGCTGGGGAGAGGCAGCTGCTGGCTAGGTACCCAGCTCTGAAGACAGTGCCACTGCCAGCATCAGTGGAGAAGTAAGGGTGGCAATACTATACTATGCCACCCTTACTTTTGCACTGCGCTGGAAGAAATGCAGCCTTCAGAGCTGGGCGCCTGGATTCTCTGTCAACAGAACACAAATCTGCAAATTCTGCATATTCCCCCATGGCAACTGGATTTCTAGGATCTCTGGTGAACACTAATGCTTGCTGTGAGGATGCTTATGTTTTCCCCCAGCCCCTTAGTGCTACAAGCAAAATAAATAAATAACTAAAACCCATAATTTAAGTTTGTTTTTTGCAAGATTTGTGGAAATTCTTAAACCTTCACACTTTCCCAAATGTGTGTGGCCCAGAACAGGAAAAGTGTCTCAAGATTCCATTGAAAAATTCAAATTGATGGCTGCCACAATATCAAGCCAAAATATAAAACTCACTTTAAAAAGCCATTTTCTCCACTTCTGTTTCAAACCCTGTGAATAGAAAATAAATTTGCCTCTCAGGAAAACTCTTTGGAGCAGTTTGAGAGTCTGGAAACAGCTGTGTGAAGTGTACACATTACTGTTCAGGGTTGAGGCTCAAGAGACAGACATTGGTGTTCTGCAAAAAAAAAAAAAAGTGAATGGTTTCTGTATGACTTGAAAAGCTGGGTTTTGTTCTTTTAAAGGTTATGGAGTGGATTACTGTTTAGAATGTGCCATATTTAACTATGAAAACTATGCTAATTTAAGGGGGGAATGTAGAGGCAGAAAGACAAGCTTAAGGGAAAAGGGTAAATGAAGGACATGCAAGAAGTAATATTTAGTAAGTACTTGGAACTGGAGTTTGTTAGAAAAGAAGGCACAACACTTGATTAAATGCATGAGAACTCAGTTCAGACTTGAGTCTGCTCAGCTTTCTAGAAACCACCCAGCTCTGAGGCTTAACAGAAGGATTAATATAGTTAGTCCTATACTAATTTTGCATCATTTGAGGCATTCAGATACTGTTTATAAGGATATGGAATAAAAGTCTAGTAGTACTTATTTGAAATTTATTAACTCATACCTTTCCTTACACTAGGAAGAGAATGTTGCTCACATGCCACTTTTCTTAATGCTGCCAAGCAGAGTGAATGGAATTTATGCATGTCACAAGTTATGTGAGGTCATTATTTGCCTTTCAGTGATCCACTGAGCTAACCTGATTTATTTATTGGAACTGAATTTTCCCCAGTGCGCTCTTTGCATCCCTTTCCTCTGTCCTATATTGCAGCAAAGGACCCTATACAAAACAAATTGTCGTTGAGTTTTACAAGTCCAATTTTTTTAAAAACCCTCAGACCTCATGCCTCATTTTGAAGGAGAATTGAGATTAAGGATGCATCCACACCAACTCTGTTGTGTGAAAACTCATCCTGCAATCTCAGTAAATCTGCTTTCAAAGTGAGTTTAAAGTTTAAAATGCATTAAAATAGCAGATGAGTTGCAAGACACAATGTGAAATGGCTCAAGTTACCCACAACCTACTTCAAGTGAAGGTAAACCCTAACTCATCTAAACACAAATAGAATTCCAGGTGCAATCCTGCTGTGGGTGGGGTGGGGATGAGAGGAATGGCTGGCAGTCTCCTCAACTCAAACTGAAATTCATGGCTGCGGAGAGATCTCCTCATAGGAAGAGCATGCCCTACTCTGCGACACATCAAGCTCCACACACAGTTTCTGAAGTGATATAACTATTACTTGGTTGTGTGGTTTTTTTTGTTGGTTTTTTTTCCAAACACAGAAATACAACCCCTAGTAGGGATGCAGTTATACCAGTATAGCTTTTCATAGAATATCAGGTTGGAAGGGACCTCAGAATATCATCTAGTCCAACCCCCTGCTCAAAGCAGGGCTAATCCCCAATTTTTGCCCGAGATCCCTAAATGACCCCCTCAAGGATTGAACTCACAATCCTGGGTTTAGCAGGCCTGTCGTAAATATAAAGGGAAGGGTAAACCCCTTTAAAATTCCTCCTGGCCAGAGGAAAAATCCTCTTACCTGTAAAGGGTTAAGAAGCTAAAGGTAACCTCGGTGGCACCTGACCAAAATGACCAATGAGGAGACAAGATCCTTTATTTTTCTCCCTCCTCCCAGCTTTTGAAAGTGTCTGTCTCTGTCTGAATGATGCTTTGTCCGGGGACAGAACAGGAATGGAGTCTTAGAACTTAGTAAGTAATCTAGCTAGGTATGTGTTAGATTCTGATTTCTTTAAATGGCTGAGAAAATAGCTGTGCTGAATAGAATGAATATTCCCATCTGTGTGTCTTTTTAGTAACTTAAGGTTTTGCCTAGAGGGATTCTCTGTTTTGAATCTAATTACCCTGTAAGGTATCTATCATCCTGGTTTTACAGAGGTGATTCCTTTACTTCTATTAAAAGTCTTCTTGTAAGAAAACTGAATGCTTTTTCATTGTTCTAAGATCCAAGGGTTTAGGTCTGTGGTTACCTATGCAAATTGGTGAGGATTTTTACCAAACCTTCCACAGGAAGTGGGGTGCAAGGGTTGGGAGGATTTGGGGGGAAAGACGTGTCCAAACTACGTTTCCCAGTAAACCCAGATAAAGTTTGGTGGTGGCAGTGGAAATCCAAGGGTAAAATAATTTTGTACCTTGGGGAAGTTTTAACCTAAGCTGGTAAAAGTAAGCTTAGGAGGTTTTCATGCGGGTCCCCACATCTGTACCATAGAGTTCAGAGTGGGGAAGGAACCTTGACAAGGCCAATGCTCAAACCACTGAGCTATCCCTCCCCCTTTTCTTGTACAGAAATAGCTATACCATTATGAAGCACTGTTATACCAGCATAACTATATCCACAAAGCCATGCTACATTGTGTTTTTAAAAGTGCAAAGATTTTCTCTGAGCTTCCCTGCCCTTCCCCCACTGCCTTCTTTCATTAGAGGCCTGATTCTGCAAGGTATCAAATGTCTCAACTCCCAATAGAGATGAGTCAGCAGAAGTTGGTACTCAGCAGCTTGCAGGACTGACTCCCTGGAGTGGACCTTTTGCCTCAATAGCAGCTCATCCCTAGTGCCATAATTCACTCTCTCCTTCCACCAAAAAAATCCACTCAATAATGGAATGTGTTTTCCAACTGAAAAAAAATTATGCATCATAACAGCTAGACGCTTTAATAAAAAAAAAGAAAGTCGATGTTCTAGAGAACAAGTCAGTGTCTTCAGAGAAGTGCCAGTATGGTATGTGTATGCATACAGTTGTTTATGAGCCCTGCTCACATGCGTTTCATTGTCTTCCATGGAACTACTCTTGAGCATGGTTTTCTCTAATATCTACCAATATGAATCAGTCCTGCAGGTAACCTGGGTTAGCGGTTAACATTTTAAACCCTATTATTAGAGCTGGTTGCAATTTTTCCATTTAAACACTTGACAGAAGAGGGGCAATTTTTCCCTCAAAAACATTTTTGGCAAAAGATTTGCTTTGGTAAAATTTTATTCTGAAAGGAAAAGGCAGGGGGCTGACAGAGGGGAGGAGTAAGAAAAGATTATTGGCTTTCAAAAACTAACCCCCAAAAAGTTTTTTGAAAACTGAAATTTTCTGCTTAGTCTTTTCAACAAAATCACACTAAGTCGTCACTGGATATTAAAAAATTAAAGTCCCACAGAAAATTAGTAGAGCTGGTCAAAAAGTATCAAATTCAGGAATAAACTAACTAGTTTTACAAGTAATGGAGAAACATGAAGTTTATGAGGGGTCTAATTCTGTTACTCTTAGGCCTTGTCTACACAAGAAGGTTCTATTGCTTTAACTATACCAATAGACCCTATATAAGTAAAGCAGACAACCCTTCTAGAGTGGACACAACTATACCAGGATACTTGTTGTGATACTGTTTGTAATCTGGGGGACACTTGAGGATATTATGATCAATATTATAAAATTGAATGAGTTATGCCAGATATGCCATTATCTGCAAGATTATCTGCAAAAATGTTATAATTTGCCAGATATGATCTCATTTATGTGTTTGTATCACCTTTGTATTTTGGGTTATAGATATGTATGTCTGTCTATTTCAAACTTGGGCTATGCTTCTGGGTTACACCCCCAGATAGTTTGGCATCAGTACTGCCTACCCTGCTTAATGGCCCATTAAGGACCATCAGCTATAGAACTGATCCATTGGGAGAAGGCAGATACACCTTATGACTCAGCAAGGCATGCAGGGGCATGACTATGGAGAGAACTCCAAGGTCTCCAAGCCATGTGCTGGGCAGCTTGTGTTTGAAACAAAGGAAGCACAGGTACCATGGCAAAAGACTATAAAACAGGAGTGGGCAAACTACAGCCCATCCGGCCCATCAGGGCTTTGGATCCAGCCTGCGGGATTGCCACCCCTGTGGTGCCATGGGCCCTGCTCTGCTCTGGGAAGTGGCTGGCACCATGTCCCTGCAGCCCCTGGGGGCTGCCCTTGCCCGTGGGTACCTCCCCCAAAGCTCCCGTTGGCTGTGGTTCCCCATTTTCCCACCCCCATGTGGCCCTTGGGCCAAAAAGTTTGCCCACCCCTGCTATAAAAGGTAGCTGCATCTTCTCCATTTTATCTTCAATCCTGCTTCTTACCTCTGGAGGAACTTTGCTACAAACTGAAGCTCTGAACAAAGGACTGAATGACCCATCCAAGCTGTGGATGTATTCTAGAGGGACTTTCAGCAACCTCACCAATACTGCTAGGAACCTGATATATGGGAGTTTTTGTATGCATGTAACTCCTTTACTATTTAACAGCTCTCCTCTTGTTCTTTCTTTATAATAAACCTTTAATTTTAGGTATTAAAGGGTTGGCTGGCAGCATGGTATTTTGGGTAAGATCCAAAGCTATGCAGGCCTGGTGATGTGGCTGACCCTTTGGGGTCAGAAGAACATTTTGTATATGTGAGCAGAGTTTTTTAAATAGCTTCTCACTGTACTGGACCTAGGTGCTGATTGGGGACCAGAGAACTGGAATGCAATAAAGGGGGCTGTGAGATTTCTTTTTTGCTTCTTGATAATGAGTGTGGAGGATCAGAAGCACAGTTTGTGACTACGTGGGGAGTTTAACTTCACTGTTACTACCAAGGCTGGTGGGTATCTGCTCTCCCTTTTGCAGCCTGCCCTGATCTTGGCATTTCCAGAGAGGGCTGCCCCAGGCACCACCGGTCACACTTGTGTTTGTACCAATATAAAATATTCCTGTACACAAAAGTGAATAAGATAAACTGCATCTGTGCTAGAAGTTGTGTCTGTATAACTACTTTTTTAAAAAAAAATCCACACACTTCAAACTGAAATAGTTATATCAGTACTAAATGTGTGTGTGTTAAGCTAGGCTTTCTGCTGAGCAGTAATTTACCCTGCCTCTAATCCTACTGAAATCAACTTGATTAGAAGTGGCTGAATTGGGCCATAACCAGAGAACATTTCAGAATAAACTGTAAAGTTTTCAAATAGGTAACTGAAAGTAGGGAAGCTGAGAAATCACTAAGGGCCAGGTTTCTTATTGCAGACACTAGCATAGTAAGAAGAATTTTTCTTGCAAGGACATTCCAGTGCAGGTGTAGTATTGAAAAATAAATCATTTTTGTGCAACTAGTACCATGACAACAACACTGCTTGCTGGATAGAAGATCAACGTTTAAGGCTAAAAATGCCTTAGAGTCTTTCTGCTCAGTTTGCTGGAGTTCAGACACTACACAGCAGTAGCAGAAGTAGTAGTAACTGAAATGGCTCTTTGGTTGTTTTGGTTAGGAGTTCTTCTTTGGTTCAATTTGATGTTTCAAAATTATATTGCTAGTTACAGATTTAAGTTTAGAAGTTTGCTAAATGTTATTATATGAGCAACCAGGTTGTGGATATCCATGACAGATAACAGTGTGACAGCATCCCCAAAAGCTCTTGGAACTAAGCCCTAATGCATTTTTAGGGCAAGCTTTTTGTTACAGTACAGTTTCTGGTTACCAGGTTCTTTTTCAGCTTCCCAAACTAGACTTGTTATAGAGATGACATGGTTTATATTTGTTGAATCTGACATCCAATAAAATGCTTGTTCTGCATGAGACTTTGTTGTTTAATAAAGTTTTTAAACTCAGCTGCTTACAAGTAAGTGTCTATAATACAAATATTTCTGCAAATAGGTAAATAAAATGGCATATCTGTAGGACATAATGGTTTCTTTCTATGGTAGATCAGATATCTCCATGTTTGGGGGCACCTGGATTTCTGAAGCACTTTGTATTACATCTTTCAGAGTAACAGCCGTGTTAGTCTGTATTCGCAAAAAGAAAAGGAGTACTTGTGGCACCTTAGAGACTAACCAATTTATCTGAGCATAAGCTTTCGTGAGCTACAGCTCACTTCATCGGATGCATCCGATGAAGTGAGCTGTAGCTCACGAAAGCTTATGCTCAGATAAATTGGTTAGTCTCTAAGGTGCCACAAGTACTCCTTTTCTTTTTGTATTACATCTGTATTCTTCAGTTGCTCAATTTCATGGCAATCAAGTAATTAAGCTTTTCAAACAGAATCCCTGGTAACAAATAAGGAAGAAAAAAATCCAAGGACTTCCTTTCTCTCCCTCCTCCCAAAAATCTTGATAAAGGCTACATGTTTGAGAGATGAATCAGAGAAATTGGACAACAGCCAGAAAGTGAGATTAAGAAAAGAAGGAATCTTAGTCTGACAGCAGCATGAGAAAGTCATTTCTAGGACTTAATAGTATGACACCAGCGAGCCTTTTAGTCCTCAAATCTGCCACTGTGTTTATGTTAAAATTGAATTAACTTCAGCTCGGTTCACTCTATGTTGTGTGCAGCAAAGGAGTGAGTCCCCTCTAGGAAGTAGATTTGGTCTTAAGTATACAAGGTTTCTAGACTTGAACAGTTTGTTTTAGACTAGTCAGGAGAATAAACAAAATAGACCCCTGAGAAAGTGCTCAGTAGTTGTTTGGAGCCAAATTCTTGGCTAGCATAAACTGGCATAACTCCACAGAGTATGCTGAGTTACACCAGCTAAGGATCTAGCCTTTAATATATAAATTATTAAAGCGGGAGCTGGTAGCAGCCCCTATAATTAGGTTGCCTAATACTTTCCATTAGAGAGGATTCCTGGCACATTTTCTTTGAGAAGCTCTCACATATCTATTGTGTGCAGCCGGCCTTTGATAGTCAGCAAGCGGAATCCCCTGAGCTACAACAGTGCCTTTCCTTTGTCCCATGAAATTCCATTCAGATTTGGCTGAGTTATAAACAATTAAAAATTGCCACTCTCGCCTCTCAATAGAGTTCAAGAAAATGTTGGCATCCTGTCCAAATAAAAAAAAACCATCACTGAACATTCCAAGGCCAGGCTCACACCACCACCGACTGCAGTAGGAACACCAGTGAGCTGCCAGAGCAAGGGGATTGAACAGGAGTAAGAGGTAGACACAGACTTTGTCCAGGAGTTCCTCAAACTTCCAGGCAGGTTAAGAGAGACAAAGGGTGGGCTCCCCACAACCACCCCCTCAGATACACCAGAGGGGACCAGCAGCCGAGCTCTTTCACAAGGGGCATTTTTCATCTTTAGGCCACTAGAATGCAACAGTGTCAGCCCCCTTGAACAGCTTATCAGCAGGCAGTGTCATAGCTTGACTTCAGTGAAGCAATGACACTTTACACCACCAGCAGAGGGTCTGCCCCTTTATATTTAGGCTAACAGTTCTTTATCTGGAGTCTGAAAACACAGAAATGATGCATCAGAAACCAATATACATCCCTAATTGAAATCTGTTCTAGAAGTAAACAATGTACTGTGTGCACCACTTTAGTCTACTGTAATACATATCCTTTGCCTCAGACCTGCTTAGGTTTATAACAGGTTCCTTTACTTGCTGGGACTTCTTCAGCTTACAGCGGCACTGTGTAGGGCTCAAAGTAATCTGAGAGCTTCTCAGTTCATGGATTGTACTGTACAATAGAAAGGTAAGCTTGAATTCAGCTCTCATTTGAAATGGGGTCAGCGGTTTTCTTTAACTAGTACAGTCAAATATGTGACTGGGTGTGATTGTTGTGGGAGAAAAGGAGTTGGCGGGAGTTCTCAAAGTAGGCAATCTGAAGGTTACTGTTTTTTTCTCCCCCCCAAAACACACTTCACAGTAATGTTGATTAAAAGAAAACACCCTTCTGTTCTCTTCTCATATAGCTATTGAGTGATAAATGTATTTGAGTTAAATTTCTTTTGGCTAAGGCTCAGACATAGTCAATGATTTCTAGTTGCACCAACAATGAAAGTAATTGATTTGCTCTGATTCGGAGAGGAGAGCTATTGCACTCCCGTCAGTACCTGGCCCAGACTGGGGAAGCTAATGATCCAACCAGTGGACCAAATTGGGTGATGAATTTTGGTCACATGCCACATGAGTCACGTTGTGGAAACAAGCTGTTTATAGAGGTCTTCTCCTTAGCATATCCGCAAGTCCTAAGCAGAAGTTAACGAGACATGGTATTTTGTTAGAGGAAAAATTGAGACTACACTTTAGAAACAAAACACAAAAATCAGAGAAACAATTGATTTGACTCCAGGTACATCAGGATGGAATGATAGAATCAGGTTTACTAGGCCAATAAAACCTTTCAGCTTTGGACAAAATGAAAGACTGAAAAGAGTAGATCAGCCAATTGCTGGCCCTCTATATACAGTTGTATAGAATCTAAGTTTGTGGGTTTGAGCATAGAGTGGATGTTCAACTAAATTTATTGTGCACCTAATCAATGCATCTCAGCAGTTACATCATCCTCCCTTCAAACTTTTATTCATCTAGCTCCACTCCCATAGAATGAGGTATTTGGGTGCTGACCTAAGGTCTTACACCAATTGTAAGACAGAAGCCTCTGTTACTTTTCATTTTCTGAAATCAAATTTGGACAGTCCAACAAGTGGACAGCATTGGTGGCATTATTCTGTTCCAATTCTTGCCTTAGTTTTTGGGAAATCCTTTTAAGCAGTAGGATTAGGGGAAAACCCTTCAGTTAATTACTACTTCTCTGTACTATTCCTGTGGAGGTTGTAAACTGTCTCTAACACCAGTTTAAACCTCTCATATGCAAACTAATTCAGACTTCTTGGACGATATTGAAATCAGTTTTTGATGCATGGTGTTCTGCTTCCAAATAAATAATGAAGCTTTTAACACTGGCTCAATATTTCCTAAAAAGTCCTCTCCTCTTAGAATTGAGTACGGAGTTTCTTTCTGGTGGTGTTTTCCATGTACAAACTCCAGTATAATCAGGTTCTCATTCCTTCAGCTTCTGAAAGAATTACATTTTGTTATGAGAGAATTAATCTTTTCCCTTGGGATTGTTCTTGTAAGTCATTTTTCATGCAGCTGTCCTGTCATTGGGTTAGCATATATTTCCACTCAGACTTAGCTGGAAAGTTACTCCAATCTTCACTTTCATATTTGTCTCTGCAGACTTCTGGTTGTTTTCTATATCGTATACACACACTTGTAGAGTTTTATTTAGCTTTTTCTTGTATTAGTACTTGAGGCAGGGCAGAATTCATCTGCTTGGTATCAAGTATACATTGCATTAGTGTCAGGAGTGAGAGCATTCTTGGTCATCTCTCATCCCATTGTTTCACAAGTTACATGCTGAACAGAAGGTGGTATTAAAGAGATAGGGCCCTGTTATAAGACTTGCCATCTTGAAGCGCATCCCCTTGCAGCAAGGCCTGGTGTTGTGGTGCACTGTCTCAGTCTCCCCTCAAGAATCTTCGGCCTGCTCCAGCCACAGAGGTGATTTGGCCTCTGACTAAGCAACTTTAAAGTGTTCCACCCCTTCTTGGGAGGACAGTCCCTTAGTCCAAGTCTGAAACATAAACACATCTTCAGCCCCACTCGTCTTAGACTTCAGCCCCTTTTCTTGTAGGTGGGCTTCCAGCATCAGTGGCTTCTCATTGTCTCACATCAGCTCCTGAGCTCTAATGATCAAGGTCAGGTCTACCCACCCTCAGTCAATTCCTAGCTCTAGCCCAGCTTTTTGCCATTCATCGAAAGAGCCTGTCCACCCTCCTCCCCAGCCAGCCCTTAGCTGGTATCACATGGCAGCACTCACTGAACGTGGCAGAGTGGCTCAAGGCTTCCTGGCCCTTAAAGAGGTAGCCCCTCTGTTGCAGGCCCTATTCTTCCCTGTGTCTAGAAAACAGAGCTCAGACTAAATGACACTCCCAATATTTCAATTGCAGTGCATGGAACACATTAGCAACCCTCTTGCCCCCCAACTAAGGTCCCTGGAAGCAGGGCCGGCTCCAGGCACCAGCATTCCAAGCAGGTGCTTGGGGCGGCAGCTTCTTCCTTTTGCTGTCCGCGGCGGCAGTTTTTTTTCCCCACTGCTTGGGGCGGCCAAAACTGTAGAGCTGGCCCTGCCTGGAAGTAGTGTGGAGGCTGCAATGGGCATGGTCTGCTGTAGGATTTGTGATCTACTGCAGATGAGGGGGAGGGTCTGAATTTCTGAAGAGTCCTTGTTAACCCACAAGAGGCACCACTGACACTCAGGGTACACTGCTGAGGAAAGAACTCAGACTGTTAAACAAAAGTTAGCTGCAAGAGTAAAGGAACTGCCCTTGTGGTAACACTACTGCCATGTTCCTCTCCAGGCTATTATCCCCTGTGTTAGCTAGTACCAGTAGTAGCTATGAGCCAAGGGAATTATGGGTTTAGCTCAAATGGGAGAGACCTGTGCTTGGAGCTAAAGGCCTAGCATTCCCTCTCCACTGAGTCTGTAGCAGTAGGGTTATTACACCAGCATAACATGGACATTCACTGAGGCGGAATGGTGCCTCTGTTGAACAAGTGACCGCAGCTTTCCAAAGATGATTGCATCCATTCTACCACACTTAAGTGGGTACTAGCTAGAATCATTGCTATTGGCAAAGCTGGCAGGTTGGTACTACACAAGACAGAGTGGCTATCAGGGCCTCCTCTATGCAGCCAATTTTGGAAACAGGAGATTTACTACGTCATGGGCTCCAATCCTGTGACTTGGCCATTGCATATTATCTAAACTGCCCATGTTCCCTTATCCTCTTCATGTTGCTTATAATCTGACATGTACATCTGAGATTGATCTACAGATGCAGGGGGATGTGCAAAAGTTACAACTGCTGAAAACTGCTATCCTGCATGTCCTGTGAATGCACCTGTTTTAAACGGCCTATAGGGGCATGATTCAGCACATAAGGCTGCCCCCTATATGCCTTCTTTGTGCAATGTAACAACCCTGCTGCCCAGCACAGGACTCATGTAAACCTTGTACATGCCTATGCCTCCCACTATTCCAAACAGGATCATGGAGGTGCAAAGGAATTAGTGTAATAGAAACTATCAGACGTGCTGCTCTGTAAGTACTGTTTGCCAGTAGAACAGAGGACGACTGGGCTCCTGTTGTGTTCCACCCCAGAGGTGGTACATTATTCCTGTGCCTAGTATGCGCAGAGTATCAGTTTGTACATTTTTGGTGAGGATATGAATACCTATCCTGGAAGCCAGATTGTTTTTAACTTATTATAAAGCTGTCACATACAAATGGCCTGTCTTCATTCCCCACACCAGAAACAGAATTAAAATCAAAACAATATCCATCTCACCACAAATGCCATTCCCTCCCTCACCAAGACCTTGGAAAAATATAGATGAGCCTTGCAATGTGCTCTGACCGTCACCACATTTATTTTGGACCAAGCTAGGACTAAGTTCCAAAGTTGCCAGCCCCTCCGGGAAAATGCCAAGTACCTGCCATATTCTATTGATCTTTGTGCAATATTTCCACAGAGTTGTGTGTGTTGTAGGATAGAATATAGCTCATGTACATTCTGTGGTACTGCTGAGCCTATAATAAATAGCTACCTCCCACTATCCTTCTGCTGAGAAAGGCCTCTAAAGTTCTGCATGACAGAGCCTGCTTTAGATTTGCAAGAGACTTCTGCTTTTTCCATCTTCACTGTACCTTCATGTATTTCAAACTGAAAACAAAAGGCCAGCATTTAGACAGATACATATAGCATTATTAGGTGAGGTGAACAAAGGTCAAGGAAACGGCTGGAGCTCAACTTTGTCCTTGTCTCCCCATCTCTACCTACAAATTATGTTCAGAAAAGGCAAGAAAGAGAAACTAAGATTTCTGACATACATTTAGCACTGTGTGAGAGAGATCAAAATAGTTCTCACAAAAAGAGCTATTTCCCCCTTCTTTATGTGGCCCCTTTGGCTCCATATGTATTAGAGATGGGCCCAAACTGCAATTCCAGATCCATACAATCCAGACTCTGGGAAGTTCAGAGCTGGATGCAAATTTTGAAGTCAAAACTCATCTTTGATAGACCACATTTTATACTGAAGATAGATCAATGTAACACCAGTGACTTCACTGACCAGGTTGTATTTTTCCAGACTAAAGAGAGTCGGCTATCCAGTAGGCCCTGTACATTGTCCATGTGTAACATACCCAGTTTAGAGTGACCATCTGAAAGTCTTGAGACCAGGTCTAACAGATAACTGACATTTGCTGATCTCTCGTTACAAGTTTCACTGCATCCAATGAATCTGAAGATATGCTTACTGCACTATATTTTTAAACTCATTAAATATTATTTCAGTTTAATCCAAATCAGTGCTTTTTACCTATATTTGAATGTAGATGAGCTCCAACAGTCCTGAACAAGCAGTTCAGGGGATTTGTAAAAAGCATTTTTACATGAATATCAGTAGCTAAAGCTGACATTTTAGATTTCTTACTTGAAATTTTAGTTTTTTCATTTAGTTAAAAAAATAAAGAAAAACAGCATGTGAGTACAAGGTTAATCAAATGTTGTGTTACTCAAACAAGTTGTACTGTCTCAGATGTAATTACAAGAAGGACTGAAAATAACTAAAGTGCTATACAATAAACAGGAAAATAATTGCCAGGGATGAACTGCATCCTAAATACTCTATTTTGCAAGAAAAATATATTTAAATTGGCAAACATACATTTTTGTTGCTGGATTTAGTTACTTGTATTTATCAGAGCTGTTATAGTTTTCCTGCATAAATCATTCTGATTAATTTTTAATGTAACCTAGATAAACAAAATTAGATTGTATGTTTTAAGGAAGCACAAGTTGACTTACTGTTGAATGAATACCTGTATTCATAAGCCGTAAAGACAACAAAATACTGGTGCTTGTCAAACACTACCTCAGTGTTTCTAAAGACAAACTTGGAAAGGTATCCATGAGAAACACATACTGTGAAACCTGGGAAGCAAATTCTCATAGCATTCCTACAATGCCAGGGAAAGAAATATGCAAATCACTTCAAACCCAGACACTTAAGGCACAGCTTACAAATTACAGTCTTTTCTGCATAAACCCTAGCTCAATGCTTAATTATTCAACTGTAGTTTTGTACTCCTCTTACAAAACGAAGGAATTTCAAGCATGTTGTTTGGGAGCTGCTTGCAAGCCCTCTTCTGTGAACCTTGTACCTTCCACTTAGCTACTGCTAAGCAAGCAGAGAAAACACCATGGAAAAAAGTTTGAAGCAGTAGTTTTTAAAATGTTAATGAATAATATGATCACTTTATTAGAGAGCTCTTCTGTGAGGTATTTCCAGGGACTATACTGTATTTTTAAAGAGAATGTACTGTGTACACTGAAGGTTTTGTTCGTTTGACATAACAAGTCACTCTGATATTCTTTGACCTTTTCTCATCACCTTTTAAAAGTTGGTCATTTAAAACTTCTGTGGAGTGGGGCAGGGTGGTACTGGCAGAGAACAGCATCTAAAAACACTTGTTGTGGATTTTAAGAAGAACTGACCTTGTGTCCAGTTGATTCCAAAGGCCTTTTCTGTGAAGCAACATTAATCGTTCCCTGAGTTACTGCCCTGGATGTCTGTTATGTCTAAAACGTGAGATACCAGGGTCATATATAATGTGACTAGAATGAAATGTCCCGGCAGCTGTAAATTGCATGACCAGCACTTACTCAGCAAGTCACTACTCTGTTGGTACTACTGCCCATGGCAGTAGTACAAGGAGTTACAAATGCACATGGAAGAATTGCTCTTGAACAATTTCCCTGAGAATTAGAGAGAAGCTAGTCTGTGAGGTGTGAATACCTGACAAAAATATTTATTATGGCTCTGTGTTGCTGACTCATGATTTTAATCACAATATTTGGTGTTTTTTTTCTTAAAGCCCCAGCTTCTGGAGTCACAGGATTAAATGAAATTGGTATTTTATTTGAAGAAAGGTACTAGCCTTCATGGAGAAGAACCTGAAAGCATGAACATTAATAGCTCAAGAACCAGAAGACAAAATACCTGCCCCCCTCCACAAAAATAAAATCCAGTGATTTGAACCCAGACTTGTGATTTTAGGGGATCTGACTCATGATTTTTTAATGGTTGGGGTTGGCAATCCTGTGACTATTGCCAGGAAAATTCTACCCCACTCCCACTCTTGCAGCAACATCCAGAGTTGGCAGTTAGAGGTTTTTTTGGCATCCATTTATCTTAATACCTAATTTCAAAGGATATCACTCATCTTAGTCCCAAAGCTCCTTATGTTCTACACAACTTTGTGTCCCCTTCACTTTTGTTGAAAATTTACATCCGAAATAAAGAATTATGAAAAACTCAGTTTATAGACAGTAATTTATACCAAACATTTGAATCCAAAGCTTTTAAAGTTTCTTGCATGAATAATTTGTCATCCCCCCTCATTCTGGGTCTTTGTATCTCATTGTGTCCTAAATTTGGCCTGCTTTAGAGGTATGGGTAGAAATATCTTTAGAGTTGCAGTACAAATCAGTTCAGTAATTCCTGAAGGAGGGGAGAGAGAGTTATCTATAATTCGAAGATCCGCACTTTGATTTTGTCCCATTCTTTCCTTAGGAAGTATAGCAGCGGCAGCAGAAGAGGACCTTGAAGGTTAAACACTGCAGCTGCAAGCAACACCCTTCACTTCTCCAAGGGTTCAGTGGGTGTGGACTGATCATCTTGTTTTGTTTAAACTAATGCAGTGTCCACACACAGCAGTCCCTCCAGGCATCACTGTACTTGTGCATAGTGGCTGGAGATCACTGGGAATGTATCAAACTTTTTGTGGGAATGCATCAGTTTTGACAGAACTTTAATCAAGAAATATTTCCTCAAGGTCAAGATGGACTGTCAGATCAAAATGAGATCAAGAAAAAGAGAGAAGTTACCCAGGATGCAGAAAACCCAGATTCAAATCCCTACTCTGCTTTATTTGGAGGAGGGACTTGAGCCCAGGTATCACAGCCCAGGGTGTGCACCCTAACCACCAAGCTATTGGCTGTTGTTGGATGGGTTCTTTTCAGTCCCTCCTACTGAAGCTGTTCCACTCTGTATAAATAATACAATATTCATTTGGAGAGAATGAATATAGCTGTTTAGCACTCATTTTGACATAAGAAACCACCAAAGCCTGGAAAGGTCTGTTTTGTCCTAGCACAGAATGGAAAAAAATATTCATAGAATTATAGAATATCAGGGTTGGAAGGGACCTCAGGAGGTCATCCAGTCCAACCCCCTGCTCAAAGCAGGACCAATCCCCAACTAAATCATCCCAGCCAGGGCTTTGTCAAGCCTGACCTTAAAAACTTCTAAGGAAGGAGATTCCACCACCTCCCTAGATAACGCATTCCAGTGTTCACCACCCTCCTAGTGAAAAAGTTTTTCCTAATATCCAACCTAAATCTCCTCTCTTTTTTATTATTTATTTTATTGAAAACCTGGAAAAGTGTTCATAGGATGGGAAAACCATTTCTCACCAGTTCCAATTGTGACACCTATCCCATCATTTCAGGCTTTGTTGCATTATGCTGTTCCCCGCCCCCCCCCCCTTTTTTTTTTTTTACATTTTAAAATGTTTCAAAGAATGCTAGTATTATGTCAGAGGTGCCAATCAGGATGAAGCCCCAGTGTGCTAGGTGCTGTACAAACACATGAGGAGACAGTCCCTGTCCCAAACAGCTTATGATCTAACTCAGACAAGTCCCAAATGGGTAAAAAACAAACAGAAGGAAGGACAGAGAAGATGAAGAAAACACGAATAAGAAAATAAGCAAAAATGATGCCAGCAGCCTTTTAAAGGAGGCCACCAGGGTTACAAGCTTTGAAATTTATGTACCCTGACAGCTATCCCATTTAGCAGCAAAAATATGTATAGCTAGAGGGGAAGAAAAATCAGCAATATTTTACCTTTTGCTGTATCTTTGGAGAATGTTCAGCTTTCCGTTCAAGACACACATCCCTCATCCCTGCTAGACAACAAATCTGATGTATTTCTAAGACATTTATCACTTATCTGTGTGCTGAGGACCTAAGACAGACCCAGGTCCAAAGCTAGTACTGAAATGTAAGCAGTCTAAGGCCTTGTCTATACCACACAATTTTGTAGGCAAAAGGCAGCTTTTACTGACAAAACAGTGGAGACACTACAAAGCTACTTCTGGTGACAAACTCTGCTGTTTTGCCGACAAAATAAAACCACCTTGATGAATGGCATAAAGCTTTTTTGCGGCAAAGTTAAAGCGACAAAGCATCAGTGTAGACACTGCTGTTCATTATGTCGCCATAACTGGCCTACCCCAGTATCCCACAATGCTCACCGTGACTGCTCTGCTGACTGTTTTGAACTCCGGCTGCCCTGTATCTAGCTACACAGGCATGCATCCCTCCCCTTTCAAAGCTCTAGGGAGCTTTGACATTCCTCAGCGATGGAGAGTTCACAGAGCTGCTGAGGATACCGCTCCCTGTAGTTGAGGAGGCTGGGGAGAACTTGGAGGGAATCACAGAACCATTAATGTGGAATCAGCAGTCAGGTAGCCCAGGCTGCTGGGGAGTGGGGGGAGAGGAGAAGAGAGGGGGAAGAGACTGCTGTGCCATGCAGAGACAGGGGCTCATGGGGGGGGTCCCCCTCCCCGAGGAGTGGCTGCTCAGGCTGCGGTCTGAACTTGGGTGATAGTGTGTCAGCATGTTGTCTCTAACACACACACTGTCTC
This sequence comes from Natator depressus, assembly GCF_965152275.1. NCBI lineage: Eukaryota > Metazoa > Chordata > Testudines > Cheloniidae > Natator > Natator depressus. Next base: position 80,835,261 of record NC_134237.1, read on the forward strand.
TCCCCGCTCCCACACATATGCTCCCTGTCTCACATTCTCCCTCCTCCCCACCCAATGCTTTAGTTGAAAAGCGGCTGACAATCTAGAAGGATGCCCATGGAACAATGGAACTGAGAAACCTGCATCATGTGACACTGTACCTGCCCCATGAGGCATTGTATACCCTTCCGAAAGCACCCTGAGGCCAGTTGCACAGTGGGATAGCTACCCACAGTGCTCTGTGTTGATGCAAGAGCTCCTAGTGTGGATGTGTTCTGCTGACACAAGGAGCATAGTGTGGACATGCAACAGCGGTTTAATTAAAGTGCTTTTACTAAAGCGGCATAACTTTTGTCAACAAAACTTTAATGTAGACAAGGCCTAAGGGTGAGTGAGGAATCTCTGCCTTCACAATGACTTGACAGAGGAAGAGTTTTGCTTTCCACACAAAGGAAGTCAGGAAGGAATTGACTAGGCAAACTAGGTAAAAGCCAGGTGACAGGGCATACAGAAGTCTAGCCCATTTTAAAATGGAAAATTGTTGTACTGGTCAGTTAATAACAAAAGTTGTGGCCCTTTGTAACCACACACACACAGAATTCAGTACTCTCTACAATGGAGATAATAAAACCTTGGATCTGAACATTCTCAGGTGTGGAATTTCAATGACCAGATCCAAATGCAAAGTTTCCTGAGTTGTATGACGTTCAATTTTTCAGTTTCAAGACAACAGTTGTAGGATAGGTTTGAGCTATGAGTTTGGAGCTGACTGGAGAATAATGGTTCAGATCTGAAGTTCTGGTTCTAGTCTACCTGTTTTTCCATTCGACTTTAGGTGTGGCCAAAATCTGAGAACAGCCAGCCACACTACATTGCAGCACAAGGTGATAGAAATCTCAGAGACAGAGCTATCTGAATGATTAGTGAGATTCCAGTGAGGTTGATGCCAAACCCAAATGCTGCAGTACACAGGGCTTTCTATCTGAAGATCTCAAAACCTGCTTCAAAATGAAAAACTAAGTAATCTAAGCTAATTCCCACTCTGCAGACAAGAAAACTGAGGGAGCAGGAGGCAAAGTGACTGCCCAAGGTTACATTGCTGGTCAATGGTAGAGAGGAGATAGACCCCAAGTCTCCTGACTTGCACACTAGCCGTTGGACCACACTGCATCCCTAGCACGGATTTCAACTCAAACCTGTATCCCGAATCCTCCCCTAACATTTGAATGCTGCTACTTCAGCTCATGTTTGATGAAATGTCAAGGTAGTCCTGAAAAGCTAGCACCAAACACTAAAGCCACATAACCACATCTCTGTCATTTAGTGAACCACTAAACTACAGATCTGAACACTCCTACATTTAGTCAAAGGGGTGTCAAAATCCAGAATCAAACATGAACTTTACAACTTTGGGGAGGTTCACGTTTGGTGTCCAGATTTAGCCAATTCGAGAAATAAGCGTCAGCGAGCAACCCAGAACTGAACCCAGATCCCAGGAATTTTTGAGACTGTCTCATCTTTTCAGCAATAAGCAAAGGAAAATGTGTATGGGGAAAAACACTGCCAACTGAAAGGGAGAACAATGGTTTCTCTAATAGCTCGCTAGTTTCAAAATGGTTGCTTTTGGGCTGCAGCCGTCTGTCTTTGCCAAATTTAAAGGGCAAGCCTAAGAAAGGTATGCTAAGAAAAAGTTTCAGTAGGAGGGCAACCTGCAGGAAGTTGTCAAGAAACATTTCTCTTGGTGTAATGGTGTGTTCTACTCACCACTGGACAGCATCTCCTCCTGCTGGTTCTGGGGATTAACTGTGCCTGGCCAATACCCCTTCCTGCAGGTGCACTCCATCTCTCTCTCTCTCCATAACTTGACCCTTCAGCCAAGTCACTCAGTGGTTTCACCTTTGGGGGTGGTCTCACAAAATCTCTTTCCACAAGCAGCATCACTTAGCCCTTGTACCTGCTGGCCTAACTATGTCTTTTCAGAAATGACTCCAACAGCCTTTGTATCCACTGCCCTTAGCAATACCACTTTTGCAGTGGCTAGTAGGGGGAACTGAGGCCCTGGACTGGGCTGGGTAGTAGTGAAGACTTGTAGTGAAGAATTCACCTTGTAGTGAAGTATTCTCTTCTGCTTTTATATATGTTAAATGCATAGTTATTAAAAAATATTCACATGGATTTTCTTTGTAATTTCACTAATATTTAAAAAAATTAAGGCCCTAATCCTGCAACTGGCCCAATGCTAAGCCAGTTGCAGGGCCAAGGCCTCAGACACTCAGCTAACTTGGTTATTGTTAGTTTGGGATTTTTTGGTTGTCTTGTGGACTCTAATTATATATGACCCTCATATATATAATTTGTTCTAATTATATTGGCCATCCATATTGTATGCAAAGTTAAGATCGCCATCTAGTGGTAGTTTGTTGGAATAGTGGCTTGCCTGTCAAAGAAAGGTCTGCTTTCTTAATTAAGAGACTGACCAATAAAAAGCCTAACTGTTACCATTAACACTGCACAGAGAATTCACTTTCCAAAAATAGATAATATGTGACATTTTCTATAAGAAATTATTGTGTGAAGAATAGAGAAATATTAATACTGGGACCAATAACAATGTTGTGGTCTTCCACATGATTTCATGGTTGTGTAGTCTTGGTCAAAATATATTCATGAAAAAGTAATTTAATGAAAATAGATTTGTTAAAAGTAAAAATTTTAACAAAACTGATCTTTGTTGGGAAACTGCACCAAAAACTGCAAGATATTTGGGTAAATAATCAGGTGTGGGTACAAGTTTTTGTTAAAAAAAAGTTTTTGTTCCAAAAAAATACGTTTGGAGAATGAATGTTTTTGGTTTTGTTTTTCATTACAAACACCAAAGTATTTTGAGGGGAAATTTCAATAAAACAAAATTACAAAGTTTACAATGGAAAAATAATTGGCATTTTTTTTGACCAGATCTTGGTCTTGTCATTTGTTAAACACAAAAGGATTTTGAAAAATTCTATACATATTAGCTTTTTAAAAAAAACAAAAAAAAACAAACAAACACAAATTTTGTCATTGTCAGTACAATGGCTGCAAACTATAGGCAATATCAGAGCAATGACTGGTAGATAGTCTCTGATCTCCAATAATTAAAGGAATGTCAGATGAGCCATTGTGACAAAGTGCAGGTACTGAGCACTTATTGAATTCCGGAGGTGGGCTGGCACAAGCTTGCCCACGTCTGAAGCCCTCCCCCCAGCCTAAGGGGATGAGTGACTAAACCCAAGGCCCAAATGATTTGGGCGTACAACTAATAAGAAAACAGTGACAGGAGTGAAGTTGTGGGGCCATAAACAGGGAACTGGAAGGGGACATGGAACAAAGAACGCTGGCCAGCACCCGCTGCTTCTCAAAAGTGTTCTGAGGAGCCAGCAGACGTGGCCCAGAGAAACTCTGCCCGGCTGCAGAAATAGACCCCGAAGTCGCACAGCACCTCCCTGTCCAGCACCTTTTCCTGGTTTTATAGATGGCCACTTTGGGTGACCAGATGTCTGTTTTTTGACCGGAACACCTGGTTGAAAAAGGATCCTTGCGGCTCCGGTCAGCACCGTTGACTGGGCCATTGACTGCAGGCAGTGGCAGACGGAAGAGGAGAGGGTTGGCAGCGGGAACTGGGCATCCAGGGTCACTGGCGGTGACAGGGCTGGGGCCCTCCTGGATCTCAGGGGTCCCAGGCACTCCTCCATGCCCACGGGCAGTCTCTCTGCATGTGCCTGCCACCTGGCAGAGGAAACACTGGGCCTCTCCCAAGGAATAGTGCACCCACTACTGGGCCCCCTGATGGTGCATCAGGAATGACCCCTTGAGAGCCTCTCTGTCACATGCTGCCAGGGGTAGCTGGATCTACACCTGCCGGCGGAAAAGAGGATGTGGTGAAGGCGGGGTCCTTGTAGCCCAAAGGGAGAGGCTAATAATGGATAAAGCTTCCCCAGGGTGGAGAGGAAGGGAAGAAGGGCAGCATTGGGACGCACGGATGGGACAGAGTTAAAAACTACCTGTATACCCAGGTCCTCCAGGGATTTGAGGGGGACGTAGAGGCCACCCACCTGCCCTTCTCCAGTGCCTCGTGAGTAGCAGCCTCCCATGCCAGGAAGAAGAAAACCTTCCCGTACATCTTAAACGCCACCACGATGGCCACGGGCCCCACCACCCGCACCAATGCTCGCACATAGGTCTCCATGTGGGGTGAAGTAGACACTAGGTGCCAACGGACACCATGCTTCCTGATCAGGGTGGATAAGGGCCCTGGTCACTACAGATGGAAGTAGGGGAGATGGCGGGGGCAGATGACAGTGTGGTGGACAGAGGGGTTGCAGACACTTCGGTGAACGCTTTGGGGACTGAGATGGGCGCCCCCAGAGCTGGTGGAGGGAACGGCAGGGAGAGAGGGAGCTGTGGCCGATGGCAGAGCAGTGGCAGGGGGAACGTTCATGACCATGGGAGGTTTCGCCTTCCAGGCGGGGCTCTTGCCCTTCTTCCTCCCCTTGCCCTCCTTACCCACTGCTGGTGGGGGTGGAATCCATGGCAACAGAGGCGTCCCCACCTGTGCCCGCCACTGCCTCAGTGGGGGCAGTAGCGATGGACCCGGCAGTGCTGGCTGAAGTGGCAACTGTAGGGGTGGCAACTGTGGGGACCCCCTTCCGCAATCTCCCCTGCCACTCAGGGAAAGGGGATGGGGGTAGGAGAAAGCACTGGAGGGGATGTGCAGGTAATGGGGAAGGGAAAGGGGAGGCAGCTAACCACTCCTCCCCACTAGGCTGCAGGCAGGAGAAGAGGGCACCAACAAGGAGGGGTCAGAGGGGCCTTACATGGAGTGGGAGCACTTGCGCCTCTGGCTGCCCTGGATAAGGGGTGTGGGGGGAAGACACTATAACAACATTGGGGACTGTAGTGTACAGCGGGGATCAACAGAAAAGGGGGGTTCACAAATGCTCGGGGGGGCATGAGTGCACGGCTCAAGCAAGAGGGGGAGAGGTGAGGTAGAGGTAGGGCAGGGTGAAGGTGAGCCGGTAGGGGCCGGTACTGCGTACCGGTAAGAACCCGCACTGGCCCATACCCAGCCTGCATTAAATTGTTGCCGCAGCAGCGCTTTAATGTCCCTGCCCCTTTTGCCTCCCCTCTCGGCAGCCCTGCTGGTAGGGTCCGTACCGGCTGGGCCACCGACGGACGGGGGGGAGGGGGGGAAGGGGCAGCGATGTTAAAGCGCTGCCGTGGCAAAGGACCGTCCTTAAAGCGCTGCCGCGGCAGTGCTTTAACGTCGCTGCTCCTTCCCCCTGCCAGCGGCCCTGCCGGTCGGGTCCGTCCCAGCAGGGCTGCCGACAGGGGAGGCAAAAGGGGCGGGGACATTAAAGCGCTGCCACAGCCATGGTCCTTTGCCGCCACGGCGCTTTAATGTTGCTGCGCCCCCCCGTCGGCGGGGCCACGGCAAAGGACCCTGCAGCGCTTTAACGTTCCTGCCCATTTTGGCCCCCCCCGGCTGCTGACGGGCGAAGGGGGGGGGCAAAGGGAGCAGCTGCCCTGGGGCTGACGATTTAAAAGGGCCCGGGGTGCCGGACGCCGCTGCTGCTACAACAGCAGCGGCATCCGGAGCCCCGGGCCCTTTAAATCAACACAGGAGCCCTGGGTGGCGCGGGCCAGCCGGACTGGACGGGCTGGCTGGGGGATGCTGACCTCCAGCCCCGCCCCTTCCACCTGAGGCCCCACCCCTTCCAGAGGCTGGAGCCGCCCCGAACCGGTAAGTGGCCTCAGTTACTTTCACCCCGACCATAGGGGTGAAAGGAATGGGTTGAAAACAGGTCTGGGGCAGACAGGCAAACTAACAAAAAAACTCTAGGGGACTTGGGCAGGGTAGGAGGGACAAACAAAGTGGTCAGCAGTGGGCAGACGGGGCAGGTAGCAAAGGAAAAAGGGGCAAACTCCTGCTGGAGGCAAACAGAGGGTGGGAGGGCCCACCAGCCTACAGCAGCCGGGGAAGGGCGGGGGGACACGTGTAACCACCTGTGCTTGTGAACAAAGTCCTGGCTGCTGTTGCAGTCCCAAGTGGCAAAGGGCTGGGGGGGCGGTGGGGAAAGCAGCTGAGCTGGTAGGTAGAGGCAGTCCCAGATGGTCTGTGGGAGTCACAGAGGAGATGATGGTGGTAGTGGGGGAACAGATGGACTGGGGAGGAGTGGGCTCGCTCCCCGACAACAGCAGCAACAACTGCCACAGCACTGTCAGAGGCGAGGATGGAAACAAAGCACAGTCCGGGCAACAGCAGCAGTCACAGTCACAGCAGCAACAGTACCTCTGCAACGGCCTCCTCTTCCAACAACAGCAGCAACTCATCTGACAGCAGTAGCAGCAGGCAACGGGCCAGGAGAGGCCCTGGGAGGAAGACCAGCAGGACACCCAAGCTACAGCAGCAGCCAGCCTGCCAGCAAGCAAGACAACAAGAGGGGTCCTGGCTGATGTGACTGCAGGGAGTGAGTAGATGGGCCTGTACTCTGATCACTTGGAGGCTAATTAGTGCCCCAGGAGATGCTTGTTCTGAAGTTGCTTAAGACCATTCCATCCTTGTCCCCAGTTGTGTCTTGCTTTTTACACAAGAAATGTTAAATGAAGGAACCACAGGGGCATAGTGAGATGCAAATAACTGTTTCCTGACTGTATACCACATGCAAGGCCTAGCGGCATGTACACACTGCTGCTCCAGCAGGTTTCAAAATATATAACATTAGGTCAACTTGGCTTTAGAGTTGACACCTCAATGATATTAATAGAAGTCAAAGGAGTTCACACCCCTAAGGCTGTCTACACTATAAGCGAGGGGCATGATTCCCCTCTGTGTTTTCACATACTTATGCTAGCTTTCATCAAGCTAGTGCAAATATAAATAGCAGTGTAGCCACAGTAGTACAGGTAACAGTAATGGAGGCGTGGCAGAGTCATGCCTAGTACAAACCCACCTCAAACCAGTGGGTATCTACTCATCCCAGCTCAGCCATGCCTCCACTGACATTACCAGGATACTGTGGCCCACTGCTATTTATATACATGCTAGCGTGAAGAGTACCAGCACAGGTATGTGGACATGAGCAGGGGAATCACACCCCTAGCTCACAGTGTAGACATGGCCTAAGAGCTTTGATTTCAGGTTGTCTGCACACTCAGGAAGAGCGCGCTATATCACTTACACTCATTTCATATTCACCAAATTATCTTTGTAACCACGAGGGCTAGAAATGTACAGTACTTTGAAAAACCTTTTAAATTGAATGTGTTATGTGGGCCACAATAAAGCAGGCCAGCTGTCTGGTACCCCCAATTTAGATGTCTAGATTAGAACCTTTCTATAGGCTGGCATGAAAGGGGTTAGCTAACCCCCTTTGATAGAGGAGGGATTAAGGTTGCTGCTGGGCAAGCTGTGGAGAATTAGTTAATTCATTCCTTCCTAGGCACACTAAGAACAGGGTATTGCAGTAAGAGAATCACTAGGGAGAGTTCTGGCCCTGAAAAAAGAATTAAAGATAACTTCTTCTTGAGCTGTAGTACATGGGCTTGATGCAGAAATTAGTGGGCAAGATTCTTTACCCTGTGTTGTTTGAGAGGTGAGAGTAGATTATCATAATGGTCCTTTTTGGCCTTAAAATTTGTTAATCTATGAACTGGAGGATTCAGCCTAGCTGTCAGACTTTTATTCTATGCTTTTTTTCAATACTAGTTTCAAGACTAAGCATAGGAACCTTTCAGATGAAACTAGGGAGTGATTGGTGAATGTTAAGAAATAACCCTGACCCTAAAAGTGTTTGTCATCTACTGTTTCCCTGAATTGTCATGATTTAGATCTTTTGTGAAAGATCTCTACCAAGAGGAAATAAGAATTATCTGCAATTCCTGATATATAATTATTTCTCAGCATACCCTGTGAGATAGCTAAGTATTAGCATGGTTTTATAGATGGCTAAAGTGGAGACCAACATTTTCAAACTTGGTTGCCCACAGCTAGACACCTAAATCCTTTCCTAAACAAGTGGTCTGAGTCCCATTCCCTCCCCCCCAATCAAAAAAGAGCTTCCAGTTTATTTGGTTATTTATACATTCCTCTACAAGCAGGAAAAAGCAGTTATCCCTTTTAATGCTTAGATTGCAAGAACCTTGAAGCAGGCATGGTCTTTTTATTCTGTTTGTACAGGACCTAGCACAATGGGAGCCTAGTCCATATCTGGGGTTCCTACGCACTGTGGTCATACAAATAATAAATAGCAGAACAGATAGAATACAAGTGACCCGACATCAACAGATCCTGCATGTGAATTTCTTTGGGTACGTCTACACTGCAAAAAACACACAGTGTGGCAGCATGTCTCAGAACGTGGGTCAACTGACTCCAGCTCACGTGATGGGGCTAAAGATAACAGTGGAGACATTTCTTCTCAGGCTGCAGACCAGGCTCTGAAACCCAGCTTGGGGAGTGGGTGTCAGAGCCTGGGTTGCAGCCTGAACAAGAATGTCTACACTCTAATTATAGCCCTATAGCATGAGTCACCTGAGCAGAGTCATTTGGCCTGGGCTCTGGGACTTATTGCCTTTTCTTGGGGCAGGGCACCGTAGCCGCACCCTTTGAGGTCAGAGATACATATGTGCAAAGCACATGCTGCATCAACATTTTGAAGCCACGAGATGGCACTATATCACATAGGGTTGAATATTCTGTTTATCTTCAAAGTGTACAAGGGTACATATTGAGGAATACTGTAATGTTAACGTAAGGCACTCTTCTTTAATAAGCTATTATATGTACATAATCTTTTGCTGTTTGTAATATGAATGCAAGTATGTGAGAGTATTTTATCATTTGATTTGTTGCTGAGGAACAAGCGATTCCAAACTGGAGCTGGGGGAAATTTTATAACAAGCAGTCTATTTTCTTTTGTTAGGTTTGTCAGTTTTCTGCCACTAGATTGAGAGTCCAAAATTTCTTCTGACTTTAGAGTCATTTAATTAATAATTTCAATGAAAATGCCTCGCTCTGCAGCTCAATTTCAGGCAGCTAGTGGCAAGTATTCCATACGCAAAATGGGAGCTGTTTTGATTAGGCAGAGTTCACAGAGCTTGTTTTTGTGAGGATAAGAATCAGGTTTTCAGGGCTTGTACTCATGGAGGCTGAAATCATAAGTCATTTCCTGAAATACACACTTCAAGTTCTTACTAGTGAACTTATATTACTTAATGATGGAGGGGGCTGGGGGATGAGCTAAGGAAGGTGATAAACCTTACACAGTAACCACCTCTCCTATATGCCCAGTGTATCAGACAATGTAGAAGCGTGACTCACCACCGGCATGCCCCTCATGGGATGGCTGGATCCTCAGCTAGCACCTCTTACTGACAGCCACTTCAGCCCTGTGTTATCTGCCTCTTCTCATTAGCTCTTCAGCCAGGTCATTTAGAGTCACCCCCATACCACAGGGGCACAAAATCCAAACAAACAATAATCCCCATGGCCTTAAACCAGGTCCCAGCTCAGTAATCCTTCAACCCCTGGTCTGCAGAATCTTCATACCACCTTTTTCCAGCTGCCAATAGGGGAACTGAGCCTCCCCCACTTCTTGGGGACCTAGCTCAGGGACCTTGCATTGACAGGACATGCTTCCTCCTTGTGGGACTTCCTACCTCAGCCATTTGCCCACCTTCCCAACAGCCCCCTTTCCAGGCTCACTGTGTAGCAACACTCCTGTCAAACTCCCTAAGGTCTCGGCCTTCACGGCTACAACTTAAAGGATTCCCTCTGGAATTCTCTAGTAAGTCCTCAACCAAAAGTGTAAATAACTTCTGCCCTCCCCAGGTTTGAACTTTAGCCCTTCCCAAGTACTCTGCTCCTTAGCTGAACACCAGCATCCCAGGACTGCCTCCCTTATTTTGAGAATCTTGCCCTTATTTTGAGACCCACCACAAGAGCTAACTCCCCTCCTTTGGCTTTTTCTCAATTCACTTGATTGCTATCAGACCATTCGCAGACAGCAGAAACACCCAACCTTCCCCTTTCCTGGGTCTCTCCCTTTATACTCATCACTTGACCCAACTTCTCCCGCAGTGGGCTTCATGTTCAGATAGGGCTGGCCCACCCTCCAGGTGCACTAACTGCTTTCTGTTTCCAGTTTACTCTATGTGGGGTAGGTACATACAAGGATAGATATCAAAAGCAAAAGACCTCTAGGTCACCTAGTCTATCCTACTCTAAATGCATGATTGTTCCCTGCAGTACATTTTCCAGTGTTTTCTCCAGTCTAGTTTTAAATGTCCCGCATGATGAGGCTTCTTCTACCCCTTTTCTTGGGAAATAGTTTCAGTGAGATCTATTAGGCTGGGGAACAAAGTTTTCCCTTTCTTAACTTTATCACAACTTCTGTCAGAGTTTCAACCACACTAAATAACTCTTCCCCTTCCTTGGTATTGCTAACTCCAAGCTTTCAAAAATGAGTCAGGCCCCCAAAATCAGGAGATTGGTTTAAAAATCAAGAGACCTAAAAAAAATTTGGGATCCTTTTTATTTACCAGTGCCCAAGTCTGGACTGTGGTGAGGTATATAGCTCTGCATAGCCATCCGTGAATAGAAGCCAGCCACCTGGAGTCAGATTAAATCTTTTGTTGTGGAACCCAGTTAGGTACTCCACATAGAATGACCGGAGGAGGAGGTGCTGCCACCCAATTTATACTTTTAGCCCAGTGATTAGAGCAGTCATCTAAGATACGGGAGGACCCTGATTCAATTCCCTCCTCTCTGCCAGAAGGGGAGAAAGGATCTGAGCAGGAGAGTGCTCTGACCACTGAGCCAGGGAGCATTCTGAGGCATGGCTCCCTCAGTCTCTGATGCTGATGTTGTTGCACTATGGATAACTAATAAAAGAGTCACTGGAGCGGGGAGACTGGATCCCAGGGCTCCCAAGTCTGCCCTAATTAGGGTGACCAGGTGTCTGGTTTTTGACCAGAACACCCAGCTGAAAAGGGATCCTGGCAGCTCCAGTCAGCACTGCTGACCGGGCCATTGACTGTCTGGTTGCCAGTGCCATGCAGCAGGGTTGGCAGGTTCCCTGCTAGCCTCCGGGCCACATGCTCCCAGGAAGCAGCCGGCATGTCCCCACTCCGGCTCCTATACTTAGGGGCAGCCAGGGGGCTCCGCATGCTGTCCCCCCCCCCAAGTGCCACCCCTGCAACTCCCATAGACTGTGATTCCCAGTCAACGGGAGCTGCGGGGGGTGGCGCCTGTGGATGGGACAGCACGCAAAGCCGCCTGGCTGCACCTCCACATAGGAGCCAGAGGGGGGACATGCCACTGCTTCCAGGAGCTGCTTGAGGTAAGCACTGCCCGGAGCCTAAACCCCTGACCCCCTCTCGGGCCCCAAACCGCTGCCTTCATCCCCCTCTTGCCCTCTGAACCCCTTGATCCCAGCCCAGAGCACCCCCCTGCACTACAAACCCCTCATCCCCAGCCCCACCCCAGAGTCCTCACCCCCCCCACCCCAGCCCTGATCCCCCTCCTACCCTCCAAACCCCTCAGTCCCAGCCTGGAGCACCCTCCTACATCCCATACTCCTCATCCCCAGCCAGAGTCCTCACACCCCCTGTCCCTGCCCAGAGCCCCCTCCTGCACCCTGAACCCCTCATTTCTGGCCCCACCCTGGAACCTGCACCCCCAGCTCAGAGTCCATACATCCTCCCACACCCCGATCCCCTGCCTCAGCCCAGAGCCCCCTCCCATACTCCAAACCCCTCAGCCTCCTCCTGCACCCTAAACTCCTCATCCCTGGCACCACGCCAGAGCCCGCACCCCCAGTTGGAATCCTCACCCTCTCTTGCTTCCCAACCCACTGCATCAGCCTGGAGCCCCCTTCTGCACTCTGAACTCTTCATTTCTGGCCCCATCCCAGAGTCCCCCCTCCCATCCCCTGTCTCAGCCTGGTGAAAATGAGTGAGTGAGGGTGGGGAGAGTGAGTGACGGGGGGGGGGGCGGGGAAATGGAGTGAGCGCGGCTGGGGCCTTGGAGGAGGGGCAGGGCATGGGTGTAGTAGAAAGTTGGTAACCCTAGCCCTAACCACTGGATTACTGTCAGTCATTCTCACTCACTCTCTCTAATCCTTTGAGGATAAATATAACTGTCACTGGGCTAGAGGTAGAGAAAACAAGAGTGTGTAAGAATTAACCTGTAGTCCAGCGATTGATGCATAGTCAAGTATATTTAGCAGCCTGTTCTGATTTGTTGGTTTCTCCATGGCTGGAAGTAGAGATGGCAGCTGTTTGCAGCTGAAGCACAGAACCCCAGGAACTGGGGCCTTACAATGAAAGGAAAAGGAGGGAGGATCCCTTCTGATGAATGAGACTTGGCAGTTCTGTTTATTTTACCACGGAAAAAAAAGACCTTGTTCCATAGGCTGCTCGGTGTTATCGCTTGCTTATCTGGTAATGGTAGAAAGAAATCAAAGGGCATAAGGAACAGGTGCAATTCATGCTCTCTAGAGGAGTCACTTCTGCTCTCTAATTAGTTAGCAGCGCAGCCAAGGTGCTGTGCAGTGTATGGAGGAGGAAAGGGGAGGGGAAGGGCTTGTATTTGTTCGCTCTTTTTCTGCTGTCCTTACCCCTGTTATGCTCTGTGGGCTCCAGGTAAAATCAGACTCCTCAAGGCCTTCACCCCACATTGAATGGTGTAGAAAGAAAGTTTACAAATGGCTAAAGTGCGGGGGATGTAATTATTGCTTTTATATTTCACTGAACTGAGGGATCAAGCTGGAAATCTAATGCGAGTACAACTTTTATTTTTAATATGGTTCAGCTTTAGAAGCTGGATGCGTTGTTCTGCTGCCCCTTAAGGCATTGTGTACGCTGGAAAAAGGCAAACCTGTATTCCAGCACCAATGCAGCTGCACCAGTGCTAGCAATCATGTAAGCATTAGTGTGATCTGGGTGCTGGCATTTTGACCACTTTATCATGAAAACTTCTTGCGACAAGGGTAGTAAAAACACCAGTGTCTTGGCTGCATAGCACTCGGCACCAGTTCAACAGCATTGCCAGAATAAGGGTATACATTTTTCTGGTGCAGATCCACTCTTAATGGAAAGACATGAAAATTAAGCAGAACTGGGCAGAAGGAGAGGGAGAATAGGGCAAAGAGAAGGGATTAAGAAGCCAGGCAATTTTGAAATACCTTGGAAAGATAATGGGGAATGGAAACTACTGCGGGATAAAAAAATAACAATGCTTAATGGCTTGGATAAGTTGTTGGAAATGAATCTTGGGTAACATCAAGGCTTAAGGAGGCTGCTGTCTCTTTAAATGGAACGAGTTGGTCAGATGCACCGAAACAGGAAAGTTTGTTCAAAGTAAACAATGAAGGAATGGAGAAGTGGGAAGAGGGAGAGTTTTCTATGTAGCTGCAAACAGCACGGTGTAGCTTCTCCTTTTGGTACTTTCCTCGGCTTCTACTGTATGACACACCTTTTGCTTAGAAGGTTTATCGTGGTGAAGTCCCCTTTCCTAAGAACAAACCAGCAGGAAAAAAGAGGGAACTTTCCCAAAGCAGACATTGTCTGCCGGAGTCTGGTGAGTGGGGGGGTGGGGAAATCCTATTTTTAACAACTTTGAATTAAGGAAAAACTAGAGCGGGTTCTCAATAAATAGAAGTTAGCAATAAAACATTGACAAGTGTGCAGCAATTACAAACGTAAAAACCCAGATGAGGATATGTACAAGCAATGCAGTTTTTAAACCTTAAAACGCTGTATTTGTTAGCCCCAAAACTTCCTGTTGATTTTCTATGACTCCACAGATCTGTGTGCTACTGGCTAAGGATTACATTATTTGTACGAAAAATTGAAAATTCTAATCTCCAAAGAGTCTGAGATTAAAAAAAAATATATATATATATTTTTAAAGTCGTATTTGTTACAGCAGAAAACGCCCACAGCATATGTACTCTCCTCCGGTATCATTTCAAGGGATCTTTAAAACAATGGGGCCAATCCTGTAAAATGCTAATTGCTCCTTGGGAAGCACTAAGCATCCTCAGTTCTGAATGTCACTGGAAGTTGGGAATGTTCAGTATCTTCCAGATGGTGCTCATGACCGTACAGGATTGGGCCCTGGACCCGAGGGTGAACGTTAGTGAGGTTTGCTTTGTTAAAATTCTGACCCTATTGAAGCCATTGATTTCAGGGTAGCCAGGATTTCACCTTATGTTTTTAAAAGGAAAGGAAGTTAGGGTTTGCAAGATCAGGCCCTTATTTATAAAAGAGTAAGCTTTACATAATGGGGATACTTGCATGAGCAAAGATTTTGTGCAGCAATAAGGATGTGTTCCATAGAGCTTACAGCAAGCTTTAGAGTTGTATTGTAGTCTTATTAGGAAGAGGATCAGCATTTTCTTGTGGTATTGTGAAAAGTACCAGCAGGATCCTGTAGTCAGGGAGCTGTGCTAGTGACATCAAAGGACTGCTTTGCACAAGTAAGGGCTGGAGTCCAACTGGATTGCGGTGTTCTGCAGTGTGTGTATGAACGGAATGTATTCCTGTCATATGGGACTATATATTCCTGCACAATAGATCTGGCAGAAAATTTTTTAAAAAGCAATACAACATAACTTGGGGAAGGGGAAAGCAGAAATGGCACATTTAACTGAAATTGTGTTACGCTCAGCAGAATGGTGCTTCTGTTCGGCTGGCAGCAAACACAGGCTCAGATTCTGCAGTAGGATCTTCATGGTCAGATCCTTGCAATTGCATGAAGTCCCACTCAATTTAATTGAGCTGTGCTTGGGTTCAAGGGTCCCCCACCAGATCTGATTAAAGGATTAGGACTGTAGGTGTGCGCTCTACTTATGGTAGATTTTAAACTAGTCCATAATCCAACAATATATAATATTTAGCGATATCACATAGTGGGAATATGGGAAATGGAAAAATTTAAAGACTCAATGCAAAAATCTGTTAATGATTCATACAATGTATCAATACATTAATTGAACCAATGGTCATAATGGGTGAAGTTCTTCTTCATAGCAGTGTAAATATAGAATAATTCCACTGAATTAGGCCTGTAATAAGCTCTATGAGAGCTTACTCTTGCTTAATTTCAAGAAAATCAGAGCTTTCATGGAGCAACAAGATTTAATATATTATTGTAAAACAATTTGGCAGCAGAACACACGTATAGAAGCAGTACCTGTAACTTAATTTGCTTTTTGAAACAGGCTTGTTATTTTTACTGTAAAACAAAAGTGTCTAACATGTTTTAAACAAATTCATTTTTAATATCTTTTCAAATGAGCTAATTGAATATTCTATAGAAACTGACCATCTACTTGTACTCTTTCAAAAAGACACTTAAAAAAGAATGTTCTGTTGTATTGAGAACAAGAGTCAAAAAGATACCTGGCTTCAGAATACTTATTCTAATAAAGCAGGGGTGGCCAACCTGCAGCTCTGGAGCCACATGCGGCTCTTCAGAAGTTAATACGCGGCTCCCTGTATAGACACCAACTCCGGAGCTGGAGCTACAGGTGCCAACTTTGCAAGGTGCCAGGGAATACTCACTGCTCAACCCCTGGCTCTGCCACAGGCTCTGCCCCCACTCTACCCCTTCCCGCCCCCTCCCCTGAGCCTGCAGTGCCCTCGCTCTTCCCCCCCCCCCCCCACAAGCCTCCTGCATGCCACAAAACAGGTGATTGGGAGGTGAGGGGAGTGAGAGGGAGGCGCTGACCAGTGGGGCTGCTAGTGGGCGGGGGGCGCTGGGAGTGGGAGAGCTAATGGGGGGCTGCTGACAGATTACTGTGGCTCTTTGGCAGTGTACGCTGGTAAATTCTGGCTCCTTCTCAGGCTCAGGTCGGCCACCCCTGTAATAAAGCATTGGAAACACTCTAAATTGGAAAGTGTCTAAAATGGACAATTCTGCTCTGAGGTCTATCTAGGACTATATTTAGCCCCTGATTCTACAAAGCATTATGTATTTTAATCAATCCTTATTCAGTATGGCACACAAGCACATGGTAACTAAGTGCACGAGCAGTCTAACCAATGGGACTACTTGTGTTTAAAGTCAGGCAGGTGCTTAAGCACCTTGCTGAATCTGGACCTAAAATCATTGTGGATACATGGGTGTACCTAATTGCAGGATTTGGTCTGATATACTTGCAAGACCACAAATGTTCTTACCACTATTGCCAGTAACATCACTGGTTAGTTGGATGAAGAATTTTATTTAAAGGTAAAAGTTATCACTTCTGCATTTTATTTGCCCATTTTGGTGCTCTTAACTTGAATTTTGACTATTTAGTTTCACTTTCATTTCTTATCTGTTTCTTAGTAGCTTGTTTTTCCAATCCTCATGCAGTTAGGACAATGCTGAAATGTTTGGGTTCTAAAAGGCAATATTTAAAGAAACATTGTTTAGTTTAAAAGATTAACTGTAAGAATCTCCTACCAATACATTAGAATATTAAAAATGGGAAAATGTTAAAAATCCAATATACCCATCACTTTAACTTGTTTTTTACATTTCTCAACTTGGAGAGAAGTAAGTCAGTTTCACTACTGGATTCTTAAGGTTGAAGTTTCAAAGAGTACAGGGAAGTGTTTATTTTTTGTTTGTAAAACCAGCTGGTTTAAGAGTGATATTGTTGGACTATTTTGGTTGGTGTTAGGTTTTATTAAAAATCCCCATGACAGGGTGACCTCACCTGAAGCATCTTCCAGCATCAGGTTGCAGCAGAACAGGCATCCCAGCTTCAGCATTCCTCCTTCAGGGTGCCTAGTAATACCACACAAGTGTCTCTGATTCACTAATATCCTCCAGGGGTGGGCAGGGGAGGATTTACTAAAACATAGATCAAATAATCCATAGCAAAAGCCCCAACCAGTCCATTTCTCATACCCAGTGATATAGTTAGTAAAATCCTATAGCCTCTAGTCCATCCCCATAACACATACCACACTCCAGCATCTTCCACTACACACAGGTTCTTCTTCAGTCATCTCCTGTCCTTTTACCACAACAGTCACCCCAGCCCTTCTAGCTAAAGTGAAACCCTACTGTTCTCAGGAGGAATCCCCCACAGCCTCTCCGCTGGGAGTTCATCCTCACTAAGGTAGCGTCCCTCACTTCCCTTGACCTTCTCACTGGGCAGCTGAGCCTAGATGACCATGCATGGAGACACCAGTAGGTGAGACCCACTGCTGTTCCCTGGCCTTTCACCTTCTGGCTTAGACATCACAAGCAAGTCCCTCTGGCCTTCAACCCTCTCCAGTCCTGGATTTTTGGCTTGGGAATTGACCCCTCTTGTTAATCACCTACCTTCAGGCACTACCAAAAGCTTCCTTCAGAGACCCTTGCAACTCTCACCTGTCCTGACAGACCTTTCAAGGACCTCCTATTTATAGGACCCAGGTGCCCTCTCTTAAGCTTCACTTAGGAGGCAGCTGGTGAATAACAGGCACACTGGCTTCTTCCTTCTTTAGGGCTAGTACCACCCTGTGACACCTTGATTTTACAAATTTTAATTTTGGGCCAAGTTTAAATTGGCATTTAAAAAAACAAAACAAAAACCACCCCGTTTTCACTGAAATAAAAAAGTTAAAACATTTCCAGTCGGACTTTAAACAACAAAAACAAAGTTTAAACAAAACCTAAATTTTTGGGATGTGATTGAGTTTAATTTTTTCAACAAGGGAGTGCTACTGTATGGGAGGGGCAGATTAAATGTTTCAGGTAATTTAAAATTATCAAATTGTGTTGTAGTGTATATAGCATAGGTGAGAGTACTTGATTATAAGTCTGGCTTACTTTACAGTAGGTGTTAATATACATATTTTACCAAAATGATTATAACTTGTACTGTATGTGTTCATTTTTCTTTTGTAGATAGAACAATGAGAGATCCCCTTCCCAGTTGGGCCTGCTTGTCTTTCAGCCTGTTGACCTTCTCCTTGCTTTGTGTAACGGCTGAGAACCAATGTAAGATCAGAAATCAAGTGGCTGACTGCAGTCATCTAAAGCTGAAACAAATTCCTTCAGATCTTCCAATTAATATAACAGCGTTGGACATTTCTCATAACCAGCTAAACAAGCTACCACCTGCAAATTTAACAAAGTACAGCCAGCTTATTTACTTGGATGCAGGATCCAACAGCCTCTCTAAACTTCAGCCAGAACTGTGTCAAACTTTGCCCCTGTTAAAAGTTTTGAAACTGCAACATAATCAGTTGCATGAGCTCACTGACAATGTTTTTGCTTCCTGTGCCAGCCTGACTGAGCTCAATTTAGGGTACAACATAATAGAGATCAAAAGCAATCCTTTCAAAAACCTGAAGGTAAGATATATAGAAATATTGCTTTTCATTTTCTAAAAGGGAAGAGAAGAAATTACTGAATTAAAATCCAATGCATCTCCGGAGCAGGTCATGGTCCTCATCTGGGAAGGTCCAATACACTTAAAATTCAATTTTTAATTTTGTCAGCTAATCCTGATGTTTATTTTTAAGCATTTTATTATTTTTATCAGTTTGAATGGTCACAGCTATGGGAAATTATGGGTTGGGCCAGACAATTCTTTAATGGCAGTAGATGTTGAGATTCAAAAAGTTAAACTTTATAACTGTTAAAACACAAGTTGGTAACATCATATGTCAAAATATACAAGGTAAATAACCTTAAATCAAACTCAAGCAGAATTTTTCTTACTTTTTGTATCTGTAAATTTTGATTATAATTGGTGGAAATATTTCCATCAGTCGGTTTGTGTGTGTACAGTTAAATTGATGTTTATCGACATTTACCTATAAATAGCTATGCCTTCCAAGCCTAAATATACTCTTCTTCATTCTCTGGAGAAGAAGCAACCTATTGTTACTATTAACTTCTTGAGCCCTTTTATTTTCCCAAAGAATGTTCCAGATAGGGCCCACTGCATTAGAGCAAAATGGAGTCTCTGCCACCTCTGTGGGGTCCTTCCCTCTATTCCCTTCTTCCTCTTCTGAAGTCTCTGTGTCCAGGGTCTGTGATGGGGGAAGAGGGGCAAGTAGGCAGGTCTGGAGAGGTGGGTGAGGTGGAGGCGGAGTTTGAGGTTACATATCATTCCCCCTCAGTCCCTGTGGAAATGAGAGAAGATAATGTAACCTGAAGAAAATGAAAAATCAGATAGGAAAAACAGCAGAATGTAGAATGACTTAAAATCTCCTAAATTTACTGTAAGCTTTTCTTCTTTTTGGCCAAGTCTAGTAGGTAGTATGTTTTGTGTGTCAACTTTCCATATTCCAAGCACACACATTTGTGGCTTTTTTTACCAAGCTGAGGGATTACATTTCTTTCCTTTTTCAGGCCTCTATGAGCTTTTGGGGCCTATATGAATTTGTAGCTGCTAGCCAACATGGTTATCTGGTTAGAATTTGTTAGCATTCTTCTGCCTTGGGTGGTTGTCAAAGTAACCACAATTTATTTATCTGTAAACTGATCTCCAGCAGCTCAAGTGAGTGTTGTGGTTACCCTGACCAGCTAAGCTCTCTTTTGGCAGTTGGGGAATCACGAGAACACAGAATTGCTCTGGCTATGCTCCTGGCATTCCCCCTATGCTACTTGGTGCTTACCCCAGAGTGTAGGGATATATGATTATTTAGATAAGCAGGTTTTGTGCCTTTAGCCACTTCAGGGTCTAGCCTTAGCTAATACTGTGAGGCTGGCAAAATAGTATTAAAATTCCCATTTTTTATTTTGAGGCAATAGAGCCTCAAATATATTAACAAGCTTGCCCAAGGTCACAAATTATTAGAATTCAAGTCTAACTGTGAAGGCCAATGTTTAATATACTAAAATACAGTGCCTCCCAGTTTACTTTAACTGTCTGTTTGACCACTTATAAAAATAGGACTGTGGTCATACTTCATTTGTAATCTCAAAGGACATAGCAAAAGTGGGTAATAATTATTAGATATACTTTACATGTGGGCTAAGTAACATGATAAGGAGAGTTTCGCGGGGGAGTTCTCCAAGTGAAGGAGGAGTGATTACGGTTGGGTTAAGTTTGTTGTCTGTAGCATGTGTGTGTTTGTGCTTGTGGTGTGCTGAACTGGAGGAGCTAAGGGAGACAGAGAGGTATAGAGACAAGACTTCCCATGACACAGTAGAATGGTCCTACCACCGTTCTGACAGGCTCTGTGCTGTGGAGGAGGATGAAAGTCTCAGGGAAGGAGAACATCCAACTGGAGCAGAGGGAAATGAATCCATACTTGGGACCCTCCTTCCAGATGATGATGTGGTATCCTCTCGCACTGAGGTTACCTCTCCAGGGGAGGGAACTCCAGTTATTAGAAAGAGACAGGTAATCGTTATGGGGGATTCGATCATTAGAAACCTAGGTAGCTGGGTTTGAGATGACCGGGAGAACTGCATGGTGGCTTGCCTGCCTGGTGCAAAGGTTGCAGATCTCTCAAGGCATCTAGATATTACGTGTCGTGCTGGGGAGGAGCCGGTGGTTGTGGTACATATAGTACCAATGCCATAGGAAAGGATAGGAGAGAGGTCTGGAGGCCAAATTTAGGCTGCTAGGTAAGAGATTGAAGTCCAGGACCTCCATGGTAGCATCCTCTGAAATGCTTCCAGTTCCACGCGCAGGGCCACTTAGACAGGCAGAACAGCAGGGTCTCAATGCGTGGATGAGACGATGGTGTAGGTAGGGAGCAGGGGTTTAGATTTATTAGGAACTGGGGAAACTTTTGGGAAAGGGGGAGCCTATACAGGAAGGATGGGCTCCACCTAAACCAAAATGGAACCAGATTGTTGGCATTTAAAATTAAAAAGATCGTAGAGCAGCTTTTAAAATAAAGGCTGGGGGAAAGCCGACAGGTGTGGAGGAGCACATGGTTCGGACAGCGACATCCTTAGGGGAGGATCTACTAATGGAGATTCTCTGTATCCTAGTAAGGAGGAGAGGATGGAAGATGATAAAATA
Source organism: Natator depressus (assembly GCF_965152275.1). Lineage (NCBI taxonomy): Eukaryota > Metazoa > Chordata > Testudines > Cheloniidae > Natator > Natator depressus. The sequence goes on from NC_134237.1 coordinate 80,856,251, forward strand.
CAGGTAGGCTCTGACGAGAAACAGTCAAATGAAGAAAAGTCCCATTCAATTACATCATGTAATGGCAGACAGCTGAAAAGTAACAAGTTTTTAAAGTGCTTATATACCAATGCTAGAAGTCTAAATAATAAGATGGGTGAACTAGAGTGCCTCATATTAAATGAGGATATTGATATAATAGGCATCACAGAAACTTGGTGGAATGAAGATAATCAATGGGACACAGTAATACCAGGGTACAAAATATCTCGGAAGGATAGAACAGGTCGTGCTGGTGGGGGAATAGCACTATATGTGAAAGAAAGTGTAGAATCAAATGAAGTAAAAATCATAAATGAACCAAACTGTACCATAGAATCTCTATGGATAGTAATTCCATGCTCTAATAATAGGAATATAGCAGGGATATATTGTTATACCAATAAAATGAAAACCAGCAGGATCTTTTTAAAGGGGATGAGACATAATGTCACATTTGTTGTGAATACAAAAAGAATCATAGTAAGCAGTCAGTTATAGCTATAACATTTCATTCAGTTTCACATTCATTCATACTTTCGTTCATACACACAGGTTCTGCAGCTGCTGTATAGTTACTGGTCCTGAATGTAGCTTGAGTTTGTGGCTTGGGTTTGTAGCTTGTGGCGGCTAACTGGCCAGGAAAGCTGGGCACAAGGAAGAGCTGGGTCTCTGTTGGGTATGCACCGATGCCCTTCCATGTTGGCAGCAGAATGTTACCCTTCAAGGTCTTCCATCTCACCCATTCTTTTTGTAGGCTTTAGTTTGAATCCAGCGTCTATGGGTCTTGCTGTGTCACGCTGCCTCTGGGTCCGGTGTGATCGATCACCCGTCAAATGCAGACATGACTTTCAGCCTAGGACCTGGCTTTGATGTTTCTTCAAGTGTACTTTGGTTCTTTTCTTTTGAGGGTGGACTCCTCTTACTTTGTCAGGGCTGTTGTCTGCATCTTCAGCTGTTGGGTTACACTTTATTTCATCAGGACAGGCTGGGGCTGGAGGTTGAGTCCATCATCCATCCATACCTCATTCACACATCTAAACTAAACTAATAAGATTACAGCAGGGTTTTGCAAAAATGAAGGTTGCAGCAAGCTTTTACAAAATGAAGTGAGCATTTTAAAATGGAGTTTGGGACAAGGTAAAATGGAGTTTGAGTCACAATATGGACAAGTGTAAGGAATGTCAAATAGTGAACAGAAGTTACAATAGAGACACGTATAATGAATGACAAACAGTGAGCAGAAGGTACAATGTTGAAACAGTGTAAGTTTCAGCGATTTAAGCAGCAGTTGGATTGAAAGTGAAACTCAATTAGCCAGTTATTGGGGTACCCGGTTTTATGAATGAATGTTGTTTCATTCATAAAACTTTGCTTATGAAGTTATATTAATAAAGTGAACAATTAAAAACAATTTCATTGATCAGTTCTACGATATTACCGACCACCTGACCAGGATGGTGATAGTGACTGTGAAATAATGAGGGAGATTAGAGAGGCTATTAAAATAAAAAACTCAAAAATAATGAGGGATTTCAATTGTCCCCATATTGACTGGCTTCATGTCACCTCAGGACACAATGCAGACACCTTAAATGACTGCTTCTTGGAGCAGCTAGTCCTGGAACCCATAAAAGGAGAGGCAATTCTTGATTTAGTCCTAAGTGGAGCACAGGATCTGGTCCAAGAGATGAATATAGCTGGACCGCTTGGTAATAGTGACCATAATATAACTAAATTTAACAGCCCTATGGTGGGGAAAACACCACAGCAGCCCAACACTGTAGCATTTAGTTTCAGAAAGGGAGAATACACAAAAATGAGGAGGTTAGTTAAACAGAATTTAAAAGGTACAGCGCCAAAAGTGAAATCTCTGTAAGCTGCATGGAAACTTTTTAAAGACACCATAATAGAGGCTCAACTTAAATGTATACCCCAAATTAAAAAACATAGAGAACCAAAAAAGTGCCACTGCTGCTAAACAGCGAAGTAAAAGAAGCAGTGAGAGGCAAAAAGGCATCCTTAAAAAGGGGAAGTGAAGTCCTCGTGAGGAAAATAGAAAGGAGCATAAACTCTGGCAAATGAAGTGTAAAAATATAATTAGGAAGGCCAAAAAAGAATTTGAAGAACAGCTAGCTAAAGACTGAAAAAGTAATAGCAACATTTTTTTTAAGTTCGTCAGAAACAGGAAGCCTGCTAAACAACCAGTGGGGCCACTGGACAATCAAGATGCTAAAGGAGCACCCAAGGATGATAAAGCCATTGCAGAGAAACTAAATGAATTCTTTGCATCAGTCTTCATGGCTGAGGATGTGAGAGACATTCTCAAACCTGAACCATTCTTTTTAGGTGACTAATCTGAGGAACTGTCCGAGATTGAGGTGTCATTAGAGGAGGTTTGGGAACAAATTGACAAACTAAACAGTAATAAGTCACCAGGACAAGATGGTATTCAAGAGTTCTGAAGGAACTCAAATGTGTAATTGCAGAACTGCTAACCATAGTCTGTAACCGATCATTTAAATCCACTTCTGTACCAAATGACTGGAGGATAGCGAATGTGATGCCATTTTTTAAAAAGGGCTCTAGAGGTGATCCTGGGAATTACAGGCTGGTAAGCCTGACTTCAGTACCGGGCAAACTGGTTGAAACTATAGTAAAGAACAAAATTGTCAGACACATAGATGAACATAATTTATTGGGGAAGAGTCAACATGTAAAGGGAAATCATGCCTCACCAATCTACTAGAATTCTTGAGGGGGTCAACAAGCAGGTAGACGGGGGGATCTAGTGGATATAGTGTACTTAGATTTTTATGAAGCCTTTGACGAGGTCCCTCACCAAAGGCTCTTAAGCAAATAAGCTGTCCTGGGATAAGAGGGAAGGTCCTCTCATGGATTGGTAACTGGTTAAAATATAGGAAACAAAGGGTAGGAATAAATGGTCAGTTTTCAGAATAGAGAGAGAGGGAAATAGTGGTGTCCCTCAGGGGTCTGTACTGGGCCCAGTCCTATTCAACATATTCATAAATGATCTGGAAAAAAGGGTAAACAGTGAGGTGGCAAAATTTGCCACATGATCCAAAATTACTCAAGACAGTTAAGTCCTGGGCAGACTTGAGAGATCCTTTTGTAGCTCTTCGCAAACAGCGTGACTGGGCAACAAAATGGCAGATGAAATTCAATGTTGATAAATGCAAAGTAATGCACACTGGAAAACATAATCTCAACTACACATATAAAATGATGGGGTCTAAATTAGCTGTTATCACTCAAGAAAGAGATCTTGGAGTCATTGTGGATTGTTCTCTGAAAACGTTCACTCAATATGCAGCAGCAGTCAAAAAAGCAAACAGAATGTTGGGAATCATTAAGAAATGGATTGATAATAAGACACAAAATATCATATTGCCTTTATATAAATCCATGGTATGCCCATATCTTGAATACTGCATGCAGATGTGGTCGCCCCATCTCAAAAAAGATATATTGGATTTGGAAAAGATTCAGAAAAGGGCAACAAAAATGATTAGGGGTATGGATCAGTTGCCGTATGAGGAGAGATTAACAAGACTGGGACTTTTCAGTTTGGAAAAGAGACGACTAAGGGGAGATATGATAGAGGTCTATAAAATCATGACTTGTGTGGAGAAAGTAAATAAGGAAGTGTTATTTACTCCTTCTCATAACACAAGAACTAGGGGTCACCAAATGAAATTAATAGGCATCAGGTTTAAAACAAACTAAAGGAAGTTCTTCTTCACACAATGCACCATCAACCTGTTGAACTTCTTGTCAGAGGATGTTATGAAGGCCAAGACTATAATAGGGTTAAAAAAAGATCTAGATAAGTTCATGGAGGATAGGTCTATCAATGGCTATTAGCTGGGATGGTATCCCTAGCCTTGGTTTGCCAGAAGCTGGGAATGGGCGACAGGATGGATAGCTTGATTATTACCTTTGCTGTTCATTCCCTCTGTGGCACCTGGCATTGGCCACTGTCGGAAGACAGGATACTGGGCTGGATGGATCTTGGGTCTGACCCAGTATCGCTGTTCTTATAAGCTATTGCCTACCGTGTTAGAGATAAAATATTTTATTCTCCATTTCATTTGATTAACGCAGTGCAGGAGAGTGGGGAAGGCAAAAATGGTTCTAAGACTCCTTTATGCTAGTTCCTGATATTCTGGCTTGGCTGAATAGCCTCTCCTTACTATAGCATGGGGGGCTGTGATAAAAGTGAACATAGGGTTATTCCATCAGCTCAGCATCAATCTGGGGGCCGCATAAAAGGGCCTTAGAACAACAGAGAACTGGTCCAATGGATAGGTTCTAAACACTTTTCTCACATTGGTTGGCTGCCTTAGGCAAGTCTGAGCAAACCCCTTAAACTCTGTGCTCCAGTTAACTGCTCTGTAAAATGTAGATACTTGCTTACCCCATCGGAATGTTGAAATGCAACTAAATAATGTTTACTAAGTAAAAGGATTAAGGCCACTCAGAGGGAGTGATGAGAATACAATTCAAGTCCTGGGCTAACTGTCTGCTGTCCTTTAGGCCTTTAGCAGGAGGAGGAGTTTTAGATAAGCAGCTTGCTTTTTACCATGTCATGGCAGGTCAAGATCACCCAGTGGTTGAGGCTGGAGGTAGCTCGCTGGTTCCTTTTCCCTGTGTGTGATGTCAGAGGGCTTTCTCCTGCAGGAGACTGGAGGTTGGCAGCCTGCTGCCATGTTGATCATCTAGTTTAAGGATTCCCATAATGAGTGACATCTGATGTAGACAGACTATTGCCTTCCAACGTATGTGTTTCTCCCTGTTACAGTGTTTGTTCTGTTGCTCCCTTAATTGTGATGTGACCAATTTTTAACCTCAGAATGGCTAAAAGAATTCCAAAGGTATCTAACTTGTTACTGTATTTTCACCTGTTCTTTTTTCCAGAATTTGAACATACTGGATGTATCTCATAATCGTTTGCTTTCTACAAAATTAGGATCCCAGCCACAGTTGGAGAGCCTTAGTGAGCTTGTGCTGTCAGAGAATAAAATCACTGAGTTAAAAAAGGAAGAACTAGATTTTCTTAGCAACACTTCCTTAAATAGGCTTGACTTATCATCAAACCCACTGAAAGAGGTAAGAAATACAAGACCACATCTTCAGCTGGTATAAATGATTTATACCAGCTGAAGATCTGAACCATAATTTTTCTATTTTGCAATCACTGATAAAAGAACAGTATTCATTTTGGTCAGAGGTAATATTGTTCTGTTGTAATAAAATACACATTATTTTATTCTTGATATTGTGAGTTGATTTATTATGTAGGTGGAGTAAGATTTCTGATGCACTTAACTACTCATTTCCTTTTGTTTAAGCATTTGGGATTTGTAAAGATGCAATATTGTTATCACTCAGTCTTAACTTGTTGTAAAGGGAATGATCCAGCTTCCACTGAAATAAATGGAAGCAGGCTCGTGTCACAATTAGTAACCAAAAGTACATCTATGCTGCATTTTAAAACCTGTGGCAGTGAGTCTCAGAGCCCAGGTCTCGTGCTAAAATCAGATAAATCAGCTACATGTGGACAAAGCGTTCAGGCTCTGAAGGTTGGGTTGGGGAGGGCTTCAGAGCCTGAGCTCCAATCTAAGCCACAGCTTCTGCACTGCTGTTTTTAGTGCCATAGGTCGAGGCCTGTGAGCTTGAGTCTATAGACCAGGCCTCTGAAACTTGTTGCTGTGGATTTTAAAATGTAGTATAGACATATCCTAAGAAACCACATTCAACCATAGTAGCTAGAGAAGATCATCAGCAGCATGAATGCTCAAAATAGCCATACCATCTCTTCCCCCAAAACTTAGAGATTTTTCGACCAGGGAAACGCAACAAAATACTACAAAACCAAAAAATAAATGTACTAATCTCTTTTTTTCCACAATACTGTCTGTCTGTTTTATGTTTCTCTCTAGTTTTTTTTCTTGAAAAGAAGCATTGATTTTTTCTTTCCCTCTTTCTCCTTTGCATTTGTTCTCTGCTGTTCACTTTCTTTGCTCTCTTGCATTGTATTCTCTTCCCCGTTGCCCTTCCTTTGTTCATTGTCACCCTCTTTCCTTGTTTCTTACCTGTGTGCCATTGCCCTCTTTTGCTTTTCTGTTTCTTGTCTTCCTTTCTTCTCTCTCCTGCATATTTCTCCCCCCTCCTATGGCATCACCACCACCTCTCTGACTCTTTAAACTGAAGTTCCAATGGCTCAGGTTATCAGTTCATTGTACTAGAAATGCCAACATCTAGGTTTTATTCCTAGTTCTGCCATAAACAGTCCTCTGGTGTCTTGGACAAACTAGTTAATCAGTCTGTCCCTTCATTTTCTAACCTTTGCCTAGCTCACAGAGATGGTGTTAAGCTAAATTCATTCATGTATGCAAAGTGCTCAGATACTATGGAAATGAGCACAGTAGAAAAGCATACAAATAGATTAAAAAGTGGATGTCCTCTATCCAAGTTTACTCCCTGTATGCTATTTTATGTACTATACAGGCACACTCCAATCAATGCAGCATTAAAATATGGTTCTGCTCTGAAAAGTGATTGCAAAAATGGCATTGTTGAGTTCTGAATTTGTCTCCCTGACTTTCAGGATAAGTGTACTCATTTCACAAGTAAATTGGTGTTCGTTTTGTTTTGTTTTGTCTTCCCACGCCCCTGACAGCTCTGCAAACACAATGTGGGATCGGAAAGTCAAACTGTGTTCTTTCTGGCTTATGTATTTAAATTACTGCCACAAATGAATACTTGTGCCTATCACTCATCAATTCTGGTAACGAATCAAGAAGAGGGGCAAATATTCTGATTTGTAGCTGCCATTCATTTTGAGGAAGCAAATGTTTGAGCTCTAGTTTTATGAGTGCATACTGTGCCCATAAAAAGGAGACTGAGTTCATCTTGACTGTTATTGTAGGCCTAAATACCCCCTCCCCCCGTGTGCCAAAGTATTCCATGTTCTCTTTCATTTAGTGTCATATTGACACTTCTTGACAACAGATCAGTAAATGAAACCCCAAAGGAAATGCATGGCGGAGAGATTTGTTGTGTATATATATTTACAAGTTACCTCTAAAGATTCAGAGTCACATGAGAATTAGACACAGAATTTCAAATCACTTTCATCTATCTACTGTAAGAGTAAGGTAGGTTTTTTTCATTACTGATACAAAATATTAATTTTCAGGGGTATTACTACAGGGTTTTGAACCATTACTATCGAAATATAATGCATTTTAAAACAAAGTTTGGTTAAGTCCTGTGGAATTTAGTGAAAATCTATGAGTTAATTTAAATTATGTGCTTGGTCTATGGTAGTGATTTGAAGAACTTTCCATGTTTTGGCTTTGTGGAACAACTTTCTTAGGTGATTTTGTTTCTTTTAATGTCAAAATCATTAATTTTTTTCCCTTCTAGTTTCACACAGGCTGTTTACATGCAATTGGAAATCTGTATGGCCTTGTGCTGAACAATGTTGAGCTTGGTGCAAATCTCACAGAGAAACTTTGCTTGGAATTATCAGGCACAAGAATTCAGAATCTGTCACTGAGCCAGATCCAGCTTTCTTTTATTCACAAGTCAACCTTCCACGGACTGCAAACAACAAACCTCACAGCTTTAAACCTTTCCAAAAATTATTTGAACATGATAGAAAACGACTCTCTTACCTGGCTTTCAAGCTTAGAGAATTTAAACCTAGAGGATAATAGGATTTATCACTTATTTTCTCATTCATTGTATGGATTATCCAATGTCAAATATTTGAATCTGAGAAGATCACGTGTCAGAAAAATTGATGATTTCTCCTTTCGTTGGCTAAGCCATTTAGAGTATCTTCTTATAGATAGTAATAGTTTTCAAGAAATTACTCCTAATATGTTCACAGGCTTGGACAATCTGAAATATTTGAGTCTATGTAACTGGACCAATGGCTTACAAATAATAACTAATAAAACATTTTCATCACTTGCTAATTCTACTCTGCAGTTTCTTAATCTTACAAAAAGTAGAATCACAAAAATAGAAGGTGGAGCATTTTCTTGGTTGGGACACCTAAAAATTCTTGATTTGGGACTCAATGAAATAAACCAGGTGCTCACAGGTCATGAGCTTAAAGGTCTGCAAAATATTGAGGATATCTACCTTTCCTACAACAAAGAGTTGACTTTGACAAGCGAATCATTTGCTTTTGTTCCAAGCCTTAGAAAACTGATGCTACGGAAGGTAGCTTGTAGCAATCTGGACCTCTCTCCTTCACCTTTTCACCCTCTACGGAATCTAACCATCCTGGATATCAGCAACAACAATCTAGCTAACGTAAAAGATGATTTGTTTGATGGACTTCACAAACTTGAAATTCTGGATTTGCAACATAATAATTTGGCTCGACTTTGGAAACATGCCAATCCAGGTGGCCCTGTCCTTTTTTTAAAAGATCTTCTTAACCTGCATATACTTAATTTGAAGTCTAATGGCTTGGATGAGATTCCAGTACAAGTTTTCAAGGGCTTGTTTCAATTAAGAAGCCTGGATTTAGGATCAAATAATTTGAACTTGCTTCCAGCATCTTTGTTTGATGACCAGATATCTCTGAATTCATTAATCCTTCAGAAAAATCTTATAACATCTGTTGAAGAAAAAGTGTTTGGTTCAGCTTTCAAGAATCTGAAAGAACTAGAGATGGATTCCAATCCATTTGACTGCACCTGTGAAAGTATCTCCTGGTTTGTTAATTGGCTTAATGTGACCCAAACAAACATACCTGGATTAGATACTCATTACCTTTGCAACACCCCACCTAAATATCATAGTACTCTGGTGATGTATTTTGACATTTCACCCTGCAAAGATAGTGCCCCTTTTCAATTACTGTATATAATAAGCACCACTGTGATAATGCTCTTCATCTTTATTGTCATTCTTATCCATTTTGAAGGCTGGAGGATAGCATTTTACTGGAATGTGTCAGTAAATCGAGTACTTGGTTTTACAGAAATAGACAGGCAACAGGAAGAGTTTGATTATGATGCCTACATTATTCATGCAAGAAGGGACAGGAATTGGGTGTCCAAGAACTTCATTCCTCTGGAAGAAAATGATCAGTCTCAAATTAGGTTTTGTTTAGAGGAACGAGACTTTGAAGCAGGCATATCTGAATTTGAAGCCACTATTAATAGTATAAAAAGAAGTCGGAAGATTATCTTTGTTGTCACTGACCATCTCTTAAAAGATCCCTGGTGCAAAAAGTGAGTATGTGCATGCGTGTATGTGCACGTGTATGAATAACACTTGTTCAGCAGATCTTTAATGCAGTCATCTCTAAGCCCTGGTCTACCCTGGGGGCAATTGATCTAAGTTACGCAACTTCAGCTATGTTGCATTACATCGACTTACCGTGGAGTCTTCCCTGCGGTGAGTTGACTACTGCTGCTCCCCCATTGACTTTGCCTGTGCCTCTCGCGGCACTGGAGTACAGGAGTTGATGGGAGAGCGCTCGGGATCGATTTATCGCGTCTAGACTAGATGTGATAAGTCGATCCCCACTGAATGGAATGCTGTCCGCCGATCTGGCGGGTAGTGAAGACATACCCTAAGACAGTGGTCTACTTTCTTGAAAACAGAAAGTACAGGGAAAATTATACTTTGTGACATGAGTGTAACTGTCTGAAATTTAATGGAGGTACTCCAGATGTATCCCAGTGTAACTGAAAGGAGAATTGGCTCATAAACTACCTGCTTATCTAGTCAATCAAACCATCATTGCCCTTCAGATGATCTTCCATAAAAATAGATGTTTGAGACAAGACAGCGATTGGTGAGATTATTAACATACAAAGATCATTTTTTGAGCCAGGGCCTTTTGAGCCGGTTTGTGTGGCTGACAGAAAGAAGACTGTATACTAAGTGAGCCTAAAATTGAGATGGTTAATTTCTTGGAGGGCAGATGATTCTCTTTTTTTAGTTACATAAATAACTCGTTTTTTTAATTTATTACAAGTATTATCATAAAGGTTAAATGTTAAAAACTATATACAAATTAAAGCCCTGATCCGGCACTGACCTTTGTGGGGCTATCACAGAAAATTATTTGATGTCACTCATCCCTACATAAATCAGCTGATTCAATGATTCATAAGCTCTGTTTAGTTCTATAGCATGTACTTTCAAGACACCAGTTTTTAATTCTTATTTTTTGCTTAAGGTTCAAGGTGTACCATGCTGTTCAGCAAGCTATTGAGCAAAGTCGGGATTCCATCATACTGATCTTTCTTCATGACATTCCAGATTACAAACTGAATCATGCACTTTGCTTGAGAAGAGGAATGTTCAAATCTCGTTGCATCTTGGATTGGCCAGCTCAGAAAGAACGGGTCAATGCATTTCATCAGCAATTAAAAATGGCACTTAAATCTAGCAGCAACATACACTGAATTTCTAAAGTATAAGATTGAACTGTTAGGACACTTCATTTCAGACTGACTAAAGGACAACAGTCCTTGTGGGGAAAAATTAAACCAATCCACAGCAACTCCTCTATTTTTCCTATTATGTGTTTTTAATTGGTAATTGTTCTTATCCTTTGTATATTGTTTCACCTGTGTTCTGAGTTCATACAATGGTCATGACGGACACAAAAAATAGGACCACCAACTCTTTCAATCTGTGACCAAAAAGAATCAGCCTATTTAAAATAGAGCAGAAATAGAGTGAAGAAAGGGGTGGTGAGAATGAGTAGGGGCAAGGTAAATTTCCACATGAAGGAGTGCTGAAAGACTGGAGGAAATGAATAAAAGGGAAGAAATGTGATACAGATATACAAAGTAATGAATGCTAGAGAGGGAGTAAGTGCCTGGGCACGTAGACCTCATTTGTTAATTCCTTCAGTGTTGCAGAGGGCTGTGTGCCGGTCCCCCACATCAGACAGTGCTTCTCAAGCTATCTTAGATGCTATGTACTTTTTTCTTTTTAGTTCTACCTTTGGTTTTGTCACTTAAAATGAGTTGGAGAAAAGTGTTTAAATAAGAACAGCATACTAGTACTATGTGTTTTGTAAACAGTATGATTAATACTCAAAGGAAAAATAAGAGTTGTAACAGTGACTTGACTAGAGCACACTCACAGCTACCCATAGGATAGAATTTGATGGAGGAACTAGGCTATTGCTCTGACAGTACTGAACATTGAGGCCCTAATTCCCTACTCCCTTGCACCAGGCTACGATTCTGATCTGGTGAAGTCTCAGGGTCATTTGACACAGGTATAAATGACTATACAAACTGCAAGGCAGTGAAGAATCAGCCCCTAAAACTTTTAAACCCTTTTAGGGGCAAATCTTCCATCTTCCATAATGGAATGTCCCCACTAAGCAGAGAAATTGGTATGATTCTACTGCATTGGGTGTCTAGACCATGGAAACCTATGCAAGGGGGTATATACCTTCTGTGGTACTTGGAGTCCAGCTTCCCAGCCATGTGGGGAGGATTCTTTCTACCTCGGTCTCTGTGGATTTCACTGATATTAAGCCTGTTAGTTGTGCTGTGCACTGAATGGGGCCTTTGTGGTTTTGTACAGACATAATCACATACTATTCAAAATGCAATATGTCTCTTTAAGAGGTTGTCTCTTTACCTAGAAATCTATTACTAAAACATAGGAAAATTCTTGTGGATCGTATCAGTGAAAGAAAACCACAGCATCCTGATTTGCATGACATTTTACATGCACACAAATCTTAGTGTGAATGACGGCAACAGTCAAATCCTCTTCTCCTGCTGCCAGCTTGAATCAAGTGGCAGCTAAAAATACTTTCCTATTTAAGTATACAATTTCTTTGTTTCCCACAGGGAAACTGGGACTATAACTATCAAAGGAGGTTGCTTGTAGGATAGCCAATGATAGAGGAGGTGGTCCACATCACAATCTATTGAAATTTGATGCATGTTGTGGGGGAGGTGGGGGAAACCTTTGAGGAACCCTGAACTAAGAAACAGGCTGTGGTTGAAATGTGTAGATTTTACATTGGATTTTTAACTATTTTTTCCTTGTAGTTTTCAGCTATCTATTTTTATTGGTAAGCTGTTGCACACTGGAGCTTTGCAAATCCTCATGGTTTTACAATTAACACAGTATTTAATTCAGCCCTGAGTTATATATGCAGCTCACTTAGGTTTTCCTCCTTCAATGAAAACTGTTCTAATATGCATAAAACTCTACAAGCAAGATAAGAAATAAGTGCTATTTCCTGTGAGCAGCTGGATAGAGTACCTACCAGAAATCAATATTTAGTGGGAGAATGAAAAAAATCTATCAGACTATTTTACCAATATTACTATTATTTCTTAGTGTTCCTAAAAAATATCTATAGATACCCACTTCTGGCTCTGCGCTCCTCTCCCATAAATTAGAAATATACAAATGAAAGCTTCTCATATTCATCCACCAAATCCTCAGCCCATCCCTTCTTCAATAACTTGAGAGAACAGATGGGTTCTGCAGACTTCCCAAATACAGGATCTGGTGGACCAAAGGGAAAATGGGTCCCAAAATGAAGTACCCTTTTCAGAGAACACCCTGACAGCAGCTCCCTTTCATTTACATTGAGGGTGATCAACCATGAGCATTCATGCTGATCTCTACAATGGCTTATGGCAGGGAAAGAGAGGTTGTTTCTCAGGTAACTGTGTCCCAAGCTATTTATGACTTTAGAGTTAAAACCAATACCTAGAATTCCACCTAGAAGATTATTGTGAGGAAGCAGAGATCTTGGAGTACTATTAAGGTGTGGTTCCGCTGAATAAGTGGCCCACTACATTGTGCATTAGCTTCAGCTTCTGACTGGTCCCAAGGCAGCCTCCCATACCTCACATTACAGCAATCTAATCTTGAGGTGACAAAGGCACGAATAGCAGCATCAGAGAGGAAAGGCAGCATTCTTCTCACCAGGCTCAGACAGAAAAGTGCCCATGGTTGCAACCACTATCTGAACATCCAAGAGCAGCTCAGGATTTAACAACACTGTTACAAATGATGGTCACAATCCCTCAGTGATGGGGTGCTCATATAAGTTCCATTAAACCATATGGGCTGTTTCCACAAGCCCACCCTCCTATCTGTGCCTTGTCTAGATTAAATCACAGCCAGCTCTCTCTCATCCACATTCTAACTTCACCTGAGATGTTGTGTAATTCACTGGGTAACTTATACTTGGCTGGGTCACTCATGACTGAGACATAGAGCTGGATGAATGCATTGGGGCCTACAGCATATAGCAAGAAAAAATCAATACTAAACCATGTGGGTGCACAAGGCACACAAACTAATTATGCTAGTAACCTCTGCAGGAAACTCCTCATAAATATTCTTCTGAGGAAAAAGTTATTCATAGGCAAAACAAACTCCCAAAGCAAGCATATGGAAGGATATTTTCTCATGCTCATAATTAATAATTTCTATGGATTGACCTGCTTAGTTGAACTTCCTCCCACTCTGATACCAAAATGTATATGCATATAAATTGTCCTGAGTATCTTGTTAAATGTTTTGTGGGAGGCACCTCTGCTATTCTACTTGAGCTCAACATGGATTTAGGATCTTCCAAAGATTTTGAAAGGTTTTTTTAAATTCATGAGTCAAAACCACATTTGATTTTGTAACTGAAATACGACAAACATTTTCTCTCATCTGTAATATATCTTTTCTATTTGAAAAAAATTATTATATTGCAGTAGAAGTATGTCAGCACACTAGGAGAGTCCATTTAACTTTAGCATTACTCTGAAAATAGACTAAATATAGCTCCTTCTTACTCTGCGGGTATGTGTATATATTCAAAGTAATAACTGCTTAGTTTAGGGGCTAAAGTGAGGGTTTTGTTTTACTCCTGGAGATCTGGAAAACTAAGAATAAACTGAGTTTTATTCCTTCTTGTAAATCAAAAGAGTTGTTCACTAAATTGCAGTTATAAGGCCCATCAGTTATATCTGTACAAACCAAATGAAGGCAGTGAAGTTGGACAGGGGTTGCTGTGGCATCTCTGTGACAATGGGGGCTGCACTGTGACTGTGGGCAGAATTGCATTACCATTACTTTTATTACTGATGAAACATGCAAAGGAAAGAATTCAGGATAGCTGACTTGAAGAACAGCAGAAATCGCAATATGTGTTGCCTATATAAGCATTTTGTTAATATTGTAGCTGAAGACTAAAGAGCTGTAGATGTGAGTGGGGAGAAAAATCTTAAAAGTAAATTAACTACCCAGTTGTTTGTTCTATTGACTTTTGCTTTGGATCGCTTTCTTTTGATCCATAATCTTTTTTTTCCCCCTTTGGCAGAAGGAAGGGAAGAATTATAAAGAATACTATAATTCAGCTGGGTGTGTACTGTACTCATTTGTTTCTGCTTTAATTGTATGACTTTTACTATATATATAGAATCCACACAAATATGGGTTAGCTGGCTTCAGCAAAGCATTCAGGCTCAAATCCTCAAAGGAAGATAGTACTTGAACCCCAGATTTTGGGGTAGGAGTCAGAGGCCATCCATTCCCTTCCAGCTATAGTCTTGGGTACTTACCTAAGTGCGGGAAACCTTGGTTCATTTCCCCATGCTGCTTGAAGAGAAGAGTTTTAAACACACTCATTGATCTCCAGGAGATTCTGTTTGGGGGCTCTCCCAGTTTCTCTTGTTGAAGTTTAATTGCATAATTAAATATTAATTGGGCCCAAGAGAGAGTGAAAACACCTCTAAAGCCCAGTAGTTAGGACAGGCACCTGAGAGGTGGGAAATCACTGTTCAATTCCCTTCTTCTCATGACGTAGAGAAGGGAATTGAGCTAGAAATACTGACATCTTAGGTTAATACCCTAAACACTGGGCTAAAGGCTATGAGGAAGGCTACCGCCTCCACTCCCCTGGTCATTTTATGTGGACTTAGGCAAGCACCCAACTCCTTCTCACAAGAAGTTGTTTAGTGGCCTAATTCATCTGACTGCAGGAGATGGGTTCTTCTTGGTTGTAGATTGCTAGCAGACATAGGCACCTCCCTGCAACCTGGACCTAGGTACTGAACTCAGAGACAGGGATAGAACTTTGGACACACCTTTCTCACCAGCTAGCTTAGCCATTGGCTATCTTAGGCAGCTCTGCAGCTGGTGTACTGGCTTTTGTAGATCCCATTCTTCGGAACATCTCTCTCCCTATGCATTGTGTAGGGAGCCTAGGTGCCTAACTCAGGGTTTGTGGAGTCCATTATTGTTCCAGTGACTTTCTAGGCAGTTAAAGTTAGGTGTTGCAACACTGAGTGTTGTAATGTCCTAATCCATTTGTCGACCTGGGCCAAAGCCACAGAGAGATACATAACTGCGGAGGGAGTTGGGAATTGGCAAAGCCCCCACAAAGGGGACTGTTTGACTACTTGTGGACTTCTGTTACTGTAAAACCATTTTTTTACAGTAACAGATTTCAGATGATGTACCTCTTTATGTAAATAAGTCATACAAGAAAAGCCGTTTTGCCTGTCAAATGTACATGTCAATCTGTAAAAGCATCAGTTTTAACAGCTTTTTAAAAAATGCACCGATTCTATGATAACAGATGCCATATAATAAAGTTTAGCTAAAGAGAAAAAATTAACAAAAAAGAACAAATACCCTTTGTGTGCATTGGTAGAGATTGAAGGATACATAACAGCTGATTACAGAAGATCTAACACGAAAATAAAGGGCTTTGTTTACAGATGAACTGATATGTGATGATTCCTTAATTACAGTAACAGGATAATCCTCATTGTGATGCTCTCATCTCATCTTTCTCATCGTCTTTTCAGTCCAAGTGACAAATTCTCTCTTCTTGTTTAAGCCATGAAAGTTGAGGAGGCGAGGCGTTAAGGATGTGATGCCAAGTTTACACTTTCACTTACACTTGCCTCTATTTAAAGATTAACTTGTGGACCATTCCTTGTGTGTTCTCTAAATCTTTTTCATTACAGTAAATAGCAAAATTAGACTTCTCATCCCAATTCAATATAACATGCTAACAAATGTTAGCTATTAACATGTGTAATAAAGGTATTAGTTGTGAAATAGACTAAATATTGTCTGTACTTCAATATTTACAAATTAAAATTTTCATACTGAGTTCTTAAAAAATTGTTTGTTCTACAGAAGGAATTTCAAGGAAAACAATGTGCCTGAAATGACTGAGTAAAATGATATTAAATCAATACACTAATACTATTTTTATATTATCATAGAATCATAGGACAGGAGGGGACCTTGAAAGGTCATCTAGTCCAGTCCCCTGCACTCATGGCAGGACTAAGTATTATCTAGACCAGGGGTTCTCAAACTGGGGGTTGGGACCCCTCAGCGGGTCGTGAGGTTATTACATGGGGGGTCATGAGCTGTCAACCTCCACCCCAAATCCCGCTTTGCCTCCAGCATTTATAATGGTGTTAAATATATATATAAAAGTGTTTTTAATTTATAAGAGGGGGTTGCACTCAGGCTTGCGATGTGAAAGGGGTCACCAGTAAAAAAGTTTGAGAGCCACTGATCTAGACCATCCCTGACAGATGTTTGTCTAATCTGCTCTTTAAAATTGCAAATGATGGAGATTCCACAACCCCCAGGGCAATTTATTCCTGTGCTTAACCACCCTGACAGTTAGGAACTTTTTCCTAATGTCCAACCTAAATCACCCTTGTTGCAATTTAAGACCACTGCTTCTTGTCCTGTCCTAAGAGGTTAAAGGGAACAATTTTTCTCCTCCTTGTAACAACCTTTTATGTACTTGTGGTTCATCCTGTACACTCATGCAGGGCAGATACTCCCCTGCGCAAGTGTACAGGATGAACCACAATGTGCCCCGTATGTAGCGATTTTCCTGTACATGGTTGTAAACCCAAATATTTCAAGATAGGGCTATTAGAGTGAAGCTCTACTGTCTCACTAACGAGTGTAGGAGTCCCTCGCTCTCCAGTACAGAGGGAGGCCACTCTGCCTCACTACACTTCCCCCTCAAGTCCATCTCCAGGGAACTGGAGATGGCAACGTCTCCTTCCCCCAACCGAGAGAAGAAGTAGGCGTTGGTATGGTCTCTACCTGCTTGATGACGTATCACGAAAGCATACAGCTGCAGTGCCAAATACCAGCGCATTAGTCACTGATTCGTTTCCTTAACAGTGTTCAATCACTTAAGTGTTCAGCCAGGCGTGGTTGGTCACTAGCACGAAGGGCACCCCTAGGAGGAAGTATCTCAGGGCGTCCACGGCCCACTTGGCCGCCAAGTGGTGTTGACTCTCTTGGCTTGAGCTTCCTTCTCAACAACTGAGTAGTTCTGTTCTCAGGGTAACAACTTGCAGCTGATATATAATATGGGGTGCTCATCTCCGTTTACCTACTGGGAGAGGACAGCTCCCAGGCCCACCTCCGATGCGTCTGCCTGTAACAGAAACTCCCAGTTAAAGTCCGGGCTGAAGATTATGGGCTCTCGGCACAGTTGGTCTTTGAGGGTTTGGAAGGCCTGTCTGCACTCATCGGTCCAACACACACATCAGGGGCTGTCCTTCAGGAGCTCTGTCAGCAGTGCTGCAATCAAGGCAAAGTCGGGGACAAAGCAGTGATAGTAGCCTGCTAGCCCAAGAAATTGCAACACCTGTCTCTTTGTGGTAGGGGCCGATTAGGCCTGAGCGCCTGGACCTTCCCTACCAGGAGTCGTACTTGGCCTCATGCGAGGGTGTACCCCAAATAGGTGGTTTCCTGCCAGACAATTTTACACTTCTTGGGGTTGGCAGTCAGGCTGGCGTCCTGTAAGACTCTAAGGACGGCAACTACCTGGTTGAGATGGTCCTCCCAGTGGCTGCAGTAAATCACTACATCATTGAGGTAGGCTGCGGCATAGGCACAGGGAGGCTGTAGGATCTGGTCCATCAGCCGCTGGAAGGTGGCTGGGGCCCCGTGGAGACCAAAAGGCACCCAGGCAAATTGGTAAAACCCGGTCAGGGAGGCAAAGGCAGTCTTCTCCCGGGAGCTTGGTCCAGGGGAATTTGCCAGTACCCCTTTGTGAGAATCAGAGTACTGATGTATTGGGTATCACTGAGGCAGTCTAGTAGCTCATCAATACACGGCATTGGGTACGTGTCCAATTTCGAGATGGTGTTGACTCTCTTAAAATTGATGCAGAACCTAAGGGTCCCATCCGGCTTTGGGACCAGGATGATGGGGCTGTGCCAGTCACTTTGTGACTGCTCGATTACATCTAGCTCCAGCATGGTCTGGACCTCCTTCTCCACTATTTCATGGGTGTGGCAGGGCAATGGCCTCGTGGTCTCTCAGATGACTTCTCCCAGGTTCATCAGCATTCTATGTTGAACTAGTGTGGTCTGCCCTGTCTGCACCATGAAAGTTTTGGGGAACGACTTCAACAGGTTCCTGTTGCTCCTCAGTCAGGGTATCCCCCAGCTGGCTCCTCTGAGTTGGTGGAACCAGGGGGTTTGGGTCCTAGGACCAGTTCCAGGGAGTGATTAGCAGCCTCTCCCACTCCCGCAATGCCTTTAACAAATTGACATGATAGACCTGTCATTTTTTTGTTTTGGTCAGGTTGGGACACCTCAGGTGACCGGCCCGACCTGGCGAATAATTTCATAAGGCCCCTGCCAGCATGCAAGGAGCTTTGATTCTTCAGAGGGTAATAGGAGCAGTACCTTTTGCCGGGCGCAAAGGTCCTCCTCGGGGCTTGTTATATATTTGCTCTTGTTCCTTCTGCGCATTCTGTAGATTTTTGTTCACCAGATCCCCCGCCCCGGTTATCTGCTCCTGAAGCTGCAGGACATACTGGAGGAGGCCCTGCAATGGAGATGGTGTTTGCTCCCAGTTTTCCCCCATAAGGTCTAGCAGCCCCCTGGGCTGCTGGCCATATAACAACTCAAAGGGAGAGAACCTGGTCAAAGACTGGGTGACCTCCCGCACAGCCAGTAACAGGGATGGGATAAGTTGGTCCTGTGATGAGTTGGGTCACAGAAACCCCCTTGGGACTGTCACCTGATGTGCTGAGACTACCTCTGAGCCCGTTTTCCCTGCCAGCTTGGGACTTCAAAGCTTGGGACGTCCCCCAAAAACTGCCGACTTAACTGAAAACAGCTTAAGAAGTGCTCCTGCCTCTAGCACCCAGACATCCAGCTCCCAATGGGATTCAAACCCCAAATAAATCTGTTTTACTTTATATAAAGCTTATACAGGGTAACCTCATAAATTGTCCACCCTCTATAACACTGATAGAGAGATACGCACAGCTGTTTGCTCCCCCAGGAATTAATTGCTTACTCTGGGTTAATTAATAAACACAAATGATTTTATTAAATATAACAAGTAGGATTTAAAGAAAAGGAGTACTTGTGGCACCTTAGAGACTAACAAATTTATTTGAGCATAAGCTTTCATGAGCTACAGCTCACTAAGTGGTTCCAAGTAATAACCGACAGAACAAAGTAAGCTACCAAGCAAAATAAAATAAAACACACAAATCTAAGCCTAATACAGTAGGAAACTGAATATAGATGAAATCTCACTCTCAGAGGTGTTCCAATAAGCTTCTTTCACCAACTAGACTCCTTTCTAGTCTGGGCCCAATCCTTTCCCCTGGTACAGTCCTTGTTCTAGCTCAGGTGGTAACTAGGGGATTTCTCATGACTGTAGCCCCCTTTGTTCTGTTCCACCCCCTTATATATCTTTTGCACAAGGCATGAATCTTTTGTCTCTTTAGGTCCCCACCCCTCCTTCTAAATGGAAAAGCACCAGGTTTAAGATGGATTCCAGTACCAGGTGATGTGGTCACATGTCCTGTGAGACCCCAAGCCTGACTCACAGGAAGGCTTGCAAGTAAACAGAGCCATTTGCAGTCAATTGTCCTAGTTGATGGGAGCCATCAAGATTCTAAACCAACATTAGTGGCCTCACTTTGCATAACTACAATAGGACCTCAGAGTTATATTTTATATTTCTAGCTTCAGATACAAGAATGATACATTCATACAAATAGGATGAACAAACTCAGTAGATTATAAGCTTTGTAATGATACCTTACAAGAGACTTTTGCATGAAGCATATTCCAGTTACATTATATTCACACTTATTAGCATATTTTCATAAAATCATATGAAGTGCAACGTCACAGGTCCCACTGGTGAAGATCTTTTGGGGGGAACTTCCACAACATTTCCTTCAGTGTTGGTTAAAACATTCCACCAGCCCATCCGTCTGTGGGTGGTATATGGAGATCTGTAATTTTTTTATTCCCAGTAGGCTTGTGACAGGGTGCTGAGTGAGAAGCACTTAATCAGCCCCTGTCACTCCAGCCCCAATCAAAGGTAATGAACTGGGGCTGGTCAGATAGCCCTGTGTCTGCTTGGTAACAGGCAGCACCTGCCAGCCTCATTAGCCAGGGCTATAAAGGCTGAGCAGAAGCCAAGAGAAGGAGGAAGGGAGAAAGGCCAGGCTCAGAGGGAGCCAGGAGCCTTCTGGTCTGTTGTTGGCCAAGCCTGCACTTGGCAAAATTGGCTGTGAAACCTGTACACAGGTGCTGGGAAAACAACTGTAAATAAAGAACACTGGTATTGCATCAAGCTGAGGCGTTCCTGACTGATTGGAGAGGGCAACAGGGGCCGAAACCAGAGGGGCCCAGCGTGGGCCTCGCTACAAGGCTACAGACTTGGCGAAGGAGTTTTGATGTGAAGTTGGTGCCCTAGTCTGTCAGGACTTCTGGTGGGAGGCCTACACAGGCAAAGACTTTCAGGAGCTCCACGGCAATCATCCGGGCAGTGATGTTTCGAAGGGGGATCGGCTCTGGAAACTGAGTGGCATAATCTAGAACCACCAGAATGAATTAGAATCCCCTGACACTCTTCAGGAGGGGCCCCATGAGATCCATGGCAATCCTCTCGAATGGGGTGTCAACCACTAGCAACGGGATGAGATGCGCCCTTGGTACGTCCCTCAGGGCTGCTCACTGGCACTCAGGTCAGGAGTCACAAAAATCTTTCACCTCCCTATGCACTCCAGGCCAGAAGAATCGGGCCAGAACTCATGCTAGGGTTTTCTCATCGCCCAGGTGCCCAGCTGCTGAACAAGACACAAGACTGCACATCGGTAGCACCGGGCTACCACCAGCCTGGCTCAAGTTTCATGGGTCTGAGGGTCACAGGCAGTGTTCCCTCAAATTTTTCCCACCCATGTGCGGAATGAATCTTGTTCTGTGCATCAATATGGAGGTGATTTTGTTCTGTGCACCAACACATCACCTCCATATTGGTGCAAAGAACAAAATTCATGTGGTGAGGGTGGGGCCGAAGGGTTTTTGTGGGAGGGGGCTCAGGGCTGGGGCAGAGGGTTGGGTGCAGCGCGTGAGAGCTCTGGGGTGGGGCTGCATGGTGAGCTGGGGCTAGGGGAGGGTTCCCTAAGCGCCTGCATGGCGCTAAACAGGCTGCTGTGTGGCTGCGCAGCTTACAGGGAATTTAGGTCACAGGTGGTCCAGGCCGTCACCGGTCATTTTGAAGTGGGGGTATACCGTTGCCTGGTGGGGTTCCATCAGAGCCCTATTAATGCGAGCTAGCTGTTCATAGGCTTGGCTAAGTGAGGGATCTTCTCGTTGGTCCCAGCTGAAGTAGGCCCCCAAATTTGGGGATTCTTCCTGAGCGAGTTTTCTGGGCTCAACCTCTTCCTTTGGGGGTCAGGGTTAGGGTTGCTAGCCCGATGGTCCTCCCTGTTGGGGTCCTCAGAGATTCTGTCGGCTCCCCTTGAGGGCTACTTCAGGCTGGGGGGGGCCCTGTAGTCGTCACACACAGGACCTCTGGGAACCCCCTCCAGTCATGGCCCAAGATGATGGGGTATGCCAGCCTTGGTGCCAGCCCAACCATCATGGGCTGTGTCTCCCCTTTTGCAGTCAGGGTGGTTAGGGTCTTGGGATAGGGCTTCACATCACCATGGATGCATTGCAGCTGAATGACACCCAGCGGCGGGTCTGGAGACAGGATGAGATCCTGGCGGATGTGAGTTTACCTGCACCCCGAATCAAGGAGGGTGGATACCTGGACTCTGTTCACGCTAAGGGGGATTGTCAGCTTATCCGAGGGCTGCTTACGGGCCCAGGGCCTTCCCAGAACAGACTTGGCCAAAACTGCAGTCCATCATGGGACATTCCCATTTGAGATGTCCAAATCGGCTGCAAGTGAAACAAAGGCTGATCTTGGGGCATCAGGGCGTTCTGCAGAGCTGGGTGAGAACATTGGTGTGCCTGCAGTCTGGGGCTTCCCCATGATGACTATGTCCTCAGGTAGTCCCAGCGCTGTAGGGGGTGGGCGTTGGGGCTTGCCAACCTCCCATCCCTCAGGCTGTCTTGGGCTGGGTCAGGGTTTGCTCCTTTGGCCCCCGGGGGGCATCACCAGGTTCATGGGCTGAGCCCCAGGCTATGCCACCAACAAGTTGTCCATCAGGGCCACAGTCATGCTCGGGGTCACTGGCTGGTGGTGGAGGACCCAGGTTCTTCCTTGCATTGGAAGGATATGTATGACTTGTTCGAGCACAACTTGTTCAGTGACTTCGGCCCCCTATGCTGTTCAGGCTGCAGCTGGAGTTGCCGCCAGAATGTCTCTGGTGTGATCTCAAGTGCATCAAGGATGGCGGCTTTCAACCACCAATACTCTTGAGCTTCCCTACTGGGAGGCCCCCAGTAGACAGCGTGGGCCAAGCCTCTCCAGTACGGAGCCAATAGGATGGCCCATTGCTCCAGGGGCCACTTAGCTGTGTAGGCTACCCCATCAAACATGATAAGGAAGGCCTTGGGATCATCTTTGGGGCCCATTTTTGCCAAGTGCACCGGCATCGTGGGGTCAGCTGGGGCTGCAGCACCCCTGGGGTTGGGGCCCATGGGGGTTGGCAGAAGTGCTGCAAGCTGCTGCAAGCACTGTTGTTGTTGCTCACAGTTCTGGGCCCCCAGTTCTTGAATCAGTTGCTGTTGCTGAATCCCAAGCTGTTGCAGCAGTTGTTGCTGCTGGCTCTTGGCAAGCCATTTAATCAACTTCTTGGCTTCCATCCTTCCTAAATTGAGGAAGGGTGAAGGGGTTCTGTCTACCGCTGTCATTGGCTTGTCCCCTTATCTCAGAGGAGGGGGCGCTACCTGTGTTCTCCACCAAGTGTAGTGGTCCCTTGCTCTCCAGTAAGGAAGGAAGGGAGGTCACTCTGCTTCACTACACCCACAATCCACTTTGTGTCCAAATCTGCTGCTTCTTTTTCCACAGAGTTTCTCTCTCGTTTCATATTTTCTTTCTATTTGGCTGCTGAAAGTCTTGTGCAGGCTCATCTCTTGTCTTGACTACTGTACCCTTTTTGACCTCTCTCTTTGGTCCAATCCTAAATGAATCCCCTGAATGGTATTTGTATTACTAATTCTTATTGTCATTAAGATTATTATGATTGTTTATTTGTATAGTAATAACCTGTTTGTAATATTTCCCTCCATACCTACACTTTATTCAGATATGCACATTTTCAAAATGTCTCTTTTGTTGAAAATTGACTGAAGAACATTAAGATAGAAATCAATTGCAGTTTGATTTCCTGTAATCAATCATAATGTATTTATACACATAGACTACGTAGCCTCACAAAGGAGACTCCCCGATGAGTAAACTCTAACAATCTAAATGATCATCTCACTAAATACTTTAATGGTTTTTTCTGTAAAAAAAGGTAGACTTTATGCACAAGCAACAGTATTAAAGAAGTGTGTGGGTGCGCACACTCAAAAGGGAAGACAATTTTCATAATTTTAGTTTGTGATACCCCTTGAGAGGCACCAATCAATAGTGAAACACTTGACCAGACCCTGGTCTGACCAAGCTGTGGTTGACAGAAAATGAGGGGTGATGGGCAAAGGTGGCTTCCAGATACCTTTGTGGCCCCACATCTTGGGGCAAACTGTGCAGATCTGAAAGCTGCTCTAACTTATGTTGCCCACAGGTCTTAAGGGGAACATTCCAACAGCCTAGAATCTCCAAGCCATAGTGACTTGCAATCTGCACTAGCTTCAGCTTCAAACAGTAGTCTTCAGGTGCCCTACCCTATAAAGCACACTGCCATAATCCAAACTGAAACTATGGCAAGGATAACTGTGGTTGTGAGGTCTGCATCTTATGGGAAAAGTTGCAATGTCTCCACCAAGCAAAAACGCAAAACTGCACTCTTCATTATTGTTATCCAAAGATCCATGAACAGCTGAGAAGTCATTTAGACTTCTAAACCCCACTCTTGCAACTTTTAGCTTGCAGCTGGATCTCTGTGCCGTGCAGAGCCTCATTATGCAGTCATCCACCCAAGTGTTAGGAGCTGCAGTATCAGGACCCGGGTTTGCAAACCTTGCTAATGGGAAGTGGTGTTCTACCTTAATCAAAGGGGGAAAAATTACTTCTGCTGTTTCCCCCAGTCCCTCCCACCTAACCCAACAACATCACTGGATTGATTGAGCCTAGGCATCCAGCTTTCATCCATTCTTCTCAGGAGTGATTTGTCACTTGGCCAGAAAAAGTTAATACCTTTTTACCACAAACCCTTGTTTGACAGACTCACCTAAGAGCTGATTTGGCTGGGATTTTAGCTTTAAGAACTACGTTCCTCATTCCAAACAGAGTACATTATTTAAAACCAAAAGCCTTTTCAGACACATGCTTTGTTTGCTATGCAAAAAGTATCCCATTTTCTTTTGCACGTTCCCTTTCCCCACCTCCCACAGAGCTCTTGCTTTGACCAGCCAGGAATTGTTCCAATGGGGTTCAGCTCCAGCAGCCTGTTTTTGTCCAGCCCAGATGATCTATAATTTGGACAGGTCTGTTTCTTCAGCAACACGTTCCCTGTTAAGGGCTACGCCGGGTGGAGCTCCGCGTGATGCACACTGTCAATTTCCACGCACGGCTCAGGCCCCGGAGCGGCAGTCAAGCGCCCAATTACCGCAGCTCCTGGGTTTTTGTTTAGCTTAGCAACCCCCGCCCCCTCCCTTCCCTTCCCTTCGGGCACCTGCGGCAACCTGCCAGTCCGGAGCCCCTAGCAGCGAGCGCGGCCCGCGCCGCTGGCCAGTGACAGGGGGACACTCCGCCCTGGCCCCGGGGTTGGCTTCGGCTGGCTGGAGGCTCAGCCCCCTCCCCACCTGGCGGGCGCTGCCCGCTCCGCGCTCTGCTCTCGCTGTGCGTGGGGCTGCGAGCGGCTGCGGCCGGGCGCGCAGCCATGAAGGTGGCGGTGTTGGACCTGGGCACCATCTTCGCCAGGCTCTTCAAGCCCTCCGCGGCTCCAGCTCCGGGCCCCGCCGCCGCCTGCTCCCCCGTGCCCGGGGCGGCTCCCGGCTGCCCTGCCGCGTCCAGGGCGCCGCCTCCCCCGTCCCCCTTCCACCCCCGGCCCGCCCTGTCCTTCCCCCGCGCTCCCTTGCCCAGCTCCCTGCCCGCCAGCCCCCGGCCGCTCCCTCCACTTGCGGGGGGCTCCCCGGCTGCCGCCGCCGCGGCGCTCCCAGGGCGGGCGGCTCCCGGTGGCGGGGCTGGGGCGGCGTACCCGGGCGCAGGCTCCCCGCGCCAGGCAGCGGCTCCCGCGGACAGAGAGCCCGGCGCCTGGTCAGCCCTCGGCGCCAAGCCGCTGCTCTTCGTCACCCTGCCCGACATCGGCGAGGAGGGGGTGGCCGAGAGCGACCTGGAGGGCGGAGCCTGCGCCCCCAGCGCCGCCGACCCAGCGTGAGTGGGGAAACTGGGGGCGGGAGGCCACTGTGTCTGGGTCCGAAATGGCGCAGGATTTCCCCCTGCCCAGGGGGTGGGGGGCGCTGGGAGAGCCTGGCTCTTTGGTCGAGGAAAGGCTCAGCTTTGTGTTTGGGGGTAGGGTAAGGGGGGGTGTTACCCTCCCTTAAAAGTATGGAGCTTGCGTCCTGCCCACCTAATGGGTAACAGCCCCAGTCATGCAGCGAGCCCCCGGGGTGCCCAAAGCGCTAATGAACTTTCCCTTCTGGGAAGGACCCATGTTTGGGGGAAAAGGTTTGAAATGTTCCTGTGCACAGCTGTGCCCCTGGGGACAGAGGACTGGATTCTGCACTGGGTTACGCAGGTGTAATAAATCCAGAGCAAATCTACCACCGTCAACAAGGTGACTGGATTTATGTTAAGGTAGCTGAGATCCGATTCTGTCCTCCCAGGACTTGTAATAATCTCCTAAATGGAGTTTCACCTATTTCTTTTTATCCTGGTAGGGTAAAATCATTCTGTTAGAATTAGAAATGGGGCTCAGCAGGGAAACCAACTAAGGCAAAGGAGAGGGTAAAAGGGCCTCGCTTTTGATGAGGTGTTGCCATACGATTATTTTTACACTTGTGCTCATTGTAAAAGGCTGCTTCAACATGCCTCCTGTGTGTTGAAGTACACATTTGAATTATAGTCATAATCTAAAGAGATACTTTAAAACAGATTGGAAACTTTCTTTAAATCTGAATTTTCCCAGCATTGAGTCTCAAAATGCTTAACTTCGATTATAGTTAAAGAGAACTGCACATATCCAGCCACTTAAATGTGGATTTTGTGTGATTCTACTGGGGGATGTTCTGCTTACAAAAAGTTGTACCACATTAGAAAACAGGGCAGTTTCTCAGCTGATGTAAAGCAGCATAGCTCCAATAGCATCAAGTGTAGCTAAGCCGATTTACCAGCTAATTACCTTGTCTAAAGTTTTAAAAGGAAAAATACATTCTAAAATTATAAAGTTATGGATATTATATTATACCCACATCATGCTTCAGTTGTGGCTAAAGTTAGCACAGTTATGATCAGAGCAAAACAAATATTTGGTAATGCCCTAGTGAGAACATATTTTAATTGGGGTATTTAAAAACAGCTTTGTGTTGCAAAATATGTGTCTGAATTTCTTTTAGTCCTTAATATAAAATTAATATGTGAAATCTACTATTATTTTGATGTGAAAATCATGTTGGACAAAGCTGTAACATTGATTGCTGAGGTCACTTATGATTTCAATTTTCTTGACTTTCTCAGCATAAACATTGAATATACATCAATCTGATACTAAATTAATATTCATAACTTATTGTAATGAAATATAGGATGGGAGCATGTGAAGGAGGAGAATGTGCAGTGTTCTGAACGTAAAGTTACTTGAACTTTGTGAGGAAAACAGGAATTCTGGAGGTGCAGAAAGTCACACTGGTAGAAAAGGAAGAAGAGTGTTTGAGGATAATAGGGTTATAAATAATAGCCAACATGGATTTGTCAAGAATAAATCATGCCAAAGCTATCTATTTTCCTTCTTTGACAAGGTTACTGGCCTAATGGATGGGGGAAGATGTAAACGTGATATATCTTGATTTTAGTAAGCTTTTTGGGGCAGTCTCACATGACATTCTCATAAGCAAAACTATGGTAATGTGGTCTAGGTGAAATTATAAGGCTGGTGCCCAAATGATTGAAAGACCAGGAGTACTTGTGGCACCTTAGAGACTAACTAGTACTCCTTTTCTTTTTGCGAATACAGACTAACACGGCTGTTACTCTGAAACCTGATTGAAAGACCGTACACCAAGAGTAGTTATCAAGGTTTCCTGTCAGATGAGGGGGGTGCATCTAGGAGGTCCTGCAAGGGTCTGTCCTGGGTCTGATAATATTCAATATTCCATTAATGAAAACTTGTATAATGAAATGGAGAGGAGTTGTTGTCGTCTTTTATTCCTGTCTGTCAGCTCAAAAGCAACGATGGGGCTGATTGAAGTCCATGGACAAGGGGGATCCAGTGGACATAGTGTACTTAGATTTCCAGAAAGCCTTTGACAAAGTCCCTCACCAAAGGCTCTTACGTAAATTAAGCTGTCATGGGATAAGAGGGAAGATCCTTTCATGGATTGAGAACTGGTTAAAAGACAGGGAACAAAGGGTAGGAATAAATGGTAAATTTTCAGAATGGAGAGGGGTAACTAGTGGTGTTTCCCAAGGGTCAGTCCTAGGACCAATCCTATTCAACTTACTCATAAATGATCTGAGAAAGGGGTAAACAGTGAAGTTGCAAAGTTTGCAGATGATACTAAACTGCTCAAGATAGTTAAGACCAAAGCAGACTGTGAAGAACATCAAAAAGATCTCACAAAGCTAAGTGATTAGGCAACAAAATGGCAAATGAAATTTCATGTGGATAAATGTAAAGTAATGCACATTGGAAAAAATAACCCCAACTATACATACAATATGATGGGGTTTAATTTAGCTACAACAAATTGGGAGAAAGATCTTGGAGTCATCATGGATAGTTCTCTGAAGTCCACGCAGTGTGCAGCAGCAGTCAAAAAAGCAAACGGGATGTTAGGAGTCATTAAAAAAGGGATAGAGAATAAGACGGAGAATATCTTATTGCCCTTATATAAAGCCATGGTACGCCCACATCTTGAATACTGCATAGAGATGTGGTCCCCTCATCTCAAAAAAGATATACTGGCATTAGAAAAGGTTCAGAAAAGGGCAACTAAAATGATTAGGGGTTTGGAACGGGTCCCATATGAAGAGAGATTAAAGAGGCTAGGACTTTTCATCTTGGAAAAGAGGAGACTAAGGGGGAATATGATAGAGGTATGTAAAATCATGAGTGGTGTGGAGAAAGTGAATAAGGAAAAGTTATTAACTTGTTCCAGTAATATAAGAACTAGGGGCCACCAAATGGAATTAATGGGCAGCAGGTTTAAAACAAATAAAAGGAAGTTCTTCTTCACACAGCGCAGAATCAACCTGTGGAACTCCTTGCCTGAGGAGGTTGTGAAGGCTAGGACTATAACAGGGTTTAAAAGAGAGCTGGGTAAATTAATGGAGGTTAAGTCCATTAATAGCTATTAGCCAGGATGGGTAAGGAATGGTGTCCCTAGCCTCTGTTTGTCAGAACGTGGAGCTGGATGGCAGGAGAGAGATCACTGATCATTACCTGTTAGGTTCACTCCCTCTGGGGCACCTGGTATTGGCCACTGTCGGTAGACAGGATACTGGGCTGGATGGACCTTTGGTCTGACCCAGTATGGCCCTTCTTATGTCCACTACTCTGTCTTGTACCAGCTTCACAGCTTTGTTCATCTTGAAATCTTTTTGTTCTATGTCATTCTTCAACATGTCTATCCAACACATCCTTGGTCTTCCTCTTATTCCCAGGTCTTTGCACTCTGGTATGTATTTCCATGTATGGTATACTTTTCAGCTGCATTCTTGACACATTTCCAAACCACCACAGTTGTCTTTTTTTGAATTTTCTGTAATAGCATTATTTCTTGCTCTAGCCGTTTTCTTATCTCTTCATCTTTTTATTTTCTGCAGTTTTGGAACTGTCAGTATTAGCCTGAGCAAGTTTATTTCTGCAGTCAAAATCTTTCATCGTCAGAAATACTCGTACTTCCGCATTCTGACCCATAGAGTGTTATTGGCATGATAGTTGTCTGGTATATGTTGAGTTTTGTTTTTATTGAAATGTTTTTAGCCTTACAGATCTTGCATAGTTTTGCAAATACAATCATGGCCAGTCTGATTTTTCTTTGTATATCGTCTTCATAATTCCCATTCTTTGATAGTAGTCCTCCAAGGTATGCAAATTTTTCCACTTGTTCTAGTCCTTTGTCTCTGAATTTGATCTTTACCTCTTGTCTTCCAACTGCCATAATTTTTGTGTTTTCCAGGCTGATGTTTAATATGAATTTTCTGCTTTTATCATCAACCTTGTCAGTTATTCTCTGTAAATCCTCCTTGCTAAGTACCATGAGGTCAATATCCTCTGCAAATCTAAGGTTATGCACTGTCGTTCTACATATTAACATGACTCGTCCCATTTCATCTGTCAGTGCTACAGCTATTACTGCTTCCAGAACCAAGCTGAACAAATCTTGTGATACCATTCATCCTTTTGTCGCTTCTCCAGTGATCCTGAACCATTTCATCAGCTTCTTGTCTAATCTCACTGCACTCATCAACTTGCTATAGATGTTTTCTATCAGCTTGATCCATTTTTCAGGGATGACATACATTCTTATAACTTGCCATGAGAATGGAGTGGAGAGTATGATTGTAAAATTTGTGGATGACACCAAGTTGGGGGAGTTTGCTAGCACCTTGAGGACAGGATTAGAATTCAAAACTACCTTGACAAATTGGAAAATTGATCTGAAGTCAACAATATGAAAGGCAATAAATGCAAGTTCAAAATACTACGCTTAGGAAGAAAAAAACCAAATACACAGCTACGAAGTGGGGATAGCTGGCGAGATGAAAGTACTGCTGAGAAGGATCTGGGGGTTATAGTGGATGACAAATTGAATATGAGTGAGCAATGTGGTGCAGTTGCAAAAAAGGCAAAAACCATTCTGGGTTGTATTAACGGGCTTGTCATATGTAAGACGCAGGAGGAAGTTGTCCTGCTCTACTTTGCACTGGTAAGGCCTCAGCTGGAGTACTGTGTCCAGTTTTGGGTGCTACAATCTAAGAAAGATGTGGACAAATTGTAGAATCCAGTGGAGAACAACAAAAGGTTGTTGATAAAAGGTTCAGAAAGCATGACCTATGAGGAAAACTTAAAAACCTCGGCATGTTTAATCTTGAAAAAAGAAGACTGAGCAGGGCCTGATAAATCTTGCAGTGTGTTAAAGGGCTGTTATGAAGAGGTTCAATTGTTCTACATGTCCACTAAAAGTAGGACAAGAAATAATGGGCTTAATCTACAGCAAAGAGATTTAGGTTAGGTATTAGCAAAACATTTTTAATTGTAAGAATAGTTAAGCTCTGGAATAGACTTCCAAGGGAGGTTGTGGAATCCCTGTCATTGGAGGTTTTTAACAACAGGTTAGACAAAGGTCAGAATATACTCGGTCCTGTCTTAGTGCAGGAGAATGGACTAGCTGACCTCTTGAGGTCCCTTCCAGCTCTACATTTCTATGATTCTGTGATTTTTGGGAACTGTTTTGGATAAGAGAGCTGAAGGCTACAGTAGTTAAGAAGAGAGCAAGAGGGTATGGGCTAGTATGTTGGCAGTAATCATAAAAGAAGTGACAAAGTTTGGTATTGTAGAGGAAGAAACAAAAGGACTTGGTAAGGGCCTAGATAGAAGGGGAGGAGAGGATGTTGAAGATGACTTCATAGGAGTTGATGATGACTTATGGTTATGACTTGGTAATAACATATAGTGGTACTATCAACAGAAACAGGGAAAGGGATAGAGGAAAAGATTTAGGAGTGAAGATAAATCAGTTTGATTCATTGAGTTGAAGTTCTGGGGAGAGATCTGGGGGAAGTGTTGGAGAGAGGCAGAGGCAGGAGTATAAGATGGGAGGTCAAGAAAGGAGAAGTAGATTTGGGAGTCATGAGCGTAAAGACAGTGGCTGAAGTCAAGGGAATGAATGAGATCACATAGTTGAACAGAGTGTAGTATGAAAAAAGAAGGGACAGTGGATGGATCCTGTAGGACTTGGACCGAGTGTGCTGTAGGGGCGCTTTGCTGGTATATGTATATACACAGATCTACCCCGCTTTAAAATGGGAGAAGATTTAAATGTACTAGGGAACTTATGGTATGCGGCAGCAGGCTCTGCAAGGACAGATAGAATGTGGCAGGCCAGTGCCAGGTAGATTTACACTCCAGCTTGTTGCAAACTAAGTGTTCCTATAGACATGCCCTGGCAAAAGTGCAGTTTTGCTAGTATAACTGCATCTGTAGTATGGGATTTTGTCGGCATAGCTGTCAGTCAGAGATCATTCCTCACCCAGTCCTGACCAGCGTAGCTATGCTGGCAAAAGTTTGTAGAATAGACTGGGCTCAAACAGATGTGGAGGAAAAGATGGAGCCACCAAAAGAGACATTGAAAGAACAAGTTGTAAGGTAAGAGGAGAAGGAGGAAAGTCCTGAGTTGAGAAAGGAGAGGTTATGAAAAAGAGCAAAAGAATTAGTCAAAAGCAGCAGAAAGATCAATGAGAATGAGTCTTACACTTCGAACATTTTTTTTTTAAAAGGAAATTAGAGAGGACTTGGGACCTAAGTGCCAAATGCCTGAAACAAGATTAAAGCTACTCTTAGTTGGAATAGCCTGTGCTCTGTATTATACAGTTATACGACTAGCCGTGTGTTAGAAAATTTCCTCTGGCATAACTCCTGAAATTCCTGTTCACAATGGTTGTGTTTCGGCTTGTGAGCCCACATGAATGCTGTTGCTGTAACAGAAGGCTGTAGTTGCAAAACTTGGTCATTACATGAACAAATAGAGGCCTTGGTGAGAGAATAGACTTGGCGTCTATCCAAAATTATGAACATATACCACGGCATTGTAATTGAATTTATCATGGTATTTGTGATATTTCCCTTTTAAAGTAGAAAATATCACATAGGTCATATGTGCTTATCTGTAATCTGGAAAGTCCATATGGCAAATACTTAGGGTTTACACTTGACATGCTGCCTTGTGCTTTTTGCTTTGTTGCAGTGGGATGCCTCTGAAGTTAATGTTGTTTCTGGGGACCTTTTATTTGATATGCATTTATGCAGGGATGGAGTAGTAATATCAGTGTTTAGAACTGTATTACAATAGACACGCGACTGACCATCCATCCTTTAAAATAAGAAGAAAACAATATTGCTTATTGCCAGCTAACCAGCAATAAGTTTTAACAACAGCACCCTGTCATGTGGATGACATGATCTTAATGGTACTATTTTAATCCAGCTAGCAGTTTCTGCTTATCTAAAATATTGGATGAACAATAAAGTCTCCATCACTATATTTTCTGTGATCTGATTCTCTCTCTCTCTCTCTCTCTTTTTTTTTTCGGCCTTGTGATTCACATTTGATTATTAGTTGATGTGATTTTTATCAGTGATGCTACATTTTTGGGGGGTGAAAAGCACTGTCCCCACCAGTGACTAAGCCTAACTAATTTTAAAGCTTTAATAAGAAATTTTTAGGACAATATATTACCATCTTAATCAAGCATAAAACATACGTAAAGTAGAGAGAGCAGGGATAGGATAATGTGGCACAGGTAAGCCACTTGTCGTCATAAAGGTGGTCTGTCATAAAGGGAAGGGTAAACACCTTTAAATCCCTCCTAGCCAGAGGAAAAACCCTTTCACCTGTAAAGGGTTAAGAAGCTAGGATAACCTTGCTGTCCTGTCCAAAATGACCAAGGAGGAGACAAGATAATTTCAAAGCTGGAGTGGGGGAGAAACAAAGGTTCTTTCTGTCTGTGTGTTGCCTTTGCTGGGACCAGAGCAGGAATGCAGGTCAGAACTCCTGTAAAGAGTTAGTAAGCAATCTAGTTAGATATGCGTTAGATTCTGTTTTGCTTAAATGGCTGATAAAATAAGTTGTGTTGAATGAAATGTATATTCCTGTTTTTGTCTTTTTGTAACTTAAGGTTTTACCTAGAGGGAATCTCTAGGTTTTGAATCTGATGACCCTGTAAGGTATTTACCATCCTGATTTTACAGAGGTGATTCTTTTACTTCAATTAAAATTCTTTTTTTAAGAACCTGATTGCTTTTTCATTGTTCTTAAGATCCAAGGGTTTGGGTCTGTGTTCACCTATGCAAATTGGTGAGGATTTTTATCAAGCCTTCCCCAGGAAAGGGGGTGTAGGGTTTGGGAGGAAAGACGTTTCCAAGCGGGCTCTTTCCTTGCTTTATATTTGTTAGACGGTTGGTGGTGGCAGCAATAAAGTCCAAGGGCAAAAGGTAAAATAGTTTGTACCTTGGGGAAGTTTAAAAATAAGCTTAGGGGTCATGCAGGTCCCCACATCTGTACCCTAGAGTTCAGAGTGGGGAAGGAACCTTGACATGGTCCGATCTGGATTGCTCCATCCACCTCCCCATTAAACACACACATTCTTTATACCTTGTCTTGTAACATTACATAGGTGCAATTTATTAAAACTACCTCATCTGTAAATATTTCATTCTAAATATATTTTCTAATGCATTTTTACTTATTCTGCTAATGCTCAAATTTGTAGCTTTTTATCTTTTTTAACTCATTGCTTTCATTTATTCATTATTTCTTACAACAGTTGTCTTATTGTTACTTATGTGCTTCTTGTGGCCTTGGAGTTGCTGACTAGTTTTGTCCAGTCAGTGTTTATCCTCCCTAGACACTCTTCCTTGCATCTGGCTAATACATTACATATTGTCTGTTTCACTTTGCCTTGTTGTCTGTATAGACTAAGAATCCACTGTAGAAAAGACACAAACTAACTTTCTGCTTTTTTTAAATTCAGCCTTTGAAAGCTGTGTCAATAAGATACACAGCAAAAAAAGTTTACATTTTCTTATAACAGTGTACATTTATTTCTTTACACTTTAATGACCTTGTCAGTTTTGTGTCTCTTTCAAAAATTAGATTTTTCAAATTGTTATGTATTTATCCAAATCCAAATCCAGTGTTTTGGGCACTATGCAATGCAGAAAGTCTGATCAGCACTATACACACAAGACTTGCAACTAATTATCCTTTTATTGGATTGTACTAATTAACCTGAACATAATCTTCTCTTTGAAAAGTTGAAGTATCATCCATCTGTTTAAAAAATAGGAACAGAAAGTAACACATATATTGAATTATTACACAGATTATAACCAAATATAATTATGAAGACATTTAGTATCTCAGAGCTTTTGGTAGGGCCTTTTTTCATTTTATGTATGTATGTACGGTGCTTACTATGGTGGGGTCCTGATCCTTCCCAGAGGCCTCTAGATGCTACTGTAATGCAAATAATAATTAAAGACTTGCTGTTTGCTTTTTAGATGCTCAAGGGTTACACTAAAAGAAAAAAACAGGGAAGGATTTGTGGCCCTTAAGTGAGCAGTTTATTAGGTAAGTTTACTAACCACACAGGACTTGATTCAATTAGTGTCTGATTCAGTGGTCATTGAAGCCAGTTGAAATACTCTCATTGACTTCAGTGACTTTGGCTCAGGATCTTAGGCCCTGCTGAATTGGGGCCTTTGATAGTAATAGCACCTGTAAACAAAAGATTTCCTGAATTACCCCTGGGAGCTAGAAATAAATTATGGAAAAACACTAGAACATATATGAATAAACCCTAAAAATAAAAGACTTTGCTAGTTTATCAACTAAATGAATAGTTTAAAATCTCACCTGGCATAGTTTAAGCCAAGGATTTGCGAAATGCCAGCAGAAACAGTCAGGCTAAGCTTCTTATTCATCACTAACAAGTGTAATATCTATACAAAGTAAAACTAAGCTCTATTGAGGCAAAGCAAAAATAAATGTAAGCCTTCCAAATGATAGATATTACTAAAGCTCCTATTAAAAAGTTAAAATATATCCACAAACACAGATAAATGTAGAGGAGACATATAAAAATGCACATTATCAAAATGCCAAAATCATATGCTCAGTAGCTTTCATAATCCAAATGCACTTCTAAGTGTATTTGTCAGTGCAGAATACATCTACATAAAAAGCAAAACAAAAATAACCCATAAGATGTTCTCCTTTCTCTACTTTCCCCTTGTTACAGGGTGGACATTTTTTGGTTTGGAGGAAACACAGTTGGACTTGGACTTAGACTTAGCTGAGAAAGTGAGCTGTACATTTTGATCTGAACACTGTTTAGTGTGTACTTGGTATGTTCTTCAGCAAACTTTGGATCTGATGGACCTAAATGAAATTTGGATAATGGGTTTGCCTGTATTTTAATAGAAAATAGATGTAAAAACATTTCTCTTCTGAAATAAAAAAACCCATCAAAATTAACTTCTGCAGTTCAGTACTAAAGCCAACTGTATTTAATACTGCAAACTAAAATAATTCAGCTTAGATATTTAAATTATTTATAATACAAGTTAGAATA
Organism: Natator depressus; assembly: GCF_965152275.1. Classification (NCBI taxonomy): domain Eukaryota; kingdom Metazoa; phylum Chordata; order Testudines; family Cheloniidae; genus Natator; species Natator depressus. The sequence continues at coordinate 80,892,206 of NC_134237.1, forward strand.
ATTAAGTTAAGGTGTTTAACTAATTGTTTCTTTTTATTAAATGTTTCCCATAAAACAAACAGTATTGGTAATATAGTTTAAAAACTGCAGAGGACTGGGGACATTTTTATCTTTCAGTGTTTCTTATCATGATGTAAAATGTTAATTTGAAAAACAGATACATTAAATGTCCACAAACACTTATTGAGCAAACAATGTGTTTCATTAGCAAATATCTGTTCCAAAACCCCCCCAAAAAACAGTTTTGGACTTTGAACTGAAGTGTTTGGCTTAAAAATATGAAAGAGAATCAAATGGCAAATATTTGGGATCTTTTTCAATCTTTTATATAATGCAGTGGAAATAGTGCACTAGCCATTTACTTTTTGTGAATAAAGTTCAGATCAATTTTTAGATCACTGCCCTCTCCTCTTTCTAATTCTGCCTCAAGACCCAGTTCTGCTGTGATGCCTGTGAGAAATTGGACAACCAATGCTGATTATACAGTAATTGGAGATAGGTAGTGTCAAGGTTCCTTCCCCACTCTGAACTCTAGGGTACAGATGTGAGGACCTGCATGAAAACCTCCTAAGCTTACTTTTACCAGCTTAGGTTAAACTTCCCCAAGGTACAAACTATTTTACCTTTTGCCCTTGGACTTTATCGCTGCCACCACCAAAAGTCTAACAGGTATATAATTGGGAAAGAGCCCGTTTGGAAACGTCTTTCCCCCAAAAATCCTCCCAACCCTTACATCCCCTTTCCTGGGGAAGGCTTGATAAAAATCCTCACCAATTTGCATAGGTGAACACAGACCCAAATCCTTGGATCTTAAGAACAATGAAAAAGCAATCAGATTCTTAAAAGAAGAATTTTATTAGAAGTAAAAGTAAAAAGAATCACCTCTGTAAAATCAGGATGGTAAATACCTTACAGAGTAATTAGATTCAAAACACAGAGTATCCTTCTAGGCAAAAAGACACAAAAACAGGAACCTACATTCCATTCAGCACAGCTTATTTTCTCAGCCATTTAAAGGAATCAGAATCTAACATATATCTAGCTAGATTACGTACTAAGTTCTAAGACTCCATTCCTGTTCTATCCCCGGCAAAAGCATCACACAGACAGAGACTTTGTTTCTCCCTCCCCCCAGCTTTTGAAAGTATCTTGTCTCCTCATTGGTCATTTTGGTCAGGTGCCAGCGAGGTTATCCTAGCTTCTTAACCCTTTACAGGTGAAAGGGTTTTTCCTATGGCCAGGAGGGATTTAAAGGTGTTTACCCTTCCCTTTATATTTATGACAGGTAGTTACGTAGTTATTTATTAGAAGCAAAACAACACAGATGATTTGGAACCTAAAAGTTGTGCAATAGCTGACTGGATGGTGATGGTTGGGGCTCCCTTGAGTCCACACCAGATCCCAATTTGGATTGTTTATGATGTCCATCTGCTGTTTGTACCACAAAGGAGTTTTCCAAACAAAATAAACACAAAGAAAAGAGAGGCCTTTTTCTCTCTCTCCCTTAAGAGAGAAGGGAATCAGAGTAAAAGAAAAGAAGGGCAAAGGTGGTTTGTCTCTTAGTCTTTTTTGGGGGTCACCCCTCTGGGGCTTGGTTTATCAGCAGGTATAGTGTCTATAATTAGGGTCTGTCTCCTGCCCCTCCTCCTGTGGGGCACCCTGCTTTATAGCTGGTCCATGTAGGTTCAGGGGTGGTAAGGCCTGCAACTGTCTTTCTGTTGGCTTATCTGTCTCTGTGTTCAGTAGTCTCAGAGGTACAGCAGTCTTCCTCCTGTTCACCAAGCCTTCCTGTGGCAGGTTTTCCCTTTGTAAGCTCCTCTTCCAGGCATAGCAAGCCTTACAAGTGTGCCTAGTAATGCTGAAGGAGCACAGAAGAGCTTGTTAGTCTTTGCTATACTAGAGTGGGAGTGTGACGGGGCACACTAACATAGATAACTGTATGGTTCTATCTTTATAAGTCATCCTCCCTGCCCACTTCCCTTCCTTTTTTGTTACATTGTGTCTTCAGAATAATTTGAAAGCTCTTTGGGGCATTGACTGTGCTCTCTGTACGTTTATACAGGACCTGACTCCTAGCTGTGTTACTGCAATACAAATAACAATAATGGTTAGAAATGAGTGTAGTGGTCTTATCCTCATCTCCATTTGTGCACATCACAAAAGCTCAGATAATTGTGTGAGTGCATGACTTGCACTCTGCTCAAAAAAGTACAGGACTGGCATAACAGGGTTGTTGTAGGTGTGAATTGAGGTTCATCGGCAGAGTTGTCTGAGGAAGGCTATGCAGTGCCTGCGTACATCATGCCTGAATCAGGTCAATGCTGTGTGTCTATTTTCATGAATACTAAATGTATCCTTTTGTTTTTTCTTTTTTGAGTAAGAAAAATAAAGCAGAATATAATGCAATCTGAATTTGTTTTCCTAGTGAAAAGTAGAGGATGTAATCTATTAGACAAATTAAAAGATGGATCTGATTATTGTTAGTTAATTGTTGAAGAGAAATTGCTGCCTATCTTACAAGGGCTGATCAGTAAACACTTTTAAAATGTACTTTCTGTCATTTAAAATTGGTTGCATATTCTTGCTAAGATCCAAGATAGACATGCACTACAAAATGCTTACTTCCTTTTATTAGACCATGCCCTTCAGAGTTCAGACCCCTCTATTTGATATAATTTATGTTCTTTTGTGTATTTTTAATTGCAAATCAAATATTTTATTCATACCCAAAAGCCATGTAATGAACATGTATTGTCTGTCTTAAAAAGAAAAAAACGTACCAAGAAGATGAAGAAGAAGGAATAAGATATGGCACTTGGAGAAGGAAAGTCTATACCTCTACATTAGCATTTTTTTAATTAGATGATTCCACTTAAGCTTTTAGAAGCACCCAAATTAAATATTGATAACTATAGTCCTTCTTACCTTGAGTTCAGATTTAAGTTGGTCTAAATTATAAAGTATATATTTTTTCGCTTAGTATTTAAGCAGATGAGGTAGCTCATCCAAACATAAAATCCTTTTCCATTCGTTTTTTTAAAAATGTTAAAATGTGATTTGTTCTTTTAAAAAAACATTTATGGAAAAGTAATCATTCAAATAAATAAGTGTTCATGTTCTACTTCATCACCGTTTTCTTCAACTACTTTAGCATGATTGCATCCTCAATACATTGAAATACCAAAAAGACCCACAATCTGGAATTCTGTTTTCCCTATTGTAGGCTGAATATTGAATATGCCAATCACTCAAATTCTTTCAATTCCATAATAATCAGTGAACAGCCTGAAGCACTGGAGGAGGTGTAAACTGCTGCTGTGGTCAAAAAGGATTCCATCCTTCCATCCCCACTGCCTCATTGGCTAGATATATAATGAATTCCTCTCCAACAGGGCCCAAGAATGCTAATATGCAATTGTTAGTCTCCCCGCACCTCCACCACCAAAAAAACCTCCTAACCCCAAAACAAACAAAAACAAAGCACCCTCCCCTGCAGAGTTCTGTAAAATCTATCCTGCTCTGCACTATTCAATACGAAATCATTTGGAAATGAGATGCCATAGACTCCACCACCATCAGCAGTACATTGGTGACACCCAACTGTATACGACCTCTTCCAGAGTTGTAACCAGTGCCATTTTAAGAATGAAAAAATGCCTAGAGGAGATCAGTGTATAGATGAAGAACAGCTGACTCAAACTTAAAGTGGACAAGACTGGAGTGATATTGGAAGAGGGAAATACTTTGAAGAACTTATTGAGTCACAGCCAATAGCTATCTCTCAAAAGCATCTGCCCCCATTTGTCAAAGTGGTACTAATCTCTGGAGGTCCTGTTTAACTGTGCACTTAACTTTTAATATGTCAGAATTTAGAAGATCAGGTTCCATCCATGATGTCATCTTCCACCTCCAGTTTGGTCCTCTGAGTCTTGGCTTCAGCATTCAAAATCAGTGGTCACGTCGAAAAAGGGGGCATAAGTGTCTTGCGGAAGGTGACAGAGTGAGATGGAAACAGAATCCTAATCCCTTGAGTCCCCTTCTCCTTTTCCAAGTGCTAGACAATTAACATATATCTTTTTCACTCTGTGTAGTATCCTATACATAACATTATAGTGTCACTTAAAAATATTGTAACTAGAAGAAAGCTTTAAAATAATTTGTGGTGCATTGGCAGGATATTTTTGGATTTGGGATTGAGTGAAAATATATCAGTAACAAAATATTTAGTGCTAAATCCTAATTAACACAACACCTCTGAAATCAATGAGAACTCTCCTTTTAACTTGCCTGGGACTAGGATTTGCTCCTATATAACTGTTCTTTGGATAGTGCTCTTAATGAAAAGAAGGTTTGGTCCCCAGGGCTAGCTGCCCGGGGCCAACCGAGCAGCGGCCAGTTTGGCTGGTCCCGGGGCCACTCCAGCAGCCACTGGTGCAGCTGGCTGCGGGGCTGCTTCAGCAGCAGCCAGCATGGCTGTCCCCAGAGCCACCTGATTAGCTGGCCCCGGAGCCAGCTGCTTGGGCAGCCCTGGGGTCAGCCACACTGGCTGCCGCAGAAGTCATGGAGGTCGCAGCAAGTCACGGAATTTGTGAGTTCCGTGACAGACACAGAACCCTATTTATAAACAATTAAGAGATTGGTGTTATATGCAAGTTCATACATTTTTCCAAAGGTTCAGGGGCCAATTTTGACTCCTACCCCAATATGCTACTCCACTAGTTTATAGGGGCTGTGGAGGAGTCACATCAGGCCAGAGAAGAATTTCCCTGACACAGAAGCAGATTATGGCACCTTGTAGCCCCTGACATGTGGAGTGTGCTGGGAGCCGAACCAGGACAGGAGGGGTTATATACATAGTGCCAGCCATTGACATTTCTAAGGCTGTAGCTCAGCCCATACATAGCCATGGGGAGGCTGCTGTAAATTAGAAGGTTGCTGCTGTAATTTGTGTTGCGCGGCCCTGGAGTCAGCCACAGTGGACCCCGCAGAAGTCAGAGGCCAGACTCTGGGCACTGGAAAACAAGCTTAATGCCACATTTTCTCCTTTTTCCCCCTGGCCTGTGCCTCTGAACCTCTTAAAATATGTCTGCACTGCACACCACTGGCAGCTGTGTGTAGGATATGTGTGTAGCAACACACTGCAGTGAAAAGCAAGCTATGCCCAAGTGGCATTAATTGTGTGTGTCAATGAAAGGCTCTGGTGGTGGGGCAGCAGTGCAGAAAGGTTCTGGCATCGCCTGTGGTGGGGAAAGGCTCTGGCAGTGGGACACTACACAGCTAAAAATAGCAATGTAGGCAGGAGAGACACCGCTTGAGTGTGTAGAGAGCCATGTAGGGTACATACCCACAGGGGTGTCTTTATTCGCATAAGCAGTGCGTACATGGTATACATGGGTATTTATACCTGTGCTCGGAAGTGTGCAATGTATGTACTTTAAACGCTACCATAAAGAGGGTGTAATGTAGAGGTACCCTCAGGAAAGGCAGCACAGAACCTGTCCCTTGTTGGATTGAGAGGACTGTGTTCTATTTATCTTCATATAATTTCTCTGGTATTTCAAAATGAGGGCATGAGCGTATAATTTATTCCTTCTCTGTACGGAGAAAAGACAGGATTAGATGAATTTCCAGGAGATGGTGTGTTGTGTTGTGTGTGTGTGTGTATTGGTATACATAGGCTGTAGGGAGTGAGGGAAAGTGCTTCACAACATTTTGAATATTGTGGCTAAGAACTATAGCAAACTTTAAATCCTTCTAATAAACCGTCCTTTTTCATACTTTCTTGGCTCCTAATTTTGTTTCAGATCATATTTTATTTTTTAGCAATAATACTTACACAGCCTTAAGAATGGTATTTCTATTCAATTGTCCTCTGCCTCTTGTATTCTTTTGTGCCAGCAAGCTGATTACAAAACAATACTATATAACTGGGTAGGTGATATCACTTGAACTACTGATATCAAAAAGTTTGCAAATGCTTGAGGGGAGTGGCCAATATCTTATGGTTTCAAAACCCCTATCCAGTTTGTGACGTAGGATTTTTTTAAATTTTAACCTCTTCTCTTTTACTTTTAAAGGTGACTTTTGTTTACAGTAGCCAAAAAAGTTTGTTTTTGTTTTTTGCCGGGGAGGTTGCAAATAAATAAATAAATAAAATAAAACAAAAACAAACAAAAAAACCCAGGTAAAAATTATTCACAACTTCAGTTCACAGTAATGGTTGCCAATTGCCAATCCCCAAAATAATGGTTTTCCTCATTGCCAGTTCAGCATCTTCTCCTTGGGAAGGGGCTTGTGGACATAAAAGGGAATAGAAAGTGAATTTCAATTTGTGCAGTATAAGACTGATCATCCCATGGACAAATGTGGTTTCTCCTACTCTACTGAATGATCATGAACTTTGGCCCAAAACGTCCATTTTAGAGAATTTGCACCAAACCTTTAGACAACTTGAGGGGGCTTTAGCTAGTACATGTGTGGTTTCTAGGCACTCCATGTGTAACCCACACATCTTGTGGGTGTGGTGTTCTATTCTGTCTAATGACATCGAGACCACTGAGAGAGAGATAAAATGAGTCTGCTCTAGAGCCTTAGCTAACAGGCAATTGGCTTTTAGCTCATGTGGTAGAGGCTCATGCACTTAAGCTCCAGAGGTCCCCGGTTTGATTCTGCCCGCTGATGAGGGCTCTGTCGGCTTTACACATGTACAGAAAGTGACCACATGATTTGGGATCCTGCCTAAGATCTGTAAATCAAGCTGTATTCACACATCAGTAACAAATTTGTGTAATTTAGCACTTAGTTAACAATTATGTTGATGATGCATGAGCCATAAGAGAATCCAGGTTAATTCCCATAGCTGGATGAACGTCATAGTGTTAACAAGAGTAAAAAATAACTTTTGCTCACTAAAGTACAATAAACAGATACAGTATGACTCATAATAAAAGGATCTGTTGGAAGGGAGATATTTTGCTGCTATAACTAAAATTTAAATAGAAAAAATACCACTACAGTGTGCAGCTGATGGCAGCATCCAGGGCCTGTCCTGACAGAAGTAACAAAGAGTTCTCTTTGCCTTGCTATGGAAATTGACTCTGAAACTGAAGAATTACAGCTCAGACAAGCCAGAGTGAATTTGGAAGGAAGCCCATTGCTGGATTGTCTGTGAAACATACTGCCATTAGGGAAGGAAAGTTTTATACTGCTAGTTTGCATGTTTGTTTCAAATTATTTTTTTTACTTCTTGATGGTGTCTGTATTACATGTTGCTATTATTTTCTGCATATATTGGCCACAAATACCTTGTCTCTGCTTTTTCATATTTAAAATCTTTGGGCCTCCAATATTTGCTCCTTTTTACCAATAATTAAGGTTTTTCTTCTGATCAAGATGGAATGCTGGTAAAACCCTGTGCTCATCACATGGCCACATTCCCCTACTTCTGGAAGGAAGAAATACAGGGTGCTTCTGTTGGATGACCACACATATTTTTTCAGTCAAGCTTCTGTCTGTTGTGGAATTTTGCCATGGAAAGGGAGCATTTGTTGCTGTGGTTGCAATTTATGGATAGGGGGAAAAAGTTACTTTGTGAAAAATATATTCCCGCAATCTGATTAAATGATTCTCATATCCTAGAATAAGATGTAGCAAAATTTCACCTCATTATTGTGTTGAGCTCATCACCATGGTATCTGAGCACTTTACAAGCTAATATATCTGGTACATGTGAAAAACAAATTCTCCCTCACTATAGTGGGTTTTTATTTTAATTGTGGGAAAGCTATACTCAGAAGTAAAAAAGTTTTACATTTTGACTTTCCCTTTATAGCTCATTCAGTATTTAGGTAGTGTATTTTCAGTTGTTTCATCTAATAGCCTATTCTGAAAAGCAGTAATATAATTGTATTTATGACCTTGATATGGCAGAGTACAGTACAGAGTATATAGTCCTTCTAGTGTCTGAAGTAGTTTGTTGGTAATAGCAGGGTTACAAAATTCAGTTCAATGATATTATAAGAAGGGCATTATGAAGATATACTTTATTTATTTGGCTGAAAATATACTGCAGTGAGGTGAACTAGATGAATATCATGCAAATAGCTGATATAGTGGAATGTATTTATTTACTACTGGTAATACTACTCTTGAAATTCTCCATTCACCAGAAACAAGCATTGTACAATTTGTCAGCTTTCACATATAAAGACTGAACACTTGGTCATTTTGTAAAAATAAAATAATACTATCTCTTGATTTGGTTGCTGCGGGTTAAGACTTCGATTAATAATGTGAGCTTTGTTCAGCAAATATTGAACCAGATTATTATAGGTATCTCCACCAGCACCATCCTTAATTAAGGTAGCCTGATACTTCTGTTATATGAAACTGAAAACATGACCTTATAACTCTGCCATACTTTAATTGTTTAGGCTGAAAATTTCCATGCCTTTTGCCAGCCGCAGGCTGTATTTGTCTGGAAAATTTCAGCAAAAATGGTTCAGCCATTTCTGAGAACAATATTAGAAAAAAATATTACTTCTCCCATGTTAAAAATAATGTTTACAATTGTTTTTATTGAGAATCTTTAGTGCGTCCATCCTTTGGAGAAAGGGCTTGAAATTTGGCTGGGAGGTTGGGTTTGTGTCAGAGTTGTGCCTTTTTGAAACAGCATCCAAATGATAAACCTTTGAAAAATCTCAGTTTGCAAATGCTGAGTGGAGACTTGTGAGAGTTTGCAGCCAAATTCTCAGAAGATTAATCTGTACAGAATTTCACTGAAACCAAGGACTGTAGTTGCTGACCAGGACTTTCCCTGCAATTGCCATTCTGGAAGCTGTGGTTCTGGGCACTGGACTAGTAAGAAATATATTTGATATGATCTGAAAATTATCCAAGAGTAACAATTTCAATGTGGAACAGAAGAGTTGTTTTTAAAAAAATCAGTAATAGAGGCAAATTTGTAGAATATACAATTCCTTACCAACATGTAGTGTTTGTGGCTTTAGCTTGCTATTCATAAAAATAAAAAATAATTCCTTAAGTGTGTTTTGTTGTGGTAGTAATGGTGGTATAGTTGGTTCCATTTTGTTTACATGTCTGGTACTATGGGGACATCTTATCATAGTTTATCAAAACCTTAGTTGGTTGCTCAATATGTTTTAAAGGAGACTTTCATTTGAGTGTGAGCCATACTGTAGGTGCACACATCTGCATGTGCATTATTTTATTACTTTCACTTGAATACTCTGGTGATAGTGTAGGGACAATGTATGTGCATGCTTGTGCACAAAGTTGCATGTGTACAGAGAAAAGCTAGGTTGGAAATGGTGTTGAAAATCAGGCCATTTATTTACAATGTTTTAAAAACTGTGTGAAGTCAAACTGATTTCTCTTCTGAAAGAGAAATTTGCATTAAAATTCAAATATGGAATGCATATTTATTAATGACTCCTTCACATTTTTGTTTCATTTTTACAAATTTTTAAAAAAGCATGGAACTATGTTAGGATCAACACTAAATTTTTGCATGAGCTAGATCAAGCTATATGCTGAATGCACCCGATGAAGTGAGCTGTAGCTCACGAAAGCTTATGCTCAAATAAATCTGTTAGTCTCTAAGGTGCCACAAGTACTCCTTTTCTTTTTGCGAATACAGACTAACACGGCTGCTACTCTGAAATCTGTCATTAATAATTGAATAACTAAACATCATGTACATTATTCTAATAGAGCTTAAGTGTTTCTTGTAAAAGCTTATATCTGTAAGCTTTGAGTGGAATCTTATATACAATACTTTGAACAGCACAGCGAAATATCTTGCAATGAACCGGTTTAACTGTTTCTGAGAATATTGTTGTGGTGTTTCCATCCAGACTGAAACCTTCATCGTGAGACACAAGTTAGATATAGCCTTCATGTATATGGTAAATAAGACAAAGAAGCCCATATCAAAGTGTTTTAAAATTTTAATTGTTGAAAAGTATCTGGTTGCATATGTCAAGGCTGAACAAGTTCTAGTTTATTTTATCAGCAGAGCTACAATAACTTGCACTAGTCATTCTCTGGAACGTGTTCAACTACTTATGTGATGCAGAAAGAAAACATTAAATAATGCATAAATACTGAGGTGCAGTAAAAACAGGTCATGTGTAGGGTTTGAGAGAATACATGTTTGCAGTTCTGCAGACAATTAAAAAGTACACCTAGTTTGTGACTGGGAAATGACTTTTATTAGAGTATGGTTGGAGACACTAGTTGTTCAAAGCCATGGGTTTGCTTTGGCTGCTTAGGCCTTTTTGGTGATGGCACAACCATGCACCAACTCCCAACAGAATATAGCTGGGATTTCATCCCTCTCTCCCTCAAAATAAATACCTGCTGCTCTAGCAAGCACTGCCTCCTGGCATCCACTTAGGACAGCTGTGAGAATAATCCGAGTCTCTGTGCTGTGGATTTCTTGGTGTGTGTTAAGCTTCTTGAGCCTTGTAGTGGGGTGGTCACCTCTCCTGCCTGGAAGGGCCTAAAACAGCCCTGGGAGAGAGGGCTGGGGCAGGGAAAAAGCTGGGCTGACTGGCAGAGCAGCCACAGCTGGGGGCCATGCCCAGAGATGAAAGTAAGCTGGTACACCCTGGTACGGCGTACCGGCAAGAGCCCATGCGCCGTACTGGGGCAGCCCAGCTTCCCCAGGGGGCAATTTAAAGGGCCTGGGGCCCCCAGCAGTGGCTGGAGCCCCAGGCCCTTTAAATTGCCTCCAGAGCCCTGCTGCTGGAGCCCTGGGGTAGCGGCTGCAGGGCTTCAGTGGCTATTTAAAGAGCCCGGGGCTCCCCTGCTTCTATGGCCCCGGCCCTTTTATATAGCTGCCGGAGCCCTGCCGCCGCTTCTATGGGGGCTAATTAAAGGACCGGGGCAGTAAAGCAGGGGAGTCGCGGGCCCTTTAAATAGCCCCTGGAGCCCTGGGGTAGTGAGGGCTCCAGGGCCTATTTAAAGGGTCCAGGGCCCAGCTGCCTCTGCTGCCCCATCCTTTAAATAGCTGCTCGAGCCCCGCCGCTTTCCTAGGGCTCCGGCGGCTATTTAAAGGGCCAGGGCAGTAGAAGAGGGGATCCCCGAGCTCTTTAAATGGCTCCTGGAGCCCCGGGCTGCTGCTGCTACCCCGGTGCAGGGTGGAGCGGGACCACTTACCTTACAGGGTGGGCTGGGGCTGGCTCTGACCCCCTCAACCCTGCCCCTTCCGGGGGCCAGAGCTGGGCCCAGCGTACTGGTAAGTCACTCAACTTACTTTCATCCCTGGCCACGCCCCAAACAGACCACAGCTGGCCTTTATAAAAGGGCTGTGGGCCAGGCACTGAGAGAGTCTCCTCTAGCCGTAGAGGGAGAAGCCCTGGCTGCTGGGGAGTGTACCTGGGTACCTAAGGTGAAGCAGGCCTGGGGAAGGCCAGAGGAGCTGGGGAGCTCCTGCCTGGAAACCCCCCAGCGTGCAGCCTAGTATAAGGCCAAATAGGTACTGGAGTTGCAGAGGGCAGCCCACGGGTAGGCAGAGGCAGCAGGTCCAAACCGCCCTTTGCCTGTGATGATTGGCGTATATACTGCAGTCTGCCCCAGTGAACGGGGGCTAGATGATGACTGGGCAGTAGCCATATACTGAGGCGAGGTGGGGATAGTGGGTGGGGGTTCCCCTGGGAGGGGGAGGCCCAGATCTGTGGTGGGGTACTGCAGGGGGCAGCACCCCAGGTAAAGGGGCACTGTGGTCCGGGAGGGACACGGGGGAGCCAGCAGCAAGCGGGACACCGGCCTGCAGAGGGCACTCAGGAGGCTTGAAGAGCTAATTCCCAAGGACGACCAGCAGGAGGCACCACAGGGTTGAGTCCTGCCCCGTTACAAGCCTCAACAGATTGCAGCACTGGTTTTTCTCTTGGTTTTTCTGGCAGATTTTCTTCTATGTGCCCTAGGTCCCGCAACCAGTGCTGACCCTGAAATATCTCACTTACTTAAATGGATCAACACTCCAACTCAAAGGTGTCAAGCTTCTGGTTTACACTTTAACTCTTTTGGGGCACCCAGTAGTTGTGAAGCATATATACATGCACACTCTGTCTGGTGCAAAACCCTTATTCTCTTTTATACGTAATCATGTAAAGCACAGGAGAATACAGATAAAAAATAATGAACATCTCAAACTGCAAATGTCCCTTGCTTTCTAGCTTACCTGTCCCTTGTGAGTCCTTGGGGAACCATCAGGGTCCCAGAGGGCAGATAACCAGGATGTCCCCTCCTCATTCAGTCTGCTGCATGCTAGCTTGCCTCTCTCCCTCATGAAACCCTTTATTCAGCATCTGTGGCCTTGCTTTCTCCTGCCCCATGCTGCTTGTTCTATTTCTCTGTGTGTTCATATATTTTAAACCCCTTCTGGTCACCCGGCCTCTTTTGTTCTCCTCAGGGTAACTTCCACTGCTCACCTGCTCCCTTCTCTTCAGAGGAATCAGCTAAACAGGTTTTTCGAAGGATGTGGATGCTTTTTTTTGCGTGTAACCTTGTGAGGTCTAAGTACTGTTGTTAACCTTAAGTGTTTCTCTTTGTAACTGTCTGGGATGTACATGCTAAAGGCACTGTCAGCAATGATGGATTCACATACATATAGGCACTTACAACAGAGCAGTTTTTTTCATAATACAACTTCACAATAGCAGTTAGAATTCATAAGTGGTATAGATATAGCCCCAATTAATCACATATGGGTAAAACTATAAGGAAGTGGAGAGGGAGAAAAGATATTTACTACTATCTCTTGCTCTCTATTAAACATCTGTCTACCACAATGGCTATAATATAATACCCATTTTTCTTTTATTTTTCCCCTTTAACTATCCCTTCCCTTATAGCCTTTCCCAACCATCTATACCTTGGCCATGAAGTTCTTTCAGCCTCACTGTTTCCCTTCCAGGTCTTCTGTTCTAGGCTTGTTTAAACTTTTACCTTAAGAAACTGAACAGAGAGCCCTAAAACAGCTACCTCTACTTTGATTGGCTGCTAGCCTCAGAACATCTCATTTCAATAAATGTGGTCCCCATAGTTTCTGATAGACTGTCCAACCTGTCACCATCTTTCACTGCCCTCTTACTCTAAGATAGCCTCAGGATAATATGTCTACACTGCAACTAGACACCCACAGCTGGCCTGTGCCAGCCGGCTTGGGTCTGTGGGGCTCAAGCTGCGGAGCTGTTTCATTGCTGTGTAGACTTCCGGGCTTGGGCTGGAGCCCAAGCTCTGTAACCTTCCCACATCCCAGGCTCCAGCCCGAGCCCAGAAGTCTACACAGCAATGAAACAGACCCACAGTCCAAGCCCTGTGAGCCCAAGTAAGCTGGCATGGACCAGCCATGGGTGTCTAGTTACTGTGTAGACATACCCTTAGTCCCCTTTCTTCTACTAAGAGTAATTCCTTTGTTAATCAACTTGCATTTAATATCTGGGAATATAGCTTCATTATTTCTGTTGCAGCTTTTACAGTATTTAAGTGTCAGAGGGGTAGCAGTGTTAGTCTGTATCCACAAAAACAATGAGGAGTTCAGTGGCACCTTAAAGACAAACAGATTTATTTGGGCATAAGCTTTCGTGGGTAAAAAACCCACTTCTTCAGATGCATTGGGTGAAAATTACAGATACAGGCATAAATATACTGGCACATAAAGAGAAGGGAGTTACCTTACAAGTGGAGAACCAGTATTGACCAGGCCAATTTACTCAGGGTGGATGTGGTCCACTGCCAATAATTGATGAGGAGATGTCAATACTAAGAGAGGGAAAATTGCTTTTGTAGTGAGCCAGCCACTCCCAGTTCCTATTCAAGGCCAAATTAATGGTGTTAAGTTTGCAAATGAATTGTAGCTCTGTAGTTTCTCTTTGAATTCTGTTTTTTAAGGTTTTTTTGTTGAAGGATGGCTATTTTTAAATCTGTTATTGAATGTACAGGAAGATTGAAGTGTTCTCCGACTGGTTTTTGAATGTTGTAATTCTTGACGTCTGATTTCTGTCCATTTATTCTTTTACGTAGAGGCTGTCCAGTTTGGCCAATGTACATGGCAGAGGGGCATTGCTGGCACATGATGGCATATATCACATTAGTAGATATGCAGGTGAATGAGCTCCTGATGGTGTGGCTGATGTTGTTGGGTCCCCTGATGGTGTCGCTGGAATAGATATGGGGACAGAGTAGGCAACGGGGTTTGTTACTGGGATTGGTTCGTGGGTTAGTGTTTCTGTGGTGTAGTGTGTAGTTGCTGGTGAGTATTTGCTTCAGGTTGGGGGGCTGTCTGTAAATGAGGACTGGCCTGCCTCCCAAGGTCTTTGAAAGTGAGGGATCATTTTCCAGGATAGGTTGTAGATCCTTGATGATGTGCTGGAGAGGTTTAAGCTTGGGGCTGTACGTGATGGTCAGTGGTGTTCTGTTGTTTTCCTTGTTGGGGCTGTCCTGTAGTAGGTGACTTCTGGGTACCCGTCTCACTCTGTCAATCTGTGTCCTCACTTCCCCAGATGGGTATTGTAGTTTTAAGAATGGTTGATAAGGATCTTGTAGGTATTTGTCTCTGTCTGAGAGATTGGAGCAAATGTGGTTGTATCTTACGGCTTGGCTGTAGACAATGGATTGTGTGATGTGTCCTGGATGGAAGCTGGAGGCGTGTAGGTAAGTATAGCAGTCAGTAGGTTTCAGGTATAGGGGTGGTGTTTATGTGACCATTACTTATTTGTCCTGTAGTGTCCAGGAAGTGGATCTCTTGTGGGGATTGGTCTGGGCTAAGGTTGATGGTGGGGTGGAAATTGTTGAAATCCAGATGGAATTCTTCAAGGGCCTCCTTCCCCTGGGTCCATATGATGAAGATGTCATCAATGTAGCACAAGTAGAGGAGGGGCGCTAGGGGACGAGAACTGAGGAAGCGTTGTTTTAAGTCATCCATAAAAATGTTGGCATGCTGTGGGGCCATGCGGGTACCCATAGCAGTGCCACTGACTTGAAGGTATAAGTTGTCCCCAAATCTGAAATGGTTGTGGGTGAGGACAAAGTCACAAAGCTCAGCCACCAGGTGTTCCGTGGCCTCATCAGGGATACTGTTCCTGACAGCTTGCAGTCCATCCTAATGTGGAATATTGGGGTAAGGAGCTTCTATATCCACGGTGGCCAGGATGGTGTTTTCAGGAAGATCACCAGTGCATTGTAGTTTTCTCAGGAAGTCGGAGGTGTCTTGAAGATAGCTAGGAGTGCTGGTAGTGTAGGGTCTGAGGAGAGACTCCAAATAGCCAGATAATCCTGTTGTAAGAGTGCCAGTGCCTGAGATGGTGGGGCGTCCAGGATTTCCAGGTGTATGGATCTTGGGTAGCAGATAGAAGGGGTGTGTCTGTGAAGATTTGTTCCTGTGCGGAAGCAGGGAGTTTCTTGAGCAGATGGTATAGTTTCTTTTGGTACTCCTCAGTGGGATCGGAGGATAATGGCCTGTAGAATGTGGTATTGACACCTCCTCATCAGTTATTGGGAGTGGACCACATCCACCCTGACTAAATTGGCCTGATCAGCACTGGTTCTCCACTTGTAAGGTAACTCTCTTCTCTTCATGTGCCAGTATATTTATGTCAGTATCTGTAATTTTCACTCAATGCATTTGAAGAAGTGGGTTTTTTACCCATGAAAGCTTATGCCCAAATAAATCTGTTAGTCTTTAAAGTGCCACTGGACTCCTCATTGTTTTTGTGGAATTTAAGTGCTGACAATAGGTGGGAATGGGGTCAGATATTGATGTGGCTTTGTTTTTGGCTTCTGGATACAGAGTTGTGAAGGCTGCATCCAGTGAGGGAGAGGGATTTGCATAATCACAAGTGATTATTTCTCAGTAACCGTGCAAAGATTATGCAGATTAGACTCACATAAATCATTGTGCAGGGAATTGCATAACTGCAAAATTATTGTACATTTACAGTCAGTAACTGTAAATCTTCCCTTCACTCTGGCTGAGACCATTCCATTTCACCATAAAGAAATTAAGTATCAAACAGATCTGATTTTAAAAATGTATGTGTTTTTGATGCAGTGCTTGTGAAGAAGTGTTTCCTTTCACAAAGGGAGAGCAGAATATTGGAGTAAAGATTTGTCAAGTAAATCGGAGAAGAGAACTTGCTCTATGATTAGAATTGAGTTAAGAGGCTCTGGAAGAAGAGTACTTCTTAACATCAATTTCAAAATATACTTAGGCCTGTATTATATCCATGGCAATTGCAGGATTTAAATTGAATTCTTAGTTTTATTAGTAATTGTTCCAGAGATGGGAGGATTAGGGAGATGTGCTTGTGCTACTTTATAAAATGTAATATTGTGGAAGAGGAATTTTACATTCATTGAAGCTTGATATTAAAAGTACTTGTCAAGTCAGCAGATGGAGTATTATAATATAGTAGTCTACAGTAAATGAAAGCAAGGATATGCTTCTTAAAAGCATCCAAGGCCCAATCTCTATCAGTGTTTTATATTTCCATTTGTTAGATGCCTCAGTATTCTACTAGACATAAAAATATCAAACAAGTTTACCACTTGAAAGAAAATTATTATTTTGTAAGCCGACAGACCATAATACTGAATGGTGTCTTTGAAAATGAGTACACGTGTGCTGTGAAATCCAGGAGTTTCAGTACATAATTTTTTAAGAAAAGAGAGAGACAAGTCGGGATGTAGTTTGTAACCTTTAGCAATTTTTCAATTGAAAATTATTTGTCTTAACTGTCATTTTGTTTTTGATGTTCTTTTTTTTAAGAATGAGGGCTCGAGCAAACTGCCAAGCAGAAAAGAGAACTGAAGCCTTTATCACCGAATTATAGTTTTTCCACTACCACATATTACTGCGTAGCAACAAGTTGAAGAAGTTTACTGAATGAAAATTTTTGACTCTCTGTGATAGTTTTAAGTAGTCAATGGAAGGTCACCTTGTGTTCTATTTGGAATTGGCTGGTGACAAGAGTGCACTTGGATATTAGACTCGGAAAGGATTGGAATGTTAATGTTCTGGCATCACTCGCCATGGAAAAGGTTAAAAAGAGAAGTAGCTAAATAACTAGTACTTCCCTTGCAGACACCTTTGCCATATTCATTGTGGGATGCGGAGCTATTCTGAAATTCAGCTGCCCTAGAGCAGAGAGGACTTTCCTTGGCAGCTGACTCTGCAACTTTGTTTTCTTCCAAGTAATTGATAAATATTTTAAATAGCGTAGGGTCAAAAATCAATCCCTATGGGACTCCACTAGAAACATACATGCTCCATGGTGATTCCCCATTTACAATTACATTTTGAGACCTTGTATTTAGCTAGTTTTTAATACATTTAATGTGAAGCATGTTAATTTTTGTTTTAGTTTTTTAATCAAAATTATAATGCAGTACAAAGTCAAATGCCCTACAGAAGTCTAAGTATATTACATCAACACTATTACCTTTATCAACCAAACTTGTAATCTCATCAAGAAAGTTTGACAGGATCTATTTAAACCCATGTTGATTGGCATTAATTGTATTACCCTCCTTTAATTCTTTATTAATTGAATCCCATATCACCTACTCCATTATTTTGCCTGGGATTGATGTCAGCCTGACAGGCTTGTAGTTACCCAAGTTATCCTGATTATCCTCTTTAAATATTGGCAAAACATTAGCCTTCTTCCAGTCTTCTGTGTTCCAAGAGTTAGTGGAAGGCAACATTAATTGTCCAATGAGCTCTGGGGCCAGCTGTTTTTAAACTCTTAAATCAGCAGGTCCAGATAACCTGCATCCAAAAATGTCTGACTGTGGTAGCTGCTGAGACGGGGGGGCTGGAACAATGTATACAGTGGGGGTACTGAGAGCTGTTGAACCGAACTGTAAACCCTGTATAAGATGGAAACCCCTTCAAGCCAGGGGCTGCGGTTGCACACCGGGCACCTAAGCTGAGATGATAGTGGAATGGGATGAGTATCATCATGATATGACTACATCGCTGTTTCCCTCCCCCCCCAGATATAGAACAATAATATTTATTGAACATATCTGACTTTTCTGCATTTTTACTGATAATTCTACCATTTCCATCTAGTAATAGACCAATACCATTTTCAGGATTTTTTTTTTGTTCCTAATATACTTACAGTCTCTTTCTTATTATCCTCAACTCTGCTGGCCATAGATTTTTTTTTCCCTGTGTGTCCTTTGTTTCCCTTACCAATTTTCTGCAATTCCTAGCTTCTGATTTATATTCATTACTATCTTTACTTTCCTTCATTTGTTACATATATTTCATTTTTTATAGCTGCCTCCACATCCCCTCTAAGCTTGGTTGATTTTTTAACCAGTGCAGACTTTTCTTTATTGTTGCTTTTTGAGCATCTAATAAGCCATTCACAGATATTCACATTTTTCCATTTAAATTCTCCCCTATCCCCAGCTGATTTGGCTCATAATTGTTTTCAGCTTTGTGAAATTGGCCTTTTCTAAATTACCCAGATGCTTTGAACGAAGGTGTCAATCCCCCAAATAAGCAAATATACAGTAGTATGCCTGTGGGGATAGTTTTCAGTCTGGTATTTGGTATTATATGAGCGCCGAGAAGGTCAGGGACATCAAATGTCTGAGGCATTGCACATTAAATATTGATTTGTTGGAGCATACTCACCTTGTGTGCATGTCTTGGGATAGTTGTGACTCTGGGGCACAGGCTGTCCTGTTGCACCTCTGAATACCCCTCCAGATTAAACCAAGTTTTTGTCTGGTTTAGTGTTGCACACATGTTGGACCAAATTACCCCTGTGCTATTGGTGAGCCTGGTACAGTGACCAAGGTATGGGCCTTCCTGTGCCTTGGCTGCCAGGCGCTAGTCTGGCTCCTTGCACAAGTTAGAGCAGACTCTTTCTCCGGCCTTCTCCAAACATGGCTTGAGCACTCCTGCTGTGCTCAGACCTCCTGTGATCGGTGGAGGTTTATTTGAAACAATTTAATGCAAACTCTAAAGTACATTGTTATCTTAGCTGCTCAGTAGTACCTGATATACAGTAGATCAAATAGTTCTGATGGTGGCTGTGTGATCATGGCTTTTTGGGTTAAGAAGAGGAGAAAAGAAAGATTTACTGACCACTTTGATATAATCATTATGTTGATAAAAGAAATCCATTATATGCGAAAAGAATAGTAATTGTGTTTTCCCTGTATTTTATCATTGTATTCTTATTACTGATGTGCTTTGAAAGCCTTATGGACCATTTCCAAGAATTTTATTCAACCCTTTTTTTTTCCCCTTCCCCCTTCAGTTCCAGGGACACTTGATCCTGCTGTAGTAAATGCTTCCTATCAGATCCCAAAGAAATAAAACACCTCTACCAAAACACTAATTAGCTTTCTTTATTATTGTAGTTAATTAAGATGATTGCATTTTCTTGACATTAATTCATAATTTATGTAAAAATATGATAAAATGTCAGATTTGCTTTAAAGATAAATGAACTCCTAAGTATGTATGTCTTATCTCAGTAGCGTTCAGAAGCTCAGTCTAAGAAATAATGTAGATAATACATCATCTGACAGATGACCCTGTTGCTTTGGGAAATACAAGTTTTTTGCACCAAATCAGGATTAAAAAAGATATAAATAAAACATGCATGAGTTAATACTCAGCAAATGCTCAGGTTATTGCATATTAAAGTTTAATATTTGTTTTCAGGCAGTTTTGTTACCAAGCTTTTTTTTGTTTCCCATTTTCTATTTTCTGGGTAATGTTAGATTCAAACCGTGTACAGTACTTCAGAATGATGTCCAAACTTTGACAGTCATTCAGCTGCGAGAAAGTTTTCAGACACTATTTGCATAGAATATGAATGAGGGCATGCAGGATTAGGCCATAATTGTGAAAGGCTAGTGCACTACTGACACAATAAAACAAAAGACAATAAAAATAGTTCAAAAGTTAAGCTAAAAGCAAATGTGTGTGGTGTTGCTATTCACCAGAAAGGAAGGAACTTAAGTTTACATTACAGGCCCCAAGACCTGGTGCTTCTGCTTGAGGAAGTGATCTGTAAGCACTTACTATCAGGTATGCCACTCATTACCATGAGCAGTCTTATTAATTTCCTTGAGACTACTCATAGTGAGCATTACACTTAGCAAAGTGATTCTGCAAAATAACAAATGTACTTTTAATCAGGTAAGCAAAAACAAACAAAAAAAAACTAGGCATCAATATTTATTCTTCCAAATTAGTGTCAAAGGATTTTTTTTCCAATATTTAGTCTCCTTCGATAGATGTATCTATTGCTTTTATGTTAAAGACATCTTATGGTTCATTTGTTCAGCAAGATGACAAATGTTATAGTGGCTTTCATTCATGGATCTCAAAGCTCTCTCTAAAAATAATAATAAAAAAAAAGTCTATGAGGCCAGTAATAGTAATATACTCATTTAGTATGTGGATAAAATGAAGCACAGAAAGGGTCAGTGACTTTCCCAAACTTACATATCAGTACAGTAAAAGAGATCAGAATAACACTTTGTGGTACTGACCTCTAGTCCCCCTGCTATAACCCGTTACCGTTGCCAAGATTTGTAGTAGAGACTCATGATAGGCCTGAAAGCTGCAAAATTCAGATCTGGATTTTGAATCCCCCTTTCACTCCCCCCCCCCCCCAGATCACCCATACAGACTGAAATTTTGTGGGAAGGGGGATCAGATCCAGGGTTTGGATGCAGGTCCATCTCTAGTGGAGAGTTAATATTTCAAGCATTTTAGTTTCATCACACAGAGTTCTGTGAGAAGGTAAATATCATCATTGTATTAAAGTTTCCTTTTAGCCATGTAGATGTTACTATGGAAGATACCCATGAATTTCTCCAATGAAATATCAGTGCATACTGTTTCATTTTTATGGAACAAGAGTGACATCTAGTGACCATCTAGCTTTGTAACTATAACAGTTCTGTATTCTATACATAAACACAGCTGTATTTTCAGCTAGTGCAAATTGGGTAGTTGCATTAACTTCAGTAGAGCTGTGTTGACTTAAATCAGCTGAGAATCTGACCCAGTATCTTCATATTGTGTCTACAAACAGTTTGAAAACTGGCATCGGGTATCAGCCATGTGCTTTCCTGTTATTTAAAGTAATAAACCTCTTTTTACAAATGCAATTACACTTCCCCCAAGTTTTCCCTTCATTTAGAACCCTGATATGACATCAGGACTCAGAGAGAAAACTCATGAAATGTTCAACGGCAAGATAACTTTTTCCTTTTTCTTTCTCTGCCTATGTATTTCTAATCTGTTTATCACTGTGGGATGTAAGTGCCAAATACTCATTTAAAAAACAGTAAATTTCATATATAAGGGACTCCGCTCTCCATCTCCTTTATTCAGATGCTATTATGTAGAGTTTAATTTTATATATGTATCAGGAATTATGCTAGGTTCTTAAATCCTCATTATTGAGAGGCTTGTGAGGGGGAATAAAAATCCAGTTAAGTTTCAAACAAACAAAATTATTGGTGGCTGAGTGATTAAGGTGCTTGACTACAACCCTGAAGGTCGTGTTCAAGTCTCTCTTGATATCACACTTAATGGCCAGCTCCGGTTCACCCAGGTGCAAAATGAATACCGGATCCATTGGGCAATCAAAGGCAATCATAAGGATGTGTGGGACTAGAACCTGGATCTGCAGAGTCTAGGATAGCAGATGTTTCCACATCACCAGAGGGAGACCATGCAGAGCCTCATCCAAGGAACACTTAAGTGCCACAGGAAATACCACCCAAAGGGTCCACAGTGAAAGCACCCTGCGGCCCTCTGCTTGGCCCATGATCACTATTTAACCTTGGAGAGTGTTCCAAGAAGTTATCTGGGCAACCATACAGATTTCTGGCATTGGCTAGCCAGAAGGAATTGCTCTCAACCTTCCCAAGAAAAATGCAGACATGCTACATCTGCACTGGGACTGTGACTACTCCTTAGACCTGCATCCTGTGATGAAGGTCCTTTATGGATGGATCTATGCAATGTCTGAGCCAGAACTGGCAGCCCTTTGTTCATACATCCAGGAAAATCTGGCCTAGGGCTTCATCCAGCACTCCACCTCCCTGCCAGGGGCTCTGGTCCTTTTCGTTAAGAAAAAGGATGGAATGCTATTCCTCTGTGTAAACTTTCGGGCCCGAAGCCAGGTGATGGTCTGACACCGGTATCCCCTGCCCCTAATCTCAGAATTATTAGATCATGTATGGTCTTCCTGAATTTTCACCAAACTGGATCTCTGGAGGGCTTACAACCTAATGTACCTTAGAGCAGGAGACGAATGGAAGATGGCCTTTTTAACCTGCTGTGGGCACTACGAATATTTAGTAATTCCATGTAGTCTGACCAATGCTCCCATAACCTTTCAACACTTCATTCTGGGCCAATATATAGTCACCTATCTTGGTGACATACTTGTGTTTTCAAAGAACCCTGATCAACATTGTTACCATGTTCATTCCATCCGGAAAAGACTACGGAAGCAGAGTGTATATGTGAAACTGGAAAAATGTATCTGACCAATCCTCCACAGACTTTTTGGGTTATATCCTTTTCCCAGAGGGCATTAAGATGGACCCGCAAAAGATGGAGGCTGTCTGCAGCTGGGCAGTACCCAGGTCCCCCTGGGAGTTATAGGGCTTTCTGGACTTGCAAATTTTTAACCGATGGTTAATTCCAGGCTTCTCAGGGCAAATACCCACCATGACAAACCTCCTCAGGCATCTAAACAAATTTGATGGCTTTCCAGAAGTTCACCATGCCTTTAAATAGCTTAAGCCACTTTTATGACTGCTCCTGATCTAGCACATATGGACCTGTCCCAGGCATTCATAGTGGAGGCCGATGCATCCAGTGTTGTGATTGAGGCCATACTCATTCAGAGGTGCAGGCTACAGCAAGTGCCGTACCGCTGTTCAAACTCCTCCCAAAAACTCACCTCTGCTGAATGGAATTATGAAATATTAGACAAAGAACTGCTTGTGATTAAATCAGCCTTTGAAGAGTGGTGCCATCACCTCAAGGGAGTCTGACACCAGATGCAAGTCTTTTTCTGACCATAATAACCTTGATTAGCCTCATAAGGCTTGACCCTTAAACCAAAGACAGCTCAGGTAGGCATTGTTCTTCCCTTGGTTTGATTTCATCATTACCTATCGCCCAGGAGCCAGGAATGGGAAAGCCGATGCCTTATTCCAAGAGGGTGAACATTACCAAGAGAACGAGGAGACTAACCAAAAACACCCTATCTCCTAAAAACTCACCATTTCCTTAGTGTTGCAATACACCAAGACCTGATTGATCTAACCCGATCTGCTTTGTGGGGTGATCTGTAAGCCCAGGAGGTGACTGAACAGCCTGAACAAATGAAAGTCAGAACCAAAATGCAATGATCCACACAGAACACGATCACATAACTCATTGGGCTTATTTACATTCCACCAGGGCGTCACAGGCCAGAAGTGCGTCATATGTGCCATGATATTCCATTGGTGGGCTATTTTGGCTGTCTTAAGACCTCCTGCATGGCTTTCCATTTCTTCTGGTGACCCCATTTACAAGTTGAAGTCTGGGATTATGTTGATTCTTGTGACCTAGGTGCACACACCAAGAGACCCCATGCTAAGCCCATTGGCATTCTCCTTATCTATAACCTGGGCCTCGATCACCCTGGATTTTCAGGAACTCCTGACTCTGATGGCCACACGGTAGTCTTGACCATTGTGGACTAAGTGAGCAAAATGATGCATTTCATCTCCTTTGGCCCCTGCTCTCTGCTGAAGCAACGGCTCAGCTGCTAGTGGTGCGTGTTAATCCATCATCATGGGCTTCTGGACTGTATTATCTTGGACCAAGGTCAACAGTTTGTCTCATGCTTTTGGCATGAAATGCTCCGGTTACCGGACATTCGTGTTTTTACCTCCTCTATGTACCACCTTCAGACAGATGGGCAGACAGAGAAGGTAGATCAAGTACTAGAGCAATACTGAACGTGCTTTGTCAACTACCATTCTGATAACTGTTCTCCCTCCTGTCTTATGCTGAATTCTCATACAACAATGCTGACCATGCCTCCCCATTTTTGCAAATTATGGGTTCCACCCAGCTTTGCTGGCAGCTGGCCCAAACCCAGCAGCCACTGGCTGTATCCAATGAATTAAGCATATCCAGGAGGAGCTTAAAGACCACCATGAAGACACGAAAAAGGACTACAAGTGGTATGTGGACTATTGATGCCAGGAAGGCCCAGCTCTCGCAGGAGGCCAAATGGTCTGGCCTGCAGCAAAACATCTCTGTATGAACAGGCTGATCTGCAAGCTAGACCACCAGTTACTTGGACCATTCTGGATTTATTAGCAAATCAACTCTGTAACCTTCAAATTGCAGCTCCCTCAATCCCTTAAGACATATTATGATTTCAGTGTATCCCTCCTGAAGCCTTACATGGAGGACCCTTTTCCTGACGGTCCCAACAGCCACCCCCACCAGTCCAGGACCAAGGGCATGAGGGTAGTCCATACTATCCTGTACTCTTAAACTGCAGAATGGGAGACTGTACTAGCTCAGTGACTGGGAGGGTTATGATCCTGAAGAGCGTTGCTGCTGCCCGTGTCATGCCCTGACCTGGTGAAAAGGTTTCCTCAAGACCAGCTGGATAAAACAGGCCTGAGGCCAACCCCGAGGAAGTGGTGAGTGTAATGTATTGATCCATGTGACTAGAACCCAGGTCTCCAGAGCCTGGGACATGTGATGTTGCCACCAGGAGACCATGCACTACCATATCCAAGGGGCACTATGGAGATTAGGTGCTGCACGAAGTACCGTCCAGAGCGACAGCAATATATGACCCTCTGATTGGCCCATACTTGCTATTTTAACCGTAGAAGGTACACCAGGAAGTTGTCTGGGCAACTACACAGATTTCTGGCCTGCTGCGACTCCAGACCTCACCTCTCTTCCTGATTTTCAGTCTCCAACCCCTGCCTGACTCTCTCTTCTTCTTGCCTCCTGATTCCAGCCTAACTACCTCTGCTCTCTGGCCTCTGACCCTGCCTTGACTCTGACCCTGACTCTTGCTTATTGATCTTGGCTCTAGTGATTATTCTGATCCCTGCTTGCTGACTTCTGCCTTGTAGCTATCCTTGACATGTGGGTTGGCCCAGCTGTGACTGCTAGGCAAGACTGCCTATGCCCTGATCCCTTACAGTCAGACATGATGCTGGCCACGTCACTCCCCTGGGTATGCTGACTGTGAAACTGACCTGCCTTGACTGTGTCAGCCCAGTGAACCATTGACTTGGGGGAACTTTGAGTTTGACCGTGCCAATGACCATACTCTTAGTATTGCCTAAGTGTGGTACCCTACGTCACCCTCCCCACATTGTCCAAATCAAATAAGATTGTTGCTATTGTGATGCTGTCCACCTCAAGCCATTCTTATCTATTCCAATCTCTCTTCTTGAATTTAAAGTACTACTTCCTTTCTGGTCTTCCTGATTATGTTTCCTCTTTAGTTTGTCCAAAATTAGATGTGAAAATGATCTGACACCTATCTCTCTTATTATGTTCAGTCCCGCTTCACTGGCTTTCTCTTGCTTTCTGTAACAAATTCAAGCTCCTTTAAGGCCATGCACAACTCAAGCTATGTCTATACTAGCAGCGCTTTACTGGTCTAGGAATACCAGCACACTACAGTGACAAAGCACTCCTCGTATGGCTACAGCTATATTGGCAAAGATGTGCTTTGTACCAGTCTAGTAAAACCATCCCCTACAAGTGAAGCAAGCTACACCAGTAAAAGCACAGATTTGCCAGTATAACTGTGTCTACGCTACAGATGTCTGTCAGCATAGCTGCGTCAGTCAGTGATCACACCTCTTTACACCCCAATCAACATATATATCTACTGGCAGAAGTCTGTAGCATAGACATAGTCTTAGAGTTTTGCATCTCTCTCCATTTGCATTTATTTTGATGCTCCTCCAATCCTCTTCACTCTTCCCCTCACCTCTTCATTCAGCTTAAGCCACAGGTCTAACAACCTCCTTCATTTCTTCCTCACATGTTCTTCTCCTCGCTTTCTTTTATGTGGCTCCTTTCTTGACCTTCTCTGCCATCTCTCCACTCTATCAAGTCCCTCACATATTGTGAGATCTATAAACCTTACTTTCCCTTGCTAAGTAGTGAGGCTGAAGGGAAATAATGAAACTCTCAATGCTATATGCATTAATCCCTAAAATATGAATCATGCAATCTTACTGTAATCACCCTCATTCTCTCTTCCTGTTCTCTCTCCTTCCCCTGTCTGCCCAGAAAGGACTACAGAGGAAAGCAGTCTGGGAATTATAGTGAATCACAAGTTAAATATGAGTCAACAGTGTAACACTGTTGCAGAAAATGCAAACACCCCGAATGTACATTCCGGGATGTATTAGCAGGATTGTTGTAAGCAAGACACGAGAAGTAATTCTTCCACTCTTCTCCATGCCGATATTGCCTCAACTGGAGTATTGTGTCCAGTTCTGGGTGC
Source organism: Natator depressus (assembly GCF_965152275.1). Taxonomy (NCBI): domain Eukaryota; kingdom Metazoa; phylum Chordata; order Testudines; family Cheloniidae; genus Natator; species Natator depressus. The sequence goes on from NC_134237.1 coordinate 80,918,785, forward strand.
CACATTTCAGGAAAGATGTGGACAAATTAGAGAAAGTCCAAAGGAGAGCAACAAAAATGATTAAAGGTCTAGAAAACATGACCTATGAGGCGAGATTGAAAAAACTGGGTTTCTTTTGTCTGGAGAAGAGAAGACTGAGAGGGAACGTTATAGCAGTTTTCAAGTACATAAAAGGTTGTTACAAGGAGAAGGGTGAAAAATTGTTCTCTTTAACCTCTAAGGATAGGACAAGAAGCAATGGGTTTAAATTGCAGCAAGGGAGGGTTAGGTTGGATATTAGGAAAAATTACCTGTCAGGGTTGTTAAGCACTGGAACAAATTGCCTAGAGAGGTTGTGGAATCTCCATACTTGCATGTTTTTAAGAACAGGTTAGACAAACACCTATCAGGAATGGTCAAGTTATTACGTAGTTCTGCCTTGAGTGCAGGGGACTGGATTAGATGACCTACTGAGGTCCCTTCCAGTTTTACACTTCTATGATTCTATGTATCTGTACCTGCACTGGTCAATTTCTTCTTAACTTAGATAGTAAGCTTTTCAGGGGAGGGACTCTTTTGTCCCCTCTATAGCACTGCAAACATTTATTGTGTAGATAATAATGTACTGAGCCTAACTTAAGTTTTAAATACAGTTTTGAAGGTTTTGTATCTCTATTGGGACTGTAAATTCAAGTGGCATTTCCATTTGCATTATTTTGATAGTGATTTTGTCCTATATGTCCTTTTTTTTTTTTTTTTTTTTAAGTTTTCACGGGTAGCTTTACAGACAGCCTTTTTTCACTTCCCTTTTCTATATGTAATTCTCCATATCTTGAACTTCCTCTTTGGCAAACTATAGCATGTATGTTCCAGCCTGCAATAAATCACATTAGAGTCACTAAACATTTTTCTTCTAATATTTTGTTTCCTTTGGCACCCACTTGTTCAGATGATATGATAGTCTATCATTTCCATAATCTTATTCTTCTTATTTATTTCTTGATGTAGCAGAGCTGTAATTTTACCATCTTCATTCTAGAAATATATTTTCTTTAGGTCTTTGCAAACCACTATAAAATGCATATTTTAAGGCACAAGATATAATTTAAGAGGGGAGGAAAAAAAGGAAGTTGAGGTGACTGCAGTTGTTGTTTGAAACGTGGAAGCTCGCCACTGATTTCTTCTTATGGTTTCATTTTGTAGCGTAGTTAGTTATCTAACATCTATTATAGTATACTCTCTGAGGATACAGGAGTTTAAACAAGGCATGATATTGCAGTTATCCTACATATGCGGCTTCTGCAGTTTCCCTCCCCACCACAGTCCCCACACACTAATAGTTATTTCCACAGGATTCTCCGATCAGCAACATTGTACTTGTCCTGCTGCAGAGTATTATTTCCTTGGATGTGCTTGCAGCAGTAGCAGCTTGAAGATGATTAGGCAAAACTAGTTTAATTTACACTGTAGCCAGTGCTTCTGGGAAAATATTGCTCAACACTGCATGGGCAAATTCATGTTGATTGTTAATTTTCTTCCGCTGCTTAGTATGTTGTAGTGGAAGAGAGAAATGGGTCAGAAAAGGAAGAAAAAGAGAAGATTGCATGTGGTTGCCTTGCCCTTTATGGACAGTTAGTGTGCTCCTGAATTCACCTGTAAAGACCTCGTGTTGCCACACCCTATTTCTCTCTAATGTGCTTTGTCACCACTCTAAAGATTGCTTGAAGCACTGCAGTTCCTGATACGTTTCAGAGCAGCAGCCGTGTTAGTCTGTATTCGCAAAAAGAAGAGGAGTACTTGTGGCACCTTAGAGACTAACCAATTTATTTGAGCATAAGCTTTTGTGAGCTCATGAAAGCTTATGCTCAAATAAATTGGTTAGTCTCTAAGGTGCCACTAGTACTCCTTTTCTTTTTGTAGTTCCTGATATATCCAAGAACCCTAATTTTAAAGATTTTATGCTCCTTTGTTTCCTTTCCTTTGCTCTGAGTATCCATTTCTCTTGGAGATCACCCATACACTTCCATATATGCTCACCATAGAAGATCCAAGTACTTTTTGTACCCTTCCTCTAATGACCCCAATTCTCTATCACAGCCATACACTTTTGTTAAGTCATTTGAAAATGTCAGTAGTCTGTTTTCCTGTTTAGAGACCTTTAAGTGCTCCACAACTTTCCCCTAGAAACTTTTACCACACCTCTCTTATAGAGATACCATGTGTTACTCCATTTCTTTTTAAATGCTTGATGCTTTTTGCACACCACTCAGAAGCCTTCCTGTGCACTTCAAACACATTTTCAGTTTCCTCATGTAATTCAGCATCCCCTGTGAATACCTCTTCTGCACCCCTCCTGTTTAATATTTCATTTAAGTGCTCCTGCTTTGTAGATGCTCCTCAGTGTGTTCCTGAATCTGTCCATTTGCTAAGATTCCTACATGCTCACAAACCTTCTTTTAGAAACTTTTGAGATATTTACACATTCCCCTAAAGTGTTCCCTTATGTGTTCCCAGACCTATTTAAAAGGTATTTATTGTATTGCATTTGTAGCATCTAGAGGGCTCAGTCATAGACCAGGCCCCCATTGGGCGAAGCATTGTACAAACACAAAAGAAGACAGTCCCTGCCTTCAGGAGCTTACAATCTAAAATACCCTCATGTGCTCCTGACCTCTATGTAAAACACAGCAGTTCTGTACTCTTTTATATAAACCTCTGGTGCTCTCTTGCACCCTTCCTATAGAGAGCTCAGTATTCTCTCCTTCTCTCCCGCCCATAGATTCTTCCATGAGTACTTCAGCACCCTCTGTGCAACTTCTTTGGCATTATGCACTGCCATATGCTTCTGCTCTCTCATTTGAGGCCCTATATTCTCCTCTACATCAAGGTGCTGAAACAAAACAGAGTAAAAAGGAACATGGAAGGGTTCTAAGCCCATGAAAGGGTACAATAGAGCCTACATAGCATGCAGTCTTCATTTTCTCTGAGCCAGCAAAAGGTGCTGTGCACCAACTCCACACAGCTGGGCTTCAGCTGGCATTCAGGACACATACTGAGGGTGGGGATGGATGGGAAGCAATCACTCTGTGCAGAACACTTTACTCCAAGACTGAAGGATATTGAGACAGGAGTTAATGATGCTTCAACCAGCATTGACTTCCACACCAAACTCCTTCCACTTGGAGGGATTGGTAGAAACTCTGACAGTACAGGTCATGAAAGGCATGCTGTCGGGTGAGTGGCGAGGAAGCAATGAGGAGGGCCCAGCAGATGCAGAGGCCTCAAGACCCATGGGTTCTTTCTCTCATGCCTTCTTGAAGGCAGGGTGTAGCCCTTAATGACCACTGAATGATATTTAACATCTTATCCCTCCTTGGGAAATTCACTGCACTCCAACCTGTGCAGGTGCTCCATGCCCTGCCTCCCTCTTTGGGTGAGGGGATTTTTGTCCTCCAAGCCACTGTGTAAGTCTCCTGTGCAAAACCCTTTTACTTGAACTCCATGTAGGGGATGAAGATTTGGCCCCCTTTTAGCCACAATCCTGTCCTCTTCCTAGTCCATTCACTAAGTGTTGTAAGATACCATGGTAACCATGTCCTAATTGCTGCTTTCACAATTGCTAGTGGAGCTCCACAGGGGAATTATGGCTTTAGTGGTTCCTCCCTTTGTGATCCATCTGACTCAGCTTCCCTGGTTCCCTCAGTATTTGTGATATCCAAGTAGAGGAAAAAAATAATTAGTTTTACCTGGTGAAAATCGCCCTGTCCCCAATATCTCAGGCAACCAAATGGAATTTTTGTCAAATTTTTCCCATAAAATTCATCTCTGGACTGACCAAATATGAAAAATGTCAGCCTCAGGGTGTGTGGTTTTTTTTTTTTGTTTTTTTTTTAAAAGACTGTCACAAGCATCTGTAAATTAGGGTCTTATAACTGAAGTGACTTGTCCATAAGAGCTGCTGTATTGTGGTGTTAGTGTAACACTCTGATAAACAAAGTAGCCACCTAGTGGCAGTATAAAACTACATTATAGTTTAGAACAAAGCAAATATTTCTCATTTATACTTAAAGATGTACAGTTCATAAGTTGCATTTTGTTAATGTCTTTATTCGTCATGGCTTACAATTAAAATTATGTTGCAATGTTCTTTTGTGCTTATTGTCTGGATTGTATAATTATTATTTAGTGTTGTAGTGGTTCAGAAGAATCTGTAAAGTAAATGTTTTTCAATCTTATATGTGAGGATAACTGTATTAGTAAACATTAGAAATATTTCTGCATACTTTCCTTTTCATTCCTGTCTCTTAAAACAAACCAAAATAAAAAAAATCCTATATCTAAATATTACATTTTCAAGATTTAAATAATAATTTAATATAGCTTAGCAAATTGTTATATATTCCTGCTATTTTAGCAGTTTATTTTTAGCTCCCCTAAGACCTCTCCCTTTCCTGGTAGTGCTTGTTTATGGCGAGATGTACAGTATTTATCTGAGATGTCCATGTTTTGTTGGAACCTGTACACGGGTAGCAGTGGGAAGTGCTCTGGTGTAAATATGCAGTCACACCTTCCCCCATTGCCTGTAGCATGAAAATTTAGCTATACTTTAAACTGGGATAGTGAAGGGGAAAACTGGTATGGATTAATTTATCTGAGATGGCCCTCCTTCTGCCCCCACAGAAGGATTTTGAGGGAGAGGCTGCTAGCCAACTCTTTGCTCTGGATTGACTCATTTTCCCAAATTCATTAACCCCTGCAAAGGAAAGCCAAGGCCTGATGTAGGTGTTAGCTGGTGCTTCGCCTTTCACTTGCATCAAACCAAGCATACAGGAATTGTTTCAGAAACAACTGGGGAAATTCGGGTAGGAGTGGGAGTGTGTGGAATTGTTTAAGGTATATAATTAGTACAGAGAAATTTTTAAATGGTACAGTTTGGAAATACTCAATAGGCTACACCTGCCAGTGCCGTGGGCAAGCACAGGAATTTTGTAGTGAATAAACTGCATTAGAAACTCACTTCTGAAATAAACCTTCATTTAAAGTCAGTTGGTGGAAATCTCCCTTGGAATTTCTTTATTAAATCATGCTTTTGAAATAAAAATTCTCACACTTAGGCAAAGGAGGAATCACCATAATTCCCCAGAGTGACACTAATTATCTTATTTTCTCCATATATTTATGGTTTACTGTGCATTAAGGATGTGCATGCATTCTTGTTGCCTGGACTGATGCTGTAGCTTCCTCCAATCCCTATGCCTGGTACTATTTTCTGAACAGGAGTATTTTTAACCCCTGTTCCTGGTAGCAATTGTCCCTACCTCTGTTGTTTTTTGTTTTGTTCTTGCATTTTTCCCCTCCAAATAAGGTGGGCCAGATTCCACCACTAGTATTCATTGAGTAGTACCTTTCTTTTTGAGTCACCCTGTCATTTCAGTAGGGTTATGAGGACAGTAAAGTGCTATTCGATGCTGGCTGAATCTGGATTCTGGTGAGTAGTCTATCCTGAAATCCTGTGAGGAAGGGGCAGAAGGAAGACAATGGACTTGACCTGCACAGGTGTATGTGAACCACTGGTTTCCTTTCTTAAAACTCACAATTTAATTGGTCATTGTGTGTGAGATCTTCCTGCTTGTAGGTGGGATGGGAAGGGGGGGGTGGAAGGACTTGGCAGGTGTAGGTTACGATGGTGGGTATGGCTTTTCCTATTGGCTAAGAGGAGGGTGGGGAACTGCCAGTGCTGCAGCACCCCTTGGCTTGAAGTGGTTTCCATTATATACAGGGTTAACAGTTTGGTTCAATAGCTCTCAGCACCTCTACTATACAAATTACTCCAGCCCGCCTGGGGGATTGGTAGGGCTTTGTTGGGTTTAGGGGGCATTGGCATTAGGGCATTAAGGCTCTTGTTCCTGGAAGGAGGGGAATAATTGGTAGGAGGGAAGGGGCCTTTGTGTGGGGTGGGGTGTGATGGTGGTGGGGTAGTGGTCAGGGCTCTCCCTACCGCGTGAGAAAAGAGGGCAGGGTCCGGCAGCTGGATGGGTCGGTGGGCCGGGAGGTGGGGGCTGTTCGGGCAGTGGAGGAGGCTGGCTAGAGTGGGGTTTCCGGGCGCGTGGGCCCGCGCGGCGCAGTGTCTGCCCCGGGGAGAGCCGCGCCCTGGGCAGAAGGAGCCGCCCAGCCCCGCTTACTGCAGCTGTCGTGGAATTCCGCTCCCCGCCACCTGCGGCCCTCGGGAAGGGGCGCTCAGAGCCCGCAGCGAGCGGAGGGTGAATCTCCGGCGTCTCCGGAGCAGCCCGACCCCGCAGACCCCTTTGCCGCCGCCCCCGGCCTCTCTCCCGACGGGAGATGGAGGGTCACAATGAGAAATGACAGGGGGGCGCTGCTTGCAGCCGCGTCCGCCCTGCGGCCGCCAGGACGGGAAGGGACCCTGCTGGGCTGCTGCGAGCCCGGGCGCCGCTCTTCTCTGCGCCTTTCATGCGCGTGGCTAGCGGGGTGCGGCGCCCCTGCCCCCCGCCCGTGACTTCCGATCCGCCGCGGCCTGCCCGAGATCCAGAGCTGGTGGTCGTAGGGTAAGGCTGGAAAACACGGGGGGCTGCGGGCGCGCCTCGGGGCACCCTCCCTGCGGAGACTCCGGCCTCAGCCTCCGCGCGTGTGCAAGCGGAGGTCGGAATTCCCTGGGGCAGGGCGTGTGCAGGGCTGTGTTACACGTGTCCAGTGTGTGTGTGTGTATCTGTATACAGCTTATTACGAATAGGGTACGTGAATGGTGTATAAAATACATGGTGGGATGGCAGCAAGATGTATTGGTGTAAATTTGGCATGACTGTATTACCGACAACGAGTCATCGCAAAGAGTCACCGGTAAAACCTTGAAACCATACCATCAAGTGTTTTTCCTGGCGAAAAAGCCCGTTTTAGAGCACTTGCATTTTTTTTTATTATTGTTACTTTTTCATACCTCAGCCTGTAGCTCCATGCTTTCCCAGTGCCAGGAGAACAACTCACACAGACCTCTGAGGGAGCGAGAAAATCTCTTACATTAAAAATTCTGTACAAATAGATTTTGTTTATACATACAAATGTCATGATTTCCAGGTCAGTATCTCAGCACCTTTTGGGAATCTCTCTTTTGAAAAGTATGAGGTTCTTTTTCTAGCATTCAGGAGGCACAAGATATCTGACCATGAATACCATCGCCATTGTAGACTGGCTGTTGTCCAACTGGCGCTTCAGGTCATTTTAATCGTAGGCATGTGAGGTGTGAGTTTCACATCTTGGAAGAGAAAAAAGGAAACATTTCTGTGGCCAGTGGATTTAATTAAAATAATAGTGTCTGTTTTGAAGCTGTTCAGAAGTTTGGAATTGTATTTGACCTTTGTTCTTTAGAAATAAACAAATATGTCCAATTGAAATCAGTGGAAGGGCCACATTTGGAACAAGGGTAGAATATAGCTCAAAGTGACTGTTCTGATTTTAATTTAAGGCTTTAGTTGCTCCTGTCATTCTTCACAGAACTCTTCTCATAACCATAGACAGTGGCTTTATGCATTACATTAAATCCCAGTCAACATTAAGACAAATTGGAAAATAGTATGGCCGATCATATAATCTTTACATGGGTATTACTTAAGGTAGGAATTATACATCTCAGAAAAGGTTGCAGGACTGAGCCTGTATATTGTGTTTACAAATGCGTGTATTTCTTCTAAAGAGATTTTAGTTTTTTTTCTGAGCAAGGTGATTTCTCTAAAGAAAACTATATTGTAATATTACATGCAGTGTTAGTTATCTAAGAAAAATGTCTAAAGTATCTGCATCAAAATAGAACACAGTTGTCCCATCACGCTACCATTCAAATAGTGCTTTGAACCCTCTCCTGTCTGTGCAAAATATGTGTGTTCTTAATATATATATTTATACTTCATAAACTGCTATATAATGATTTAACAACAATACTATGTTGAATAGAAATTGTGTGTTCAAATTTAACTAAAAGTAAGTATTAAAATTAAGATGTTATCTGAGATTATATTAATATGGCAATATTGGAAAAAATTAGTGTTGTATTTGATGGGATTTTTGGAGAGAGATGAGGTTATATTACTGTGTGTGATCTAAGGATGAGAGGGGTTTTTTTGGAGTATTTCTGATTTTATTGTCTGCTGGCTGAGGTAAATTGTTTCATGAATTTAACTATTTAAGGCTGCTAGCTGGCAGAGTAATGTTATTTGTATATTAGTATTAAGGTTGCTCAGTGATTGTTATAAGTTTAATGATTGTCAGGGTACTCTTGTCAGAGTTGTTATATGTGAGTTCTCAGTGTTGTATGTTTTAAAGGGATCAGTTTAATTTATTAATTGTACAACTGAGTTAGATTATAGCCATTTAGGATTGTAAACTAACAACTACTCCAGTTAAAAAATACTAACTTTTCTCTCCACACTAAGATATTGTTGTAGAAATAGCAATAAAGCAACAGTATAGTTTTCCTCATCTGTGTATTTTAAAATATGTAGTTTAAGGTTTATAGACTCTTTAAGTTATTGAGGGTGGCGACATAGAACTACATTTTATAAGTAGCAATCAAAATGAGTCAGAAGATCAGTACTAACATTTGTTACATTGGAAAGGGCAGAGTAATGAAAAATGTTATGGCCTATTCCCTAATGCAAAAGTCATGGTGCTTTTTGCAGCTCATGAAAATTTTGATATGTGCATGCTTCTTGATATTTAACTAGCATTTCAGATTTCCTAATGAAAATGTTAAGTTGACTGTTTAAAGCCTCTTTGAAAAGGTCCTTTTCCACTTAGTAGCATATTTGTAATTTATCTTCCTGCAGACTTTACAGGCAGTGAAACCAGCTGCAGGTTAATGATTGAACAACAAAATTTATTTAACTAAGTACTGTCTGAACAGTTACTGTTTTGTGCTTTTGAAGTACCTCTGGTGACGGGAGGGAATACTGCATGAGTGTTTTTCCTGTGGTTTGGGTAAAGAAATGCTTGAAGAATAACATGTAGATTTCTGTAAAGATTCATACCACTCTTAAAATAAGCCTTTAATTCCATTAAAAGTACACTCACATTTTTTTCCTCAGGAAAGCTCTTGTAAATTGACTTACTGTATCTTAAAATTGTTTGAGCAAACATTTTTGTTAATTAACACTTTTAAGGAGTTGGCCGAGACAGAAATTCAAGTCATCGTTCTGAATTCAGAATACTTAGAATACTGAATACAGAATAGGCCAGATACTTTTCAGCCAGTGTTCCTGCCTAGTGGTGAGAGGTGCTTTATTCTACTTTTCAGCCAGTGTTCCTGTCTAGTGGTGAGAGGTGAATCATACAGTCGTTGGTCCAGATCCTGCAAATAAGTTGTTGGAGTCTGTAAAGAAAAAAGGTTGCAGGAGATGGAAAATAATACTTTTTTTTTCTATAAATGGACCAAATGCAAAGCTAATTTATTTTCTTTTTTTCATTGCTATATTGGCACCCAGTCCTCCAGACCTTTAAACAAATAATCCCATTGACTGATGACTGTGTGCAAAAGGTTTGTAGGATCTCCCCTCCGATCCCTGATTGTAGTACTAGTTCCTAGGCAGAAGCCTTCTTATTTGTCAGTTTGGGAGCAAATACATTCTGTCTTACAGTGCTGTACTACCACTCTCACCATAAGTGCACATTCTTGAGTGTTGTACAGGAATCCAGAGCTATCTTCTTTTACTTGTGACTGGAATTTACAGTATCAATTGCAGTGTGAAAATCATTTGCTCCGAACCTCTCTTAAATCTGATCTGCTCATTTCATTTGGCCATACAGTAGTATGCTGTATGAGTAGTTAGTTTCTACTTTCTGTTTTTGATTGTGAGACATGAGTTATGATTATGTACAGACTATAGAAATTAATATTGTTTTCTTGTGGTGTTTTCAGAAAGGGGCTGTCCAAAGGATCTACAGATCATTGTTTCCCAGGGAAGAGTGGAGATCTTCCAGCAATTTTTAGGAGAAATGTGCAGGACGCCATTGACAATTTTACCTGGTATGCATTAACATTTGAAATAGTACTTATTAATAATAGAACAATGGGCTAAGTATGGTAATATAATCCATTATAATTAAATATTACAATGTGTCTACAGCAAATCTGGATGATTAACTGGTTGCTTTATTATTTTGGAAAAAAGTGGCTACTTTAATATTATGCTTTTATACAAATGTAGTGCAGTTTCTTTCCAGTGAAGTATATTCTCTAACATAGTTAAAATGAATATCATCAATCATTTTTCGGTAAGCTTTTCCTGCAGGAGTATTGGGTCAAGAAACATCATCTTTTAATTCAAGTGATTATTTTCAGAATACCTCTTGGATTTCATTGGTCATTTCCAGGTCATTTTCATGGATGACAGGTGTTAAGTGAGGACTTCAGCTTTCCAAATAAACATTATGCCATGCAAGGGAAGCAGCAGTTTAACTAGCTGAGATAGCAAGTAAATTCAACTTTTTATGTATTAGTCTGCTTAACTCAAAGTTTGTCTTTGCCGCGTTTCAGGCAGATAACATTTGCTTTTGGTCTGCATTTTCTCCGATGTACTTAATATTTTGTACAACCATGATTCTTTCCTTCTCAGAGTTTATTTTTCCTTTCCTCTTCTCTGCCCCCACTTGCTGAGTAATATAATCCCACATTCTTCTTTTTTTATAAAACTATTATTATTGTATCTAAATGCATTTAATCTAGGAACAGAAACACACAGGCTCTGTACTGCACAAAATACAAATAACCCTTGTTAATCAGATCGTCTGTAAATATCTCTGGGTTTGAACTACGCTACTGGGCTCCAGGGCACCACAACCTCAGAGCAAAATGAAGAGGCACCAGCCAGCATGGAGAGTCCAGGTTCAAACTTCAGAGACGAGAAAGTTAACTGTTTTTATAGATCAGCTAACTTTAAAGAGGCCTCATTCCAACTACCACTGTCTAGACCAGTGGTTCCCAAACTTGTTCCGCCGCTTGTTCAGGGAAAGCCCCTGGCGGGCCGCGCCGGTTTGTTTACCTGCCGCGTCTGCAGGTTCGGCCGATCGCGGCTCCCAGTGGCCGCGGTTCGCTGCTCCAGGCCAATGGGAGCTGCTGGAAGCAGCGCGGGCTGAGGGATGTGCTGGCCGCTGCTTCCAGCAGCTCCCATTGGCCTGGAGCAGCGAACCGCGGCCACTGGGAGCCGCGATCGGCCGAACCTGCAGACGCGGCAGGTAAACAAACCGGCGCGGCCCGACAGGGGCTTTCCCTGCACAAGCGGCGGAACAAGTTTGGGAACCACTGGCCTAGACATTGGTTGGTCTGCAAAGATGATTGCCTAGATCTTCACTGCATTCCGGTGTTGGAGGATCCGGAGTACAGCCATATAAAAGCCTCCTGACAAACTAAAAACCCATAACTGAAAGTTTGGAATGGGCCCTGTGATGTTTCACTCCATATTCTTTATGAAAATATGCTTATGATATGAATATGACATAACTGAGAAATACTTTATGGAAGATAGGTCTTGTAAGGTGTCATTGGAAAGGTTATGATTTACTGAATGTGATTATCCAATTTGAATGCCTGTATTATTTCTGTATCTGAAGTTAGGAATATTGACGATGTATCTGTATTTCAGCTTTGCTACTTTGGGTGATGCCCATTGCTAACACTTCAGGTACAACAATGGAAAAGCCAGACAGGGCTGATGACCCATCAGCGAGGACAGTGGACTGTGAGAAGGCTTGGCCTTCCTGTGGACAATCCACACTGCAACTGACTCATGGACGCTGTAATACTACAGAGTCAGGTGATCTTGTCACCTGATACTAAACATTACCTGGAACTTCTTGTAACTTTCCATTGGAAGGGAAGGGAGGTCAGTTTGGGAAACAAAGGATTCCCGCCTTATGTAAATGCTACTTAAGGGTGGGGAGGAAGGCAAACAAGACTGCCGCTCTCCATGGCCTATCTGCCCAAGAAGAAGGACTGATAAATCCACCTGAAGGGAAGGCAAGGGGGGAGTCCAGGCTGAGACAGGGATCCAGTCTGAAAAGGAATATAACTGGAACTCTGAACCACAGAAACATTGCAACCTGCCTAAAATAACATTGAGGGTGATTAATTTACATTTTGTAACCTTTTTCTTAAGGATATTGAGCGTAAGTTGTGTACTTTGTTTTATTTGCTCAGTAATCTGCTTTGTTCTGTTATCTCTTATATTCACTTAAAATTCACCTTTTCTAGTTAATAAACTTATTTCTTGTTTATAATATAACCCAGTTTATGTAATTGCTAACTGGATGGGGAGGGGCAAGAAGTTGTGCATATCTCCCTCCACATTGAGGGAGGGGGTGAATTTCATAAAACCTTTCCGTTTGTACCCCTTAAAGAGAGTGGGCACCAGAATGGATCTCTGTCTGTCTATGCAGCTGGGTGTGGCCCTGCCTGTGTGCTTGACTGGAAGAGGCTTGTGAGCTTAGCCCGGTAAGGCCAGGTAAAGGGGACCCCAGGCTGGCAGAATAAGCTGACTTGGTGGCATCTCAGCACATCAGGTGACACCCCAAAGGGCCCAAACCTATCACAGTGGTGTAAGCAGTAGGATAGTGTGCACAGCTTATTGCCCTGAAACACTGGTGGTGATTTTAAGTGAATTTTAAGTGTGGTGACTAGAGAACAGACAAAGTGGTTACTGGTTTGTTATTTTCTGTTTGCTTATTTCTGGCAAGAGAAGGGACAGGAAAAAACAGCAAAATGAGTGAAAGTGAAGCTACCAAAAAGTTGGCGCTCTGCAGATTTCAGGCAGTGGAAAATGAGAAAGAGCATAAAAGACGTATGGCATTACAAGAAGAATAAAATGCCAGGGAGAAAGCAGCCCATGAGAGGGCCATGGAAGCCCAGAAGCAAGCCCTGGAAATGAAAGACAAAGAAATCGAAGCCCAGAAGCAAGCCCTGGAATTGAAAGACAAAGAAATTGAGGCCCAGAAGGCAGCCCATGAGAGGGCCATGGAATTGAGGCAGCTCGAGGCTGACAAGGAAAGGGAAGCTCAGAATCACGAACTGGCTGTAATGGAATGGAGGAGACAAAACCCCACACCAGAGGGCGCCACCTCTCCAAAAATCCACAAGTGGAAGCGGTTGTGTCCACCATATAGCGAATCTGGTGATCCTGCTGAATATTTCATCACCTTTGAGAGGCTGTGTATGCTCCATGTGATTCCTGACGATCCAAAGATGACCACTTTGGTTGCAAAATTGACTGGGAGAGCTCTGAACATATTCAAAAATTCTGCTGCCTGAAATCTCATATTCAATAAGATGTCCATGGGTGATGCTTCCAATTATGGTAAATTTAAGGATTCGGTTTTGAACAGTTTCAGATTACACCTGAAATGTATAGAGTAAAATTTAGAAGCTTTAAGAGAGGGTCTGGATTAAGTAATGTGGCTTATGTGAACCAAAATGAGAGATTTACTGGATAAGTGGGTGAGGGGAAAAGATACTTATACAAGTTTTGAAGGAATGTATGATTTGGTTGGTCAGGAACAGTTCCTGAATATGTCTAGTATTAATGTAAAACAGTGTTTATGGGATAAAAAGATGGAAACTGTTGATGAACTTGCAGTTTATGCTGATAAATTGGAGCACTCCGAAGCACCTAGTGGAATAAATTATAGGCAGAGGGGTTTAATTTTGGTTGGAAGCAAAGTCCCCGTTTTACCCCGGGAAGAAGGGTGGATGGGAGGCTGGACACTCACCTCCCCAATTTCACTTCTGCAGTCCTTGTCCCAAATCTCCTGTGAAAGCAGAAGAGCCCAGCAGGTGCTATCGTAATTCCACTGAGCACCTGAAGAATATATGCCTTCTGCTGAGTGGGAACAGGCAGCAGGCAACTCATGGAAATGCTGCTACCCAGTGCACAGAGGCACCTCAGGCAGTTGCCACTTATCACACAGGATTTGTAAAGGTTGCCACTGCACAGCCAGGCAGTAAGCACATGAAGGCTGTCAAAGTAATTGGCAGAGAACTCCCTGCATGGAGAGATACTGGTACAGAAATCTCTGTGGTCAGGAGAGACCCAGTTCAGGAGAAAGACATACTGCCAGGACAAATGGCAGAGCTTTTGTTGGTATGGGGTCACAAAATCCTTGTGCCTTTGGCTAAAGTGCACAGGGAAGCTGAGATTTGAAAGCTGAGTTAACCGTGGCTGCGGTTGCTCAAAATCCTACACAAATTCTTCTGGGAAATTACTTTTTCAATGTGGCTAAGGCTATGCAGGGGTCTGTCAACAGCGAGGAGAAATCTTGTGCTGAAGCCCCAGTGGGAAAGCTACAGAGCAAAGCTACAGAAACTGCTGAGGAAATGAGAGAATGTCTCTTTAATTCCTCTACTGCCCTGCAAAGCAATTTGCTATCAAAGGTGGGAGTGGGTAAAACCAGGTCCTGTCCTGTTGCTATCCCCTCGGGTGATGGGAGTGTTTTGCCTGATGGTAGGGAGTGTGTCGAGGTTGCTGGCTGCCAGGAATTGGCAGTTAAGCACGAAACAGAACTCACTGTAAAATTCATAGGAAAATGTGTCCTAGAAGAAAGCCCAGAGAAAGGGGGTGAAATCCTGGAGACTGCTGCAGTGATTAAGGTTTTCTTGGGCCCTGTAACTGGAGGCAAACCCAATTACCAGTGAAGGCTGTTAGCTCTGAGCCCACAGCTGAACAGGGGGCCGATGCCGCTCTGAGGATACAGGGGTGTGTTCCTTGGGAGAGAGGGGGCAGGGAAAGGAGTTAAGAAGGAATGTGGGGGAGTACATGAGTGTCCCCCCAGTTATTACAGGGAAGGGTAACAGGAGAAATTTGCTGGATCTGCATCTGCACTCCCAGGCACATCACCGGTGGCCAGCACTATTGCAAAATGTTTTTTCCTGTTGTGCTTGTGAAAGCCAACTCCCTCCCTTTAAGGCGGAGGGGGGGATGGTATTCTTCCAAGCATTCTGGTGTCAGTGGATATGCAAATGAACCATCTCATGCAGAGACGGCCACTTCCCAGGCAGGTAAACCCCTCCCCACAGCTAAGCATCAGACACTGAGTGATGAGGGCTGGCAACACAAAGGAACCCCGGGGATGTGTGTGTGGGAGTGGATTCTTCCAATGGGCTTAACCCTGGCGAGGTTAAGCCCATTGGAAGATGCGACTCCACAGGGGGTGGGCCAGTAACATACAAGGTCTCCACACACCCTTTCCGCACCAAAACTCCAAAGACATACCTAAACTAAGAACCTTTACTGAGGGGATGAGAAATACAATAAATGTTAAACAAACTGATTTGTTTAGACAGAGGGTGTGGTATGATGATCTTACTTGGAAGCGCCTCTGTGTCATGAATTTGCTGGTAACTTTATGTCTCTTACTACATACACTGTGGGTCAAGACAAAGAATTTGATACTGGTGGTAAATACTTCAAAATGTGTAACATGCATGATTGTTGGAAGAATCTTTGGTACGGACTGGGAGTGGTAACAAGAAAGTCCTATAACAGTGCTGCTTCTCAGCTAGTACCTGTAAACAGGCTTAGAGCTGGACACACCGGAAAAAGCACAACTAATCTAGACTGCTGTGTGAAAGGGGAAACTGAGGCCCACCACCTCATGGCATTGGTGGCTAAATGCCAAGACACCTACACTTTAAAAGATATTGATATCTGCATTATGTTCGCAATGCTACACACCAAAATGTTTTCAGGCAACCTGAGACCAGAAACTCAGGACTTTGCAAAAGCACCTATGGATAATGTTACAATGTTTGATAACTCTTGGCAGTTGTATAACCAAAGCCAAAAAGGGATTTTAGGCATACTGCCTCCGTATTGGTCGATGATCAAACCTCTGGCAGTAATCTCCAAGGGAAGGTGTGATGTTTCACTCCATATTCTTTATGAAAATATGCTTATGATATGGGAATGACAACTGAGAAATACTTTATGCAGGATGGGTCTTGTGAGGTGTCATTGGAAAGGTTATGATTTACTGAATGTGATTATCCAATTTGTATGCCTGTATCATTTCTGTATCTGAAGTTAGGAATATTGACTTTGTATCTGTATTTCAACTATGCTACTTTGGGTGATGCCCACTGCTAACACTTCAGGTACAACAATGGAAAAGCCAGACAGGGTTCATGGCCCATCAGCGAGGACAATGGACTGTCAAAAGGTTTGGCCTTCCTGTGGACAGTCCATACTGCCACTGAATCAAGTTGTGCATATCTCCCTCCCCATTGAGGGAGAGGGCGAATTTCATAAAACCTTTGGGTTTGTACCCCTTAAAGGGAGTGGGCACCAGAATGGATCTCTGTCTGTCTATGCAGCTGGGTGTGGGCTCTGCCTGTGTGCTTGACTGGAAGAGGCTTGTGAGCCTAGGCCCAGCAAGGCCAGGTAAAGGGGACACAGGCTGGAAGAATAGGCTGACTCAGTGACACCCCAGCACATCAGGTGACACCTCAAAGGGCGCAAACCATCACAAGCCCACTCTCTGTATGTGTAAAGTATAATAAGTAGCAGTAAATATAATAAAGCAATACTAATTGAAACTTTTATAGTTTTAAACACTTTACTGTAAGAAATAATGCAAATTGAGCCCATCAATTTCTAATAGATTTCAAAAAGTTTACTTGTTGTGACAGACCCAGACCAGTGGGGTACAGGAGTCTGGTCCTATTGGGATCCAGGAAGGTACAGGAGTCTGGTAAAAGGCAAATATACTGGCCACTGGGTGAATAGTTTTCTGTTCCCTGAGTGACCAGAGCAGGGGCTGCACTAAAGCAATCAGGAACCTGCTAGAACCAATTAAGATAGGCAAGCTAATTAAGACACCTGAAGCCAATTAAGAACATACTAGAATCAATTATGGCAGGCAGACTAATCAGGACACCTGGTTTAAAAAGTACTTCCCATCAGTTAGTGGAGGGCATGCAAGGTGTGAGAAGATGTTCTGCTGGAGGACTGAGGAGTACAAGCATGATCAGGCTTCAGGAGAAAGATCCTGCAATGAGGATAAAAAAGGTTCTGGGGGGAGGACATGGGGAAGTAGCCCAAGGAGTTATAGCTGTCACGCAGCTGATACAGGAGGCATAGACAGCTGCTATCCGCAGGGCCTTGGGCTGGAACCCGGTGTAGAGGGCGGGCCCGGTTTGCCCCCATCCCTCTAACTGCTGATCGGACACAGGAGGAGTTGACCTGGTCTGTGAGCAACACCAAAAGGGAAGTTCTAATTTGGAAAGGGATCTGGCCTGTCCTTTACCCACTAGGTGGGTCAACAGAGACTGCAGAGATTGTTCTCCATTTCCCCCATGCTAGCCAGTGATGAGGTTAGCTGAGTGAACAGCAGGCTTGAGCCTCTAGCAGAAGAGGCCAAACTGAGGGCTGCCGTGAACCTCTGAGGTGAGCAAATCCGCCAAAAAGTGGAGAACCCACCAAGGCAGAGGGGGAACTTTGTCACACTGTCTATAACTTGTACAATTTTGGCTTTACTGTCTTTAACTGCGCAGGAGGGACCATGTTATTCTTTCAGCACCTTTCACATATTGAGTATGTATACATGTGCATGGTCGCATGTGTAAAGTAAATCCCTATACACATGTTCAGGGTGTCCTGGTAATAGTTAAAATGATAATCCTCCAGCAGTGTAATGTGGTAGAAAAGTTAACCTATCAATCGGGCCCTACCAAATTCGCAGCCATGAAAAACGTGTCACGGACCGTGAAATCTGGTCTCCCACTGTGAAATTTGGTCTTTTGTGTGCTTTTACCTGATACTGTGCAGATTTCACAGGGGAGACCATAGTTTCTCAAAATCCTGATCCAAAATGGAGTTGCAGGGGGTTACGGGTTATTTTAGGGGTGGTTGTGGTATTGCTACCCTTACTTCTGTGCTGTCTTCAGAGCTGGGTGGCTGGAGAGTGGCAGCTGCTGACTGAGGGGCCAGCTCTGCAGCAGCAGTGCAGAAGTAAAGATGGCAATACCATACCATGCTATCCTTACTTCTGCACTGCTGCGGGAAGTGACTCTGCCTCCAGAGCTGGGCTTGTGGTCAGCAGATATCTCTCTCCAGCTGCCCAGCTCTGAAGGCAGCGCTGCAGGCAGGAGCAGTGCAAAAGTAAGGGCAGCAGTACTGCAACCCCCCTGCCACTCCTTTTTGGGTCAGGACCCGTAAAATTACAAGACTGTGAAATTTTAGATTTTAATAGCTGAAATCATGAAATTAGCCATTTTTTAAAATAGTCTGACCGTGAATTTGACCAAAATGGACCGTGAATTTGGTAGGGCCCTACCTATCAGCCTTTAGATGGTAGGTATGATTGCAGCATACACCCATCCCGCTCTGCCTAAAAGCCCATACCCATCTCATTACCCTTATTTAACAGATGGATTTCACAGCATGTTCTGAAAGTCATGTGTGTCTGTCATAAACATGAAGGGAAGGCTAACCACCTTTAAATCCCTCCTGGCCAGAGGAAAAACCCTTTCACCTGTAAAGGGTTAAGAAGCTAAAGATAACCTCGCTGGCAGCTGACCAAAATGACCAATGAGGAGACAAGATACTTTCAAAGCTGGGGGGGGAGGGACAAAGGGTTCTCTCTGTCTGTGTGTTGCTTTTGCTGGGACCAGAGCAGGAATGCAGGTCAGAACTCCTGTAAAGGGTTAATAAGCAATTTAGTTAGATATGCGTTAGATTCTGTTTTGTTTAAATGGCTGATAAAATAAGCTGTGCTGAATGGAATGTATATTCCTGTTTTTGTGTCTTTTTGTAACTTAAGGTTTAGCCTAGAGGGATTCTCTATGTTTTGAATCTGATTACCCTGTAAGGTATTTACCATCCTGATTTTACAGAGCTGATTCTTTTACTTTTTCTGTAATTAAAATTCTTTTTTTAAGAACCTGATTGCTTTTTCATTGTTCTTCAGATCCAAGGGTTTGGGTCTGTGTTCCCCTATGCATATTGGTGAGGATTTTTATCAAGCCTTCTCCAGGAAAGGGGGTGTAGTGCTTGGGGGGAAAGACGTTTCCAAGTGGGCTCTTTCCCGGTTATATTTGTTAGATGCTTGGTGGTGGCAGCAATAAAGTCCAGGGACAAAAGGAAAAATAGTTTGTACTTTGGGGAAGTTTTAACATAAGCTGGTAACAATAAGCTTAGGGGTTTTTTCATGCAGGTCCCCACATTTGTACCCTAGAGTTCAGAGTGGGGAAGGAACCTTGACAGTGTCACACACAGGCATACATCACTACCGTATACATGGTATGAATATGTGCAATGTTAGTTTTAGTATGTTTGTGTAAAATACATTTGATTCTTATTACTTTGTTTCTTTCCACAGTGAAACTGTTTCATCACTGTCTTCTAGCAGTCCCATAACACCAACAGACTTGAATAATTCTTGGTCTGGAATACAAAGCTGTACTACAGGCTTGTCCACTGAAAGAAGCTCAATTTACTCTTGGAGGGATGATGTATGTCACAAATTTTTATTAATAGTACTTTTTGTCTAATTTACTGATGAAAGATTAAACTGTTTTACAGAAAACTAAGGTTTTGAATCGACGGAAAGCACATGACTTGTAATCGAAAAGTTACCTTTTTTCCAGTGCAGGACAGCTGCTATAGCAGTAAAGAAAACCAAATTAGTAACAAGGTCATTTGTTAACTCAATTGTGTCTCCAGTGACTACTACTACTAATGTCGTATATTTGGTATGGTTTTCATTTTAAATATGTTTAGCTGTATTTCCTAAAAACAGTCTTATAATTTGTAGGAATATGACAAAGCTAATACACAAAGAGTGCATCAGTCATTCTGGGATGTAGATGAAATGTTGTTTGAAGGAAAAGTGAGTTCTCAAACCCAGAGTCTGCAGGCAGAATGTAAAGAGTGGACCAAAAGGTCTCTTCATCTGAGGTAAGGGAATTGCTTACTAGAATTAGTTTGACGCTATCAGAATTTTGTTTGATTAATTTATTTTATTTTCTAGGTATCTCAATCTGAGCCGTTCTTATTGGCTTATATTTGTAGTACTATTTTCAGAATTGTGTTCAAATTCATCTGCAGTTCAATGGTCAAACTTCAGAAGGGTAGCCGTGTTAGTCTGTGTCCACAAAAACAACAAGGAGTCCAGTGGCACCTTAAAGATTAACAGATTTATTTGGGCATCAGCTTTTATGCCTGCATCTGTAATTTTCACTCCATGCATCTGAAGTGGGATTTTTAACCCACAAAAGTTTATGCCCAAATAAATCTGTTAGTCTTTAAAGTGCCACCGGACTCCTCATTGTTTTAGTGGTCAAACTGGATGTTAGTCCTTAGCCATGCATGGACTCTCAGTGCTCTACCTGCTTATGATATTCTTCCTAAGTAATGTAATCATCGCAAAAGATTTTATATTAGTGCGTTATCATGAGAATAGTTATGTGTGTGAAAATTAATATGAGAAAAGAAACATTTATTTCAGTAGTGACTTTTAATATTTACAGCATACATCTAATAGTGCAATTAATACTCTATTTATAAAAACTAACCTCAGTGAAGACATACAACAAAATCCTGTCTGCCCTGAAGTCAATACAAAGACACCCATGCTGCCAATTCTACCCTGTTGAAT
Organism: Natator depressus; assembly: GCF_965152275.1. NCBI lineage: Eukaryota > Metazoa > Chordata > Testudines > Cheloniidae > Natator > Natator depressus. The sequence goes on from NC_134237.1 coordinate 80,939,410, forward strand.
GCTGTCCTTTTTAGGAGTAGGGAGAAAAAAGTGTGTCCATAGGCTGCAGGAACAGTATGTGGCTATGGTGATGTCACCATCCTGAGTCATGTAAACCAGTATGAACCAAAGTGTAATGTTAGCAAAGCAATAAGTAGCTCTATAAATGGAGAGATAGGTACTTACGGAGAAAATGTCCTTGGCTCTTTCATGGTGGTGCAAGGTGCCTGCGGAACACAGGGACTGCTCTTTCCTTCGATCTCTAGCACAGCAAACCACCCAACGACGGCAGGGATGAGACCGATGCCCTGTTATGTGCTCAGAGGGTCACACAACACCATTAAAGTGGTACTGCCTTGTGTGCGCACATATGTACACTCTTACTGTCATAGGGTGGCTCCACACCATTCTAATGTGAGCCTGTGTGTATCTGGATAACCTAGTCCTTAATCTTTAAAAGGATTTTAGTTTTAAGTTTCCAGAGAATCATAATTACCAAATGTCAATGAAAAAAGATTTAGAATGTGTTGTTAAGGTTGACAATAATAATAATTAATAAATACTACAATCCTTTATGTGAATCAGGAGACATTAAATACATAAACTTGAAGCAACATTTCCGTATTGTTATACAAAATCTTTTCTTTCTTTAAATGCTATAACAATTTATAGGATATGCAGAAATCCTGCTGTTGTGTAGAAGTGTAGCTAATTCAATATATGCATTCTCAGCTGATTACATTTTTACAGTATTTTCACTGGACTAGAGTTCATATGAATGTTGGGTACTTATGATTTCCTGGCTTAGCTCTGATAATGATGGTAAAAAGTAAATGGAACTTATTAATGAGCTCCTGGAAATAAGTAGATTGAACCTGCCTACCAGTACATGATTCAGGAGGGAAATATCTTTACTTAATTTGAGCCAATTTAAAGATTATAGACTAGATAGTAGAGAGACAAGATGGACGAGGTAATATCTTTTATTGAACCAAATTCTGTTGGTGAGAGGGACAAGTTGGTTCAATAAAAGATATTGCCTCATCTACCCTGTTTCTCTAATATCCTGGGACCAACATAGCTACAATAACACTGGATAGACTAGTTATGGAATATAAGTGTCATTAACGATTTTGTTAAGTTATTTTGAAAAAAGATGAGTATAGTAGAAAAGAAAGCTTGATACAGTGGTCCTCATGCTCTTCTCCAGTCTGGATTGTTTCTGTATGCTCCGTTTCTTCTCCGGGAATCTGCCGAAGCCTCTTGTAATGATTGCAAGTGTATGTCAGGACTGGGGGTGGAGGTTGGAAGCAGTTGTTCTGAGTGACTGGCTCCCTTGGGAACTTGGATTTCTAGATTTCTGCTTGGAAATTTGTACAAGTTAATGAGTGAACCAACATAAACTTTGCCTCTGCAACCCTCTACACTGTCAAATGGGGAACAGTGCACAGCTCTAGCACGATAGCAACATGATTTCTGAAGGAGCTATCCTACTAGGTGAGGTGTTAGCAAGGGAGCCGCACAACGCTGTCATTATGGATTCTTGAGAGTCCATTGCATTGGACACAGTTCTCTGTGGATCTTTGGGCTTTCAAGTTCATATCCCCTGGTCCCTGTCCCGTGAGTGGAACATTCTTGCAAATCCTGTCATGTAGATTTTTCAGAGCTATATCTCTCCTCCACAGACAGAGATTGTTTTGTTTGTTTTTTAAATCAAGTGTGTATGTTTTTCTAAAATATCTGCTCTAGGAATTATTTTGTGGAAGTTCTATGCCCTGTGTTATACAGGAGGTCAGACTAGATGATCACAGTGGTTTCTTCTGATCTTGGAATCTATGAATTACTGGAAAGGTATGGAAAAATTCTAGTGATATAGAAAAAGCCTGTCTGACATGAATGTCAGCTCTCGAAGAAATATTTACAGGGACGAGAAGTTCTGTGAACATTACAGTGCTTAATTACAGGTGCTAAGGGAGTTTATTTTAGGGAATTTTCTACCACCTGATATTGAAAAATGCATAGTGTGCCATAGTTAACTCTGAGCTTTAAAAAAAACCCTTAGTTCTCAGTCAGGGCTAGATTGTGAACGCCTTTACTCACAGTGTTGAGCAATTTCAGGAGTTGCTTCATTGACTCTAGTGGGACTGCTGCTGTGAGTAATTGTTCCCCAGTGTGAATACGAGGTTTACAGTCAGTCCTTCCATTTTATAATAGGTAAGTCATGATGGTCTCAGTTTGAACAGCAAAACATATTTAGTTGCTCAGACTGGGCCTGAACATTGCCATTGATTTCATTAGGCACGGGATCAAACCTAATAAAAGAAAAGGTCTTTACTTACTACGTCAGTTTATAAAGTAGAGAATTTGTAATGATTAATGAGTTATTGACTACTGAACATGACTCAGAACTTTCTTATTTACAGTGCCATTCAGTGAAAAAGTAGGAGTTTCTCAAGGAAAAGTTTCCAAGTATTTGAATGAACTTGAGAATCTCAGATTGAAATATACAAGTTCCTACTTATTACCTGTAGACTCCCCTCAAGAGCCCTTGAAAATGTTTAGTGGAAAGCAATGTAAAGTAATGAGCACTAATCAGATAAAGATCCAAAATTCTCTATTTCACAAAGGGATTGTGTATACATTAAAAGAAAAATAAACTCCCACCCCCCCCCCAATTGCAGCCTATACATTGAAGCCTTATCTGGTCCCAATTTCAATAACATGATAACATGTACATTAGCAGCCACCTTTATAAACATTTTGGGTCAGATCCTTTGTCTCCAGGGAGGTCACTTTTGTGTTACTAGAGTTGTGCAGAGTGATGTTAAAGTAACCCTATTGGGAACGTGTTCTCCGTGTATTTTAAAATTTTCTCTTTCTATGTTGTCTGATGGACTGTTGATATGAAAGAGAGTTTTATGTTCTGTATGCAAATCAATTTTTATAACATAGTTCATGTAGCTTGTGAGGGTCTTATCTGTTGTCCTTTCAGTAAATGTCTGGCTATTTTTAAAGCTTATAGGCCTGATCCTCAACTGGTTTAAATTAGCATAGATCTACTAGCTTCAGTGCAGCTACGCCACTTTACATTATCTGAGGATCTGGCCCCTTATTCCCATTAATTACTCCAATAAATGTATGGAAGCTCTTATTAAATTATTTCTACCTGTTTGTTGGTATTGCAGGTGTCTGTATTTTTCACATTGCTGCACTTCCTGGTATTCTGATTTGATTATGTGTAACTACTTCACATTTTGTATTTTGCAGGATTTTAGGAAAACAGCTTCTTTTTCCTAGGGATGAAGGCTTTCAGCATTTTCAGAGCAGAACAACTAGCTCGGTGTACACCAAATCTTTACTTGGCCTCCGTGAAAGTACTAGCAACACAAAAGAGTATGTTAACAGTTTCATATATGTTACTTTTTAAGCATTTCTATTGACATTACATTTTTTTCATATATTCCTAATATTTATATCAACTAAATATAGTTACAATTAACATAAAAAACCCTCAGTCACAAATACATAAACATTACCTCTTATAGATGATCCAAATAAGTGAAAAGTTTGTATGACATATCAAAGAGTTCCCTTGATTGTGCAGCAATTGTACCGTAGGCTTTTAAGACCTTATTAGGATATCATTTCAGTATGTTGTCTTTATGTAGTGGAAATAAAATTTACTTAGTCAAAAGCACTTCACTTTGATCTATCATATCTTTTCATAAGTTTATGGGCATATTATTTTAATAACCTTAAAACACCTCAGTATAATGCAGCATCTGCCTATTTACACTTCTTTCCATGTATATTTAATTCTAATTCTTTTATTTCAGGCTGTGCATTTCGGGATCTAAATTAGTTCCAATAGCATCCCCAGTACACAAATCATTAGACTGTGGTTCCCCAAGGATTTCTGTTTCTGAGTCATCTGAGTATTCATTCCTGGAAGAAGAAATCTATGAGGTGGATGGAAAAATTGAAGAATATCTTGCTTTTGACAACAAGGAGCTGTAAATAAATTATATTTTTTTGAAGAATATAATGAGAAACTGTCATGAAATTGCTTAAAACCTGGTGCTTTGCTTCTCTCTAAACCTACTTCCAATTAATTTAGAAAATTCTTTAGTCCTCACTTCTGTGGTTCAGAAGTACACTGTGTAGCTCAAAAGGGGGGGATGCAAAAGTGATTTTAAGCCCCCTTTCCGTTCCCTTCCAACCCTGGGCTACCGATGTGTCCCCTGGCATAAGTTAAAGGAGCCTGAAGAGTGAGAGTGCAGGGAAACCACATACCTAGCGCTGGCTGTAGGGTTGGGAAGTTATGGTAAAGGAACCATTGTGCCCTCTCCCTGTCCCTGAACTAGTTTGATTCTTCTGGGGCCAGCTACACCATCTTTAGGGTCACTTTCCATCGGCACATCTAGAATGCAGCCAAGGATGAGGCCTTTCTGAATTGAGATTATAGAGGTTGTTTTTAATATATTTTTTTTTTCATTTTCTTAAATTGTACTATGATATAGTTAATGTTAGAACAAGCACAGAATAAAATTTAGTTCCAGAAAGCTCTTTTCATACTAAGTGTATCATGAGGCAGTGAGTAAGGGTTCTGTGACACACCTGTTCCCCAGTCCAGACAGGAAGAGAGAGAGAAAAAGAGGGGTGAAAATGTCCATATAATAATGGAAGGGTGGGTGTGGCACATGAAGTTACATGGTCCCCTGCTCCTGCAAAGCTGTAGAAATCCCTCCAAGTCACTCCACATGGTCATGGCAAATGTGTCGGGATGAGCAGGATGTGGAGCTAAGGATCTACTCTACACAATATTCTCCCCTTCAGAGCTGATGGGATGGTATTTTCCTTAGGTGGTGGTGAAATAAGGGGGTGTGGGATTCTAGCCCCACATGCCCAAGTCCATCAGTTTTGTCTCATTCCTGCTATACTATCTATGTCTATGGCTGGTATATCAAGAGTCTCAAAAACTTCTTGCTATAACGCCCCAGTTTAATTTTTCATGCTGCTACCACCTCCATTCAACCAGCAAGAGGCAACAAAGCAAAGTAAAACCAATTCATAATTTCAGTTTAGAGCGGTTCTGTTTTCTTCCCACAGTACTTGGGTCATGTATAATATGAACCTTGATCTTTTAAATACAAATCTATTTTATGCTTTTCTGGATCCATAAGAAAATATGTTAGTTTCACTGTTTTTGTTAACAAAAACATGTAGAAGTTGGTAATAAAGCTGAATTTGCTTCAATCATTAGTGATGATGAGAGTTTGGAACAAAAGAAAGCCCAGCTTGCTCAAAAGAGGAATAAATGTGGCATTCCTCCAGTTTCTCCCAATGCCTGTATCAAAGACGCAGTGGCTGCTGAAGTGTTTGATGGTGTCTGGAGCAATATAGTTGAAATATTGGAGGAGCTGATTAGAAAAAACTGGGAAACTGCTATCACAGGTACTCAGAGTTTTTGTAGATGGCACTTATAGACTTGTACTTGGAACAGTAATTTAATTTCACCAATTAATTAAATATGGCTTAGCAAACATCTTTATTATTATTATTCTTAAATATCACTGTGTGTTTACATGGCACTTTATAAAATTCATGCACATCCTCCTGATGGAAAGATTCTTACTGACTTCAGTGGGCTTTGGATCAGCCCCATAAAGAGAGGTCTCTCACAAGACGTGCTTGTAGGCACAAAGAGATCCTTGGTGCAATATATAACATGATGCCTCTTGAAAGCTCTTCAGCAGTAGGGATTGAATCTGGGACCTGGGTATCTAAAAGCATTAGCCTCTAATGTTTAAGCTAAAAGACCCAAGTTTGTTAGCAAAATCACAGTAGAGACTCATCAAACTCTGTGTGGTCCAGCCACTAGAGGAGGATAGAGAGCTACGCTGACTGTGGGTATGCAGAAATGAACATAGGATGAAAGAACATAGTTCACTGTGATTAAATTTAACTCTTCCTGGTGTTTTTAACAGACTGTTGCACAGAAAAGCAGAAGGTAAAGAACTAACTATTGGTGAAATGTTGTCCTCTGGCACGTGCATGGAGTTGCCTTTAGAAGCTAATGGGATATACATTTTAAGAAACAATGCAGATTAACAGAAGAAACAATGCCACAAAAACATACATAAAATCAATCTTAAATAAAAAGGAAAAACATATCAATGGAAACTAGTAAAATAATAAACCTCAAATTCATTTTAAAACTATGGCTGGTCTACACGTAAATATTCACAGCCCTGAGTGGGGTAGCTATGCAACCTAACCACTGGCATAGACACAGCTAGGTTGACAGAAGAATGCTTCTAGTGACCTAGTTACTATTTCAGTGGGAACATTACCTCCCTAAGCAATGTAGAAACGCATTCCATTGCTCTAGCTGTGTCTACACTTCGGGGTTATGCTGGCATAGCTACAGGGCTGTAACTATGCCATTATAGCCCCCATAGTGTAGACACGGTCTAAGTAGAAGTTGTTAAATATTTGCAGGAGTCTATGCTGGTAGAACTGAGTGTTGCGTGTGTAATTGCCAGACTGCACAAGAATTGTTCAGGCTACAAGTGAATTGTTTAGCTCAGTATTATGCATTAAAGAGGAGGAGATTTAGGTTTGCTACCTTGTCCTCTAAGAAGGAAATCCACTTGTGGAGAATAGGCTGCTAAGCAAAGTATGTGGGCTAGGACTGTTGAGAAATTTAAGGGCATGATAGAAATAATATAATGGCTTATACTCGCTGGAAAAGTAGCAATTCAGCTTTTGGCAGGCAGGAATGGACTAAGGACATTTGGTTGCTTCTGTTCACACATTTTTCTGTTTCTAACACACCTTACATGAGAGTGTTTCAATAATGTTCCAGTTGTTTTACCAGTGTTTTTTAAAAAAAGCAAATTACATCTCTGCCACGTACATGGCCAAACTGATTTTATCATTGAGAGAGAAAATACAGTCATTTTGAAAATGTTTTTAGAAATAAATGCTTTTAATCTCACAACTAGTTTATTTTTAAATGTCATGAAGACTTAAAACTAATCTAAGACAAAATGTCAACATTTATAATAAATGTGGAATACTGTTTTTCTAGCAGATAATATGTCAAGCCTGAGTCACTGATATTTTCCTACCATCATCAATTTGTTTAACTGCATAAAATTTTGTTTCTTAATTACTTGTATGTTCTACACTGGTGCAGAGAATGATAAGCAGGTGGAGAAATTGAAAGCTATTACAAGTAAATTGCCACATCAATTAGTCTCCCGTATTACAGCAGATACAGCAAGTGTCCCCCCATCAAGAGGCTCTGAGGCACGAAGCACATCTTTTGGTTCACATTTTGTTCCATCTCAGGTAAAATATTGTTCCACAAAACAGAATTCTGTTTTCAGTTGGCCTAGGCCTTTCCTAACTTAGATCAGAAAAGTTTCCATTTTATTGATTTATGCATATCTAAGGTATTTAGTTTGACTTTCCATCTTTGAGTCTGGTTTTTAAAAAAACACAAGTCTACATCATTGTTATAACCACTTTTTATTTGGACCCCAATTAGAGCCCAAAGACCCCAATTAGAATTGAGACCTTATTGTGTTAGGTGCAATAAAAGCAGATAGCAGTACTCCCTATTCCCTCCCAGAAAATCATACCCTTTATATTGAGAGACAACCCTTCCCTTTCAATAGAACCATGAAAGAACTCTTCCCTGCAAGGTGCATGTGAAGTTCCAGCTTAAGTCCCCTCGTTCAAAACCCCTAACATCAGATTGTCCTAGTTGCTCCTCTTCTCTCTCTCTCTTCCCTTCCCCTTCCGCTCCCCACTGCATTATGGGTTGGTGGACAAAGGGACTTGTTCAGTGTCTGCCTCAGTGTTGGAACTTGGGAGTCTTGGGTTCTATTTGAGTTTCTGGAGGTGGGTATGCTCTAGCAGTTACATACTCTTCTGTTTCTTTTCTTGAGCCTGACCCTTTCTGTCTCTGTCCCCTATGCTTCTGTTTCCCATAGTCTGTCCCTGTTCACATCCAGCATGTCCCTGCCCCTGCATTCAAGCAGCTTTCTTCTTCTCCTCCATGCTTCCTAGGCGTCCACAGAGGGAACTTTGAGAACATAGGAGAGACAGCTTCTCTGCTCTTAGGGCTTGTCTACACTTATGGGGGATCAGCGAGCAGCGATTGATGCATCGATGGTTGATTTAGTGGGTCTAGTGAAGACCCACTAAATCAACCGCAGATCGCTATCCTGTCAGCTCCTGTACTCCACCGGATTGAGAAGCGTAGGGGGAGTCGAGCGGAGAGCGTCTCCTGTCGACATTGCGTAGTGTCGACCCCGCGGTAAGAGGATCTAAGCTATGTCTATTTGAGTTATGCTATTCATGTAACTCATATTGCATAGCTTAGATCGAATTTTCCCTGTAGTGTAGACAAGGCCTTAGTTCCAGTGCTTGGTACTGTAGTGGCCCAGCAGCCAGGAGTAAATTGCAACCAAAAAAAAAGTCCTATTCAGCCCCTGCAGCCTTGATCTAGGGTATGCCCAGTGAAAATGGAATATTTTGAGAATTTAGCTACCATCCTCTAACAAACCTTCACTGACTAAGTGCAGACAGCAATGGTCAGAGGTTTATAATTTGGCCAAATTTGGATGGATTTTCATGGGGGCATTTCAAGTCACCTCTCTGTCCCTACAGCGACTCCTCTGCTAAATTTTTGAGTCCCTACTCCAAAGCTTGGTGGTGGTAGAGCTTCTCTGTAAAGTGTTTGTAAGAATTTTTTAATAGTAACAAAACATATTTTTCACTAACCTCATTCTCAGAAATGGCTGAACCATTTTTGCTGGAACTTTTCAAAAAGTAAGTAAATAAATTATATATATAAATTATATATAAAAGCCTGAAGTGAACACACAATAAGAAAAATTTTAGCCTGAAGAAAAAGCTTTAGGCAAAGTTATAGGGCTCTGTTTTCAATTACTTATAATAGAATGGAAAAGCGACCCTAATTATACTCATTGCTGCCATCTCTGCCTATAATAGCAATAAATAATGGGATACATATTACTTATGTTTGCAGTGATAATATTCAAGAGTCCTTTCTTGTAATATGTATTGTTAGTCTTAGTTTTCCAGCTTTGTTTTGTGGAGTATTAACCCTTATTTGTTTGCATTTTATCTTCTTTGTGGGAGACATTTTCCATTATGATCTGAAGTGGGATTTCCCTTGCATACTGTTTTTAAGCATTTTTTGACCTAACTGTGTGGGTTTTGGGGGTTTTGAAGCCTTCTTCCATAGAAGGTAATGAGACTGAAAGGTTAAATACATTTATTTTTTTGCTCTCTTTAGGTTCACCGTTTCTCCAGCAATTTCTATAGTGATTTGAATGGCGTCATGACAATTCAAGCTAAACCACTCCAACAGAGGCATACAAGCTTGGCAGACAAGATACAGTAAATATTGCTATGAAAATAGTACACTTTTTTATGCTGTACTTTGTCATTTTGGCCATATAAAATATGCTTTGGGATTTCAAAAATGTAATTTAAAAATGCAGACATCTTTCTGTCAATAATAGATATGACTGAGTTTTAATTTATAAAAGTAACAATTATATTTTTCTAAAAAGTGTGCATTTTGTTTTCTCTCTAGGAATGAACAAGAAGACAAACAACATAGTATAGGCTCCAGTGTTCTCAACTCAGTGCGGACTCGGCGGGGGCGAATTACTGATAACAGTATTCTCTCATCATCTCGGGTACTGCTGGCATCTTCTAGGAAAATGCCAACCCATCGTAGGCTACCATCTCTCACTTCAGACCCACTATGCTCAAAGACTCCTAATGTGTACAGTGATGAAGTCCTTAGGGGCACTAAACTGTGAGTTTTTAGTTTCACTTTCTTCTTCCTTGCTGAACTTGAACAAGAGCATTCATTGTTACAGGGTTTAGTGAAGTATTGTAAAAGATTGCTGAAAGATTCCACACTTCATACAGAAAAACGAAGCATACATAAAGCATGTTCTGAGAGCTGCCGCTGCATTAAGTGTTGTGCTATTTACAGTAACTTAAATGTATTAAGAAATGTTGTCCCCGGTGTATTAGATGGAATATGAAATCTGTTTAATCTGAATCCTACAGGTATACTGGCTTAGATCGCTTGTCCTCTCCACTTGTACATACAGCCCGGAACAAGTTACCACCAATAAACACGGAGACTGTTGAACAGTATCTTTCAGTACCCGGATCACGGCAAGGCTTTGTAAGATGTGCTTGTTAATATTGTTAAAGGACATCAGTAACTTGAACAAAAAAATTCCCCAAACCCACTTGGTATCACTGGTTGAAATTAGTACTTTGGGGAGAGTTGTATTCAATCATATTTTATTGTGATACAAAGCCTTAACATATGTGAGAATTTATAGTTACGTTTTGAAGGGACATTGGGAGATATTTTAGGTCCCAAATGTAGGTTATTTTAAAGATATTTTTCTAAAATTAAATAATTTTTTCTTGAATTTCTAAAGAGCAGATATAAATGAATTTTGTATCTGTGTTTTAGATTTATATATTGCCTTGCAGCGTTTTGTTGCATTGTGCCAGTGCATGAGAAGTAGAAATTGAAATTGACTAAAAGTGAATATAAATAAAAGTGAAACTGATCCATTTTCATTGTCCAAGAAGTATGAAGTACAAGAAAAGAGAAAAATGATGAAAAGTAAATTAGAATTTTGAAATTATTTCAGTTTGAATAATATATTTCCAAAAATTTTTTAAATTATAAATATGGACATACATGAAGAAACCCATAACCTTGATGGTTTTGTATGTTCTTATGCTCCTTTATGAGATGGTGTAGTGGTTGGGGCATTATCCTAGGACTTAGAAGACCCTGGTTCAAATCCCTACTCTGGCAAAGACATCCTGTGTGACTGTGAGCATGTCACTTGCTTTACTGTGCCTCACTTCCTCATCTCTAAAATGGACATAATAGCACTGCTCTATTTCACAGGGGTGTTGTGAGGCTAGATAAGTTAAAGATTGTGAGGAAGCAGCACCTAGCACTTAAGCATCCTTTCGCCTAGTGGAAATTGCAGCCCTAAATTAGGTGCCGAGACTCCCTATACAATGCATGGATCGAGTTAGATGCCTAAAAAGGGATTTACAGAAGTCAGCAAACTGAGCAGGAGCTTCCTAACCTAGTCAGTAGAGATGTTGAGGAGAGGGGTGAGGTCTAAGCATTGCCCCTCAAAGGATGTTAGGTGCCTAACTCTGTGCTGGGAGGGAGGTGCTTCAGGATTCCTACCTGTAAACTCTTTCCTAGAATTAAGCATTTTAGCCAACTCAGTCCTTTCTCATGAAAAACAGTAGTGGTGGTGGTCCTGCACCCCCACTCCTTCTACTAAAAACTCAATGGTTAGAGGACTCACCTGGGATGCGGAAGACCCTCCTAGCCGTCTTTTATAATAGGTACAGTAGGGTCTAGCATAACCCTCTCAAATTATGTAGAACATGAGATAGACACATGTTGTTAACACAGCTATCATTCTTAGTCTTAAACAGAACCTCTTGCAATTACACTTACCCCTCTCCTGCCCTCTCTATAAAACATGTTATCTTAATTTTTAGACACTTGAAATCCAATTGAAAAGCCCAACCTAGTTATTTTAAACACTCTTAACTCAAGCCTTTCACTTAATGGAGAATTAGCTCTTTGCTTTTTTTTTCTTTTAATTTAAGCAAAGGTCAAAAGGATTCTTATTTTAGCCATGCCAATATTTGCATTTATTTCAATGCTCAATTTGTTTTTCTCTTTCAGCATAGAGGGCGATATCCTCATAGTAGAGTGTCAAGTGCAGTACCTGACAGTACAGAGCAACGACCACTTAGAGAACGAACTGTCATTATTGATCAGTTTTCAAGACCCAACACAACTAACACATTCAGGGTGGGTTTTTGTGTGATGTTGGGCCAGACATCTATGGAAGGGTGGGACAGAGAGAGATGCAGAAAACCTGCCTCCCCAACACCACCACCATCTTTGTATGACTGCAAAACAGCCTCCCACAGTACCAGACCTTGTGATCTCAGGAGTGAAGGGACTGCTTACTCCTACTCCCTCCAGAGAGCAGGATGTCTAAAAGAGGGTGGGACCACATTCCTGCACCCCATCTACACTGATCTGAAGAGGGGGGTTAGTGTGCTGGGAAGAGAGATCTGCTGCATCCTAATGAGTGAAGCAGATTGCACCACCTCCATATGCAAGACAGATGCCTGTGGAGGCACAATTTCTCTTATACTCCTAGAGCAGTGCAGCTCCACCGCTGCCCTCTGCGCTGGGCTGTGGTGTGAAAGTCACAATCAAATCCTTAATCTGTGAGAGGACCATAATGAACAAAAATATTTCCCCCCTTTTTACAGTCAGATACGCCTCATAAAAGGTCATTGACGCCCATGGATTTTGCTAACCATACCTGGACAGGTCAAGGCTTTTTAACAGGTAAGCAAAACCAAAAGGTTAATTTAAAAAAGAACGCACAGAACGCCTGATGAGGGGGAAATTGGGGGTACCTTGTGTGGGGGAGCACACAGAGCCTCTGACATGGGGGGGGAAGAGGAGAAAGGAGGGCATGGAAGAGGTGGGAATGGTGGGGATAATGGGGACTCTGGTATGGGTGGAGAGGGGAATGGGGAGACACACGGAGCCCCTGGCAGGGAGGAGATTGGAGGAGTTCCTGAAATAGAGGGGAGGGCAGCATGCAGGGAGCTTTTGCGGCAGGGTGGAGGTATGCAAGGAGCCCCTGGTGTGTACAATAAGCTCGGCCTACAGAAGCTGAAGTGTGCAACCCCCTCATTGTAGGTTCTATATAAATGGCAGCAGTGGTGGTGGTTGTTTATAGTTTTTTTCCAGACACTTACTCATAGATGTGTATTGCACATGACATTCCACACTAGATTATAAAATGTCTAAACATACTCCATATAATTATGCTTTTTCATTGGCTGAGGCTGCAAAAGCTTTACACCCAACTTTTGATAGCATTTCTCTGTTTGTCTGTCTATGTAATGCAAAAACTTTTGAACACTGCATCTAATCAATTCCAAAATATCAGGGTCCCTTCTAGGCATCAGTGGCCAGAACCCTATTGGGTTTTTTTTTGGCGGGGGGGCAAATCAGAACATTGAAAGGGAGGATGTGGGGGCACATTGACATGTGAATGACAACACCCAGACAGATAATACTGAGGTGGGAAATGTGGGTGTACACAGAGCCCCTGTCAGGGGAGAATGTGGGACACTGGTATAGGGCAAGAGAGGGAATGGATGGCAATTGGTGGGGGTGGTATAGGGGGAATAGGTGAAAGGTTTGCAAGCAGAGTCCCTGCCAAGGGGGATGGGGAGTATGGGGGGACCCTGGTGTGGGGGGATATTTGGGAGTCCCTCGCATGGGGGGGAGGAGGGAGACAGACCCTTTGGCATAGGGAGATGGGGGGAGGAGTGCATGGGATGGCGTGGGAATGGGGAGACACAGAGCCACTAGCATGGGGGGTAGAAAGGGTAGCCTTTACATGGGAGGAAGGGGAAATTGGGGGCATAAAGAACTGGCAGCGAGAAGATTGGGGGGAGTTGCAGGAAGTCCCTGAAAAAGAGGGGGATGGTATGGTGACACATAAGAAGCTGGAGGTGGGGGGAAATGGAGGGATGCAAGGAGCCCCTGATGTGTGCGATAAGATTGGCTTACATGAGCTACAAAGTGTACAAGTCCCTTATTTATTAATAGCGTATTGAACATAAACAAGTAATTTTAATGTGAAAAAGAAAATGGAAATTTTTTTTAATAATGTTCTTTAAATCAAATATTAAATTAAATCATTGTTGGATTTCAGCTAAGGTCTTTCCTTTGCTGTACCAGCAAAACAAGGAGGTACTGGATATTGGATTCAGTATTAAAACGAATCTTCATATGGGGCTCTCTAACTTCTGGGATAAAGCAGTACTTCTTATGTTAGGTTCCATTCAGCCAATGAAAGTCTGCCATTCCACACATTGAGTATCCATTCTCATTTCTAAGAATTGTAGGTTTTCCTGAATTTTGTGTAATTCTTTAGTTAAAGCATTGTGTAGAGAAACTAATAAAACCAAAAGAATTACTCGGATAAAAAAGGTGACATGTGAGAATACAATCAAGCTAATAAATGTTCTTCTAAAGGAGGCCTACGGAAACAACCCAAATACAGGGTTGATGTGACTTTTGGTTATAGTACACTTACTAAATAATGTTTTTTATTTTCAGGTTCACAACATTACACCAAATCCTTTCAAAGAAATCCATCCACTTCCAGGAAGAGATTTCAAGTAGCCTCTTAATACAACTTGGAAAGAGACAGAAAATCCATGGCACTAATTGGAGGACTACGCTGCTTGGCCTACTAGCTATTGTCACAAGGAATAAGGAAAGAGTATTGCAGCATACTGTATGCTGCTTCATCTTCCAGTCTTGGGCATATGTGTATGGCCTTGTTCTAAAGTAGCATCAGCAGAGATTGGAGCAAAATGAAAGAAAAAGAAAATAAAACCAATGGATTAAATCTAGACTGTAGGAATTTGGTGTCTTTCCAGGGTAAAGATGAGGCCACTGTCTCTTTCACACACATACACTGACTTAGTCCTTCATTTGGGAAGCAACTTCATAGTTCTGCTTCTCTGTTGGCAGAAGCAAGTAACAACCTGCTTAAGTCCCTGTAGCTATATTCTCCTTCCTCTTTCCAGTGTTACAGGCATTTTGTACTGTCCTTGCACTGATTATGTACAAAGTTAATGTCTTTTTAAATAAGAGTTTGTAGTACCCCGTGTTTATTATGCCCTTTCGCTTTTCTAGTCTCGGACTGTTCCTGTTGCTCTCTGTAAAAATTGCCTGTCCCTAGCCTTTCTTCCTTGTTTAATTTATCTTCATCTGAACAGTGATTAGAGAGCTGTATTTCATTCATTATTAGTAATTAAGCTGTTCAGAATGTTAAGTGTTCTGTAGCTCAAATGGAATTGTTCTCAGGAAACAACAGTTGTCTTGTCAGGCTGAATTATTCATTACATTCTCAAGATTTGAACGTGCTCGCTGACCTGTGAATAAGACAGGGCTCACTTACCAAACCAGTTATTATTGAAGTTTTTTAATGACACATACTAATGTGAAACCTAATAAAAATTCCTGTATCTAATCTTGCAGCAGATTTGTTTTAACATTAAAATATTTACTTAATGAACAGAGGCAGCATTTCATACTCCCTGCATCTGTTTAGACCATACAAAAAACCAAAAAGTAACTTAAAAATGTTTGTTGTTCATTATGTGTAGTGCAGTAGTGCCTAGAGGGCACTGCCAAGATCAGGGCTCAAGTGTGTTAGCCCTGTACATATATACAATAGGTGACAGTCCCTGCCCCAGAGAGCCAACAGTCTAAATAGACAAGATAGGCTAAAAATTGGAGGGGAAACAGGAGCACAGAGAAATTTAGTGACTTTCCCAAATCACCCAGCAGGTGAGTAGCAGAGCTGAGAATAGAATCCAGGTCTCCTGAGTCCCAGTCCTGTCCCCTGTTCATTGGACAACATAATTCTTGTCAGCCATGCTTGCTCAGGAAATTGTCATATAGCACTGTGGGTTCTTTGCTTGGCACAGTTCCCAGCACCCAATCTGATTGCTTGTACAAGAGGCAGGTCGATGGTGATTGGGAGTGCTCTGAGGTGTGGTTATCACCCCTGGTTTGGCAATAAGTGGTCTTCAGGTGCTTATCGTGCTCCCAGTATTGATCACATGCCAGTGGTTCTTCTTCGAATGATTGCTCATATCGATTCCAATTAGGTGTGCGTGTGCCACGTGCACAGTTGTTGGAAAGTTTTTCCCCTAGCAGCACCCGTCGGGTCGGCTGTGGAGCCCCCTGGAGTGGCGCCTTCATGGCGTTCAAAATATGACCCTGCTGACCCGGCACCTCCTCAGTTCCTTCTTACTGCCAGTGACAGTCGTTGGAACTGTGGCGTATTGCTCAGCAAGTTCTACCACGTTTCCCCAGCCTCTTTATTTTGTCTCTGTTCTTTATACATTTTAGTTAGTTTAATTTTTAGTTAGTATTAGTTCTTAGCAGTTGGGCTGGGGGGTTTACCCTCTATCCCAACTGCTTTTTCTTGGGAGGGCTTTTATGCGCAAGTCCCAGGGTTCAAGCCCTGCAAGTCCTGCTCCAAGCCGATGCCAACAGGCGACCCCTATGACGTTTGTCTGAAGTGTCTGGGGGAGGCTCACCCCAGAACCAAAAAGGAGTGAGACTTTTGCCTTAAGCAGCTCCTTATGGAGGTGACACTTAAACCTCAGCCTCTGCCGGTGCGGCAGGACCTGGTACCAAGGTCTGTGGTGCGTAGCGCCCTGGTGACAGTGGTGGAAGTGGTACCGCGGATGGACTCTAGTGGAGACCTGTAGCACCGCTGCTCCCCGGTGCCCAAACAGCAGGATCGACCCGGCACCGCTCCCACTCCCCAGTGCAGAAGCAGCACCGGAAGCAAGGGAGGAGCAGTTCTTCGTCCCAGAGGCTCACCCCTCTGGAGTCGGCCAATGGGGCGCATACTCGTGAGGAGCACCCAGTGCCGAAGCCTGCAGAGACGGCACCATTGACCTCGGCCCCGCAAGGGGGACCGTTGAGTCTGGTGGCATTGGATTTCCCAGCCTACATCATTGAGGAAGTGGAGCTGCCATCAACCCCAGACACCTTTGCTGCTGCAAGTAACCTCATTGCCATGACAGCGCCGAGGTCACCTACGATTTGCGCCAAACCTCTGGTACCACATCGTTTGGCACCGTCTCGAGGCAAACCAGCGATGATCCAACGCTTGGTACCACTGATAGAATCGCGGAACCGGTCGGACTCACAGCACCGCTCCAGGTTGCGCCAGCGCTCACCATCGCAATGCTGATCCACATGTCGGTCCCCATCGCGCAGCAGGTCCCGGACCTGGCACCAGTCCCAACACTGCTCAGTGACCCCGCAAAGCTCCAGATCCCAGTACTGCTCCAGATTATGGCATTGCTCCAGGTCACAGCACCACTCCCCAGCGCAGCGCTGTTTGCCGGATCAGCTTTGCTCAGCACCACCCTGGCCCTTGCGGTCCTGATCCTAGTCCTCGGACTGGGATCTAGGTACTCAGGGCGGGTCACCAGTCAGGCACCAGTCAGGCCGTGGATACTCTGTGGTGGGGGCAGGGCCTTGGCCTGCACAGTGGCAGGGACCAGCACTGTGGTCATTCTGGACCCTGTGGGTGTACCACTAGGCCCAGGGCGCCTAGTCTAAATGCTTCTGATTGGCCACCTCTTAACCTAGGGTGCCAGAGGCTTCAGCCAGTCGCCCTGTGCCTAGGGATGCTAAGAAGGCGCCGTGCCTCCCTCTCCCCCCCGAACCAACTCCAACTTTGGTTCCTGAGCCTCGTACAGCCAGCGAGACAGGTTGTCAGGCTCCTGATGAGCAGGAGGGACAGGAGGACCTGGTTCCCCCATTAGCCTCTTCGTCCTCCTCCCCAGACGAGGCTGTTGCAGGCACTTCCATCTCCGGACCACCTCCTATAGTCGCACCCACCAGGACCTCTTGTGCAGGGTGGCACACAACATGAGTCTGAAGGCCGAGGAGGTAGTGGAGTCAGAGGACCCAGTGGTCGACATTTTGGCCCCAAAGGGTCCTTTGAGGGTGGCTCTGCCCCTCATCAAAACTATACAGACCAATGCCAAGACCATCGTCAGACCCTGGCCTCCATCCCTCCCATCTCCAAGGGCGTTGAGAGGAAGTACTTCATGCCTTAAAAGGGGTACGAATACCTCTTTATGCACCCGCAGCCCTGTTCATTGGTGGTTGCGGCTATAAATGAGAGAGAGAGGCGGGGCAGCAAGTCCCAGCTCCCAAGTCCAAAGAAGCCAAATGACTGGACTTGTTCGGACGTAAAGTGTACTCCACAGTGTGCGGCTCCAGCTCAGGATTGCCAACCAGCAGGCAATTCTGAACCAGTATAACTTCAACTCCTGGAACTCAATGCTCAAGTTCAAGGAGCTTGTGCCAACTGAGTCCAGGGAGGAGTTTGGAGCCATAGTAGAGGAGGGCAAGGTGGTGGCACAGACCTCTTTACAGGCCTCACTGGATGTTGTGGACTCGGTGGCGCGCATCTTGTCCTCCGGTATCGCCATGAGGTGCACCTCATGGGTGCAAGCCTTGGGCCTATTGCCCGAGGTTCAACAGACAATGCAAGACCTGCCTTTTGATGGGGGAGGCCTGTTCGCGGAGTAGACTGACTTTCAGTTGCATAGACTCAAGGGTTACTATGAAATCCTTGGGTATGCACAGCCTGACAACCCAATGTAAGCATTTTAAGCCACTACAGCAGCAGCAGCTCTCCTACCCTCCTCGACTGAGGCAGGAATTTTATGGAAGAAGGGGCAAGAACGGCAGAAGGAAGCCTTCCAACCCCACCTCCCCCTTCTGGAAAAGGCCAGGGCCCGACCAAACCATCGTTGGGTTCCAAGCAAGCCTTTTGAAGGGGTGCTTGAGGACGGTGCACCAGACTCATTCCCGGATCCTTCCCCGCCCTTTTTGAATGGTTTGTCCCACGTCTACCATGCTTGGTCCCAAATAACCTCGGACTGCTGGGTCCGGTGGAAGTGGGATACTCCAGTTCTGCTCCTACCCTCCCTCCCACCCCCCTTCTCTGTCCCTCTTCAGGGACCCCTCTCATGAGCAACTCCTTATCCAGGAGGTGCAGGTGCTCCTCACCATAGAAGTGGTGGAGGAGCTTCCTCAGGAGCTAAGGGGCAAGGGATTCTACTCCCAATACTTCCTAATCCCCAAGGCCAAGGGGGATCTCAGACCTATTCTAGACCTGCACGGACTCAACAAATTTAATGGTAAAGTTGATGTTCTTCATGGTCTCTCTGGGCACTATTATTCCTTCCCTGCATCCGGGAAACTGGTATGACACCCTCAACATGAAGAGTCCGTACTTCCACATAGCGATTTGTCCAGCACACAGGCGCTTCCTATACTTTTGTGGTCAACCACAAGCATTACCAATTCACTGCCCTACCATTCAGCCTCTCAACAGCTTCCTGAGTGTTCACCAAGTGCGTGTCAGTTGTGACTGCTTTCCTCCATTGCCAGCAGGTGCAAGTATACCCCTACCTAGACGACTGGCTGCTCAGGGGCTGCACCAGGGCACAGGTGCAGTCCCAAATCCGTTTGGTCAGTTGCATGTTTGAGTAGCTTGGTCTCCTCAACTTGGGGAAGTCGACCTTGGAACCGACCCAGAGAATAGAATTCGTTGTGGCAGTGTTAGACTCGGTTCAGGCGCAAGCCCTTCTGCTGGAGTCCCGATTTTGAGCCATCACAGACATAATTCAAAGCCTCCACCAATTCTCAACCACAACAGCAAGCGGGTGCCTGAGTCTCCTTGGCCAATGGCTTCTTGCACTTACGTGACCCGGCACGCTAGGCTCTGGCTCAGACTGTTGCAGACATGGCTCACCTTGGCCTACCGCCTGGGGTGCAACAGCTTGAATTCATTGGTCACGGTGCCAGGGCAGGTCCTCACGTCCCTTCGCTGGTGGCTTGACCCCCAAGCGGTATGGGGAGGAGTACCCTTCCACAACCCTCAACTTTCCTTGTCCCTGGTTATGGATGCGTCGGCTCTGGGATGGGGGGGGGCATCTGGGGGACCTCCAGACACAAGGCCTGTGGTCGCAGGATGAGCTCTCCCTAAATAGCAACATCAAGGAGCTGAGAGTGGTGCGCCTCGCTTGCCAGGCCTTTTAGGCCCGACTGCAAGGCCAGTGCATAGCAGTCCTAATGGACAACACCACTGCCGTGTTTTACATCAATAAGCAAGGGGGAGCCCGTACTTCTCGCCTATGCCAGGAGGTCCTCTGACTGTGGGAGTTCTGCATAGCCCACTCCATTCACCTGGAAGCATCCTTTCTACCAGGAGTTCAGAACACGCTGGCCGACCGCCTCAGCAGGGCCATCCTTAGGATTTATGGGGCCCTACGCAGTATTATTAAACTGGTGCCCCTATGCCCGATGGCAGCCTGGGCTCACAGCCCAGGGCGCGGGCAACAAGGCAGCAAAGGATACTGAGCAGCCCGGCCTGCCTCATGGCGGTGGAGAATCACAGTTCCCCACAAAGACCCACATACCCTCTCCCTCATGCAGAATGTGTGGCACCAATGCATTCGGCTCTGTGAATATGGCCCCTGCCTAAGGAGTCTCCAGTGCACACTGGGTGTGCGGGAGCCAACCCACTCTTACCTGCTGTCATGGGCGGTGGGTGAAGCTGACGCTTGGGGAGGCTAGCTCCCCAGCCCGCCTCTTCTGCCTGTGGCCTCGCCCATACTCCACCCCCTGCTCTGCTCCAGGCCCTGCCCCCACTCCAGCCAAATCCCTGAATCGAAATGAAGCAAATGACATTTGAAAAAAACACTCTTCTGCAATTTCTTTCTAAAGAAAATGGAGCATGTTTTCCACTGCATGTCAGATGGTGAAGATTGGACATGAAGAAGGTACCTAATTAAAAGCACCATATTTGGGAATAAAAAATGTCAGTCATGGGTTTTTTGATATACCCTGAAGTTTGTCAGAGATTTATTTCCAAAAACTTTGTAGTAAGGGTAAGTCAGCTGAATACAACATTCAATATTATGCAATACATGATGCAGCTCTTCTCTGATTTACGTTTTCTTAATCGGTATTTCTAAGGTGATTTTATATTTTAAATGTACTCTTAAGCCTTCATAAAGTAATCATTCCAGATTACTGCATATTTAAGTCACTGAAACGAAGACATTATTTTAAATTAATCAGTCACAGAGGTTTAGTTTTATAACAATGTTCATTGTTTTAGAAAAAGGGAACACTAATTTATTTTGTGTGATCTCCATAACAATAGACCTGTTTATGAAATTTCACCAACTTTAAAAAATGTGTTTCCAAAGATTTTAGGCATAACAAACGATTTTATATCTTACTAAGATACTGATTTTGCTAGAGGGTTCTCTTAAAACTAGTTCATCAAATAGAAGGGAAGAAAGGGAAACTTATTTGTCCGGCTATCTGGAAGGAAAGGGGCGTTGTCCCTTTAAGGCTCTCTTCAACAGGGGTGTGAAGGGAGAAAGAGGTGGACAGAAAGGACAGGACGACTTTGGAAGCAAGTTTTTTTTTACTATGGTAATTAAAATTAAAATGTGTATTTTAGATATGGATGGGCTTTTGAAGGATTTATTTAAAAAAATATATGTCTGAAGAGTTAAGCATTTAAGGCTAAAGATGAATAGTCAGATTGTGCATCTAAAAATCTATGCAAGGATTTTTTAGAGATGTGATTTTATAATCTTCAGCAACACACTAATGAAATATTTTTAAAGCAAATTTTAAACGAAGGTCCTGTAGACTAACATGTTCTGAGTAAATATTACAGTAACGCACAACTGTTTTTGTCAGTAAATTCAGAAACTGACAGTATATACCTAGGGGTTGGCAAATGCCTGTTAAATGGCTTCATGACTACTTGAATGGCTCTTTAACAGTTTCAGTGTTGTGCTAATAGGCCTGGAAGGTTTTTTCACTTTTAAGTTACTAGATTCCCTTCCCTGGAAGACTCAGGAGGCTGCAGCAGGTAGCTGTGGGAGCCTGCAGGAGGGGGCAGAACAAAAATAGGAAGAGGAGGGACAGTGGACACTAAGACCCAGAGGTACCCCAAATTTTCGGGTGCCCTATGCAGCCACATATGCTGTGTATGCCTAAGGATGGCCCTGCACCTCAGCAGGTCCTTCCGCACACACGAGTGGTCCATCCGGCCAGATATCATACACCTCATTTTCCAAAGGTGGGAGTTTCCCCAGGTTGACCTGTTTTTCCACCCGACACAACAGGAAGTGCCCAATGTTCTGTTCCTTCCAGGGTCACAGCCCAGGCTCCCTCATGGACGCATTCCTGCTACCCTGGAAAGGTTGCCTGCTCTACGCCTTTCCCCAGTTCCCTCTCTTGCACAAGGTCCTGCTCAAGGTCTGCAGGGAGGGGGCAAAGATAATTCTGATAGCTCCAGTGTGGCCTCACCAGCACTGGTACACCACGCTACTGGAGCTGTCAGTGGACGCACCGGTCACGTTCCCTCTCTTCCCCGACTTACTCAGGACCATGGTCACCTCCATCATCCTGACCTACAGTCCCTCCACCTCATGGCTTGGAAGCTTCATGGCAGAACCCCCTGGAACTTCCATGCTTGGAACAAGTAAGGGAGGTCCTCCTTGGCAGCAGGAAGCCCTCTACTAGAGCCATGTATCTGGCGAAGTGGAAGAGATTCTTGTGTTGGTGTGACCAGCATTGCATACCCCCTCTCTAGGCTCCAGTACCTCTGATCTTGGAGTACCTCCTACACCTGAAACATCAAGGCCTGGTAGTGTCCTCCATAAGAGTACACCTCGCTGCTATCTTGGCCTTTCACCCAGGAGCGTCTGGTCAATCTGTCTTCGCCAACCCTATGGTTGGTTGCTTCCTTAAAGGTTTGGACTGCCTACATCCCCAGATCTAACAACCTGTCCCTGCGTGGGACCTTAACCTGGTCCTTTCCAGGCTCCTGGGGCCCCCATTCGAACCACTGGCAACTTGCTCCCTCCTGTACCTGTCTTGGAAGATAGCGTTCCCGGTCGCCATTACATCTGCGAGGAGGGTGTCTGAGGTAAAGGCCCTCACCTCTGATGCACCTTACACAGTTTTCCATAAGGATAAGGTGAAACTCAGGCCATGTCTGGCCTTTCTCCCCAAGGTGATGTCGTACTTCCACACCAGTCAGGACATTTTCCTACCCGTCTTTTACCCTAAGCCTCATGCCAGTAACCAGGAACAGTGGCTTCACTCCTTCGATGTTCAGTGAGAACTAGCTTTCTACATCGAGTACACTAAGCCATTCAGAAAGTTGAACCAGCTGTTCATAGCATTGGCAGACTGGATGAAATGACTCCCAGTTTCATCTCAAGGAATATCCTCCTGGATCATGTCATGCATCCGCACATGCTACGAGCTGGCCAAACTACCAGCCCTGGCTTTTATAGCACACTCCACGAGGGCCCAGGCCTCATCAGTGGCGTTCTGGACCCAAGTCCTTATCCAAGAAATCTGCAGGGCAGCAACTTGGTCCTTGGTGTATATCTTCACCTCTCATTACGCCATTGTCCGGCATGCCAGAGATGACGTGGCTTGCGGCAGAGCGGTGCTGCAATCAGCGTTCTCTTAACTCTGACCCCACCGCCTAGGTAAGGCTTGGGAGTCACTTAATTGGAATCGATATGAGCAATCACTCGAAGAAGAAAAAACGGTTACTCACCTCTCGTAACTGTTGTTCTTTGAGATGTGTTGCTCATATCCATTCCAAACCCACCCACCTTCCCCTCTGTCGGAGTAGCCGGCAAGAAAGAACTGAGGGGGTGCCGGGTCGGCAGGGTCATATATTGAGTGCCATGAAGGCGCCACTCCAGGGGGCCCCACAGCCAAGCTGACGGGTGCTGCTAGGGGAAAAACTTTCCGACGACTGAACACACGACATATACACATCTAATTGGAATCGATATGAGCAACACATCTCGAAGAACAACAGTTACAAGAGGTGAGTAACTGTGTTTTCCCCAACACTCCCAGGTAAGATACTTTTGTACCCATGATCATTTCTTGTGCTCTGATGAAGTCAAATGTCTTGCACTCCTTCCACTGCAGTTTTACCAGAATCTGGCTGTGTTCCTCTGGTCAGCTAGCAGTGTGCTTGATGTAGGGCTTCTTCTTAGTGACGGACTTAGCTAACACACAATAGGTTAACTGTGTTTACAGTTGAGCAGTCGGCATGAAAAGGAAGGGTTAAACACATAGAGTTGTGTTTGAACCAGGAGAGTGCTTCCAGTTCCTGGGAATCAAGTGGTAAATTTGGGGTAGAAGGGTTGGGACACACAGGCCTAGGTGATTGTGAGATAATGCTGGCCCACTCTCTGGATGTGAGTTTGGTGACCCAGGCATCAGCTGTATCCACACTGTAAAATGAGTGGCTTTTACCCATGTCACAGTGTGGAGGTAAAAATCCTAAGGCCATCTTGCATCCTCTAAAGGACAACTAGGCATCCATTTTGTAAGCCCTTCTTGTCCCCTCCTCACTCCGAATTTGGCGACTTTTTATGTTTAGGCGGGAAGAGGAGGTTACTCACCCTGTGCACTAACTGATGTTCTTCGAGATGAGTGTCCTGTGGGTGCTCCACTTCAGGTCAAGGTGCATCCCGGTATCTTCGATCGGAGATTTCTACAGCAGTACCCCTGTGGGCCGTGCATGCGCTGTGCCTGCCTCACTAGCTGTCAGCGTTTGAATAGAGCGTGCACGGCCCGGGCTTCTCAGTTTCTTCTCTACAATGGAGTGCATTCCAGATTCCGAAGTAGAGGGGAGGCGGGCAGGTAGTGGAGCACCCACAAGGCCACGCATCTTGAAGAACATCAGTTACTGCACAGGGTAAGTAACCTCTTCGAGAGAGAGATGTCCCTGTGGGTGCTCCACTTCAGATGACTGAAAAGCAGTATCCCTTAGGATGGTTGGGACTTTGGATCAGGTAAGAAGGCTGTTGACAAGACAGCGCTACCCATCTTGGTTTCGTATGTTGCAGTGAGCATGAGAGTGTAGTGCTGCCCAAGGTAGCTGCCTAGCATATGTCAAAAAGCGGGACATTATGGAGAAAGGCAGTGAAGGTGGAGACAGCCCTAGTAGAGTGTGTCCTAATTGATGTAGGAGGGTGTATTTGCCTCAGCTGGTAACAGATGTATGCAGTCAGCAATCCATTTGGAGAGTCTGGGTAGAGAGAGCTTTTTCCTGTGATCACTGAGTAGTAGAGACAAAAAGTTTGGGGGTTTTTCTAAATGGTTTTGTTCTATCCAGGTAAAAGGACAGTGCTGTGCATAAGGTGGAGTTCAATGGACAGGCTGCTAAATTGCCACTGTTTTGTGGTGAGAGGTAATTACTCAGCCTTAATGGGTAGGTCTTGGCTTGGGAAGATTAAGCTGAATTGGGCAGAAGTGCACCGAATGACTAAAGAAGAAACCGGTCTGACCACTATACTAACGAAACATGCTGCTGTTTTTGGAGAGGATCTGGGAAGTATGAAGGGAATCACTGTGACATTGAACATTAAACCTGATAGTCAACCAAAATATCTGAAAGCCTGAACTGTGCCATATGCCATCAGGCCGAAAGTTGAAGCAGACCTGGAGTGCCTGGTCACCAATGGAGTCCTAATACCAGTTACCCATAGCCCATGGGCCACTCCTATCATTCCAATAGTGAAGAAAGATGGCTCCCTCCAGATTTGTGGTGATTTTAAAGTCACTGTCAACCCGGTGTTGTGTGCAGAGCAATACCCGCTTCCCCGCATCGATGACCTCTTCGCGGGCCTAAAAAGGGAGGGGGACAAAAGTTCAGTAAGATGGATCTGAGTCAAGCGTATTTACAGATGCATGTTGATAAAAAGTCCCAAGAGCTGTTGACTATTGTGACTCATAAGGGGCTTTATCGATACAGTCGCCTACCCTTCAGAATAACATCTGCTCCCGCCCTGTTCCAGAGGGCTATGGACCAGATCTTGTGTGTCTTGCCAGGAGTCCAGTGCTATCTGGACGACACCCTGGTCACTGGAAGGAATGAAGAGGATCACTTAAAGAATTTAGAGGCTACCCTACAAAGACTGGAAGAGTATGGCCTACGAGTCTGCAAAGACAAGTGTGAATTCTTCCAGCCCTCTGTAGAATATTTGGGACACATCATTGATGCTGCGGGTCTTCATAAGGCCCCTGCAAAAGTTAAGGCTATTGTAGAGCCTCCCCACCTCAAAATGTTAGCCAGCTGCACTTGATTCTAGGACTATTGAACTATTATGGAAAGTTCATCTCACAGTTAGCCACACTGCTAAAACCACTTCACGAACTTCTTGGGCAGAACAAGACCTGGAAGTGGACTGAAGCCTGTAATGTTGCATTTAACAAAGCTAAGGATGCATTGCTAAATTCTGAAGTTCTAACGCACTTTGATCCATCCTTACCCCTACAATTGGCCTGCAATGCCTCCCCTTATGGAGTGGGAGCAGTCGTGTCACACATTATGCCTTCGGGAGAAGAGAGACCTATTGCTTTTGCTTCATGCACGCTAAGCAAAGCAGAAACTAACTATGTCCAAATCGAATGTGAGGCATTGGGAATTGTTTTTGGAATTCGGAAGTTTCATCAGTACCTGTTTGTGCGGAAGTTTACTCTTCTTACGGACCATCGACCTCTGACGTCAATTTTTGGACCCTACACAGGCATTCCTCCATTAGCTGCTAGTCGTATGCAATGTTGGGCATTGTTACTTTCAGCGCACACACGAGATCAAATATCGGAAATCCACTCTGCACGGCAATGCAGATGGTCTCTCAAGGTTGCCTTTGCCAGTCAAACATCAAGATACTGCCCAAAAGGAAATCTTCTACTTTGAACACGTAGAGAATACACCCATCACTGCTACTCCGATAAAGAAGGCAACTCGCGTTGACCCAGTATTGTCCCAAGTTATGGACCTGGTGATGCATGGAACATCTCGATGAACCTCTCTGGTCTCACCCGGCCTTCTTACCTATATGTCCAGGAGGACGGAGTTATCGATCCAATCTGGTTGTTTGTTGTGGGGGAGACGTGTCATTTTCCCACCACCACTGATATCAGAGATGTTAGAACAGCTACATTCTGGTCACTGTGGAATAGTGCATATGAAGGAAATTGCACGAAGATATTTTTGGTGGCCTGGATTGGACAGTGCTATTGAAGAGAAGGCAAGAGCTTGTATGTCGTGTCAGGAATGCACCCCAGTGGGGGCGCCCCTACACCCATGTGACTGGCCTGAAAACCTGTGGCAACGTATTCATGTTGACTTCGCTGGCCCCCTTGAAGGAAGCATATTCTTGGTGATGGTAGATGCCCATTCTAAATGGCCAGAAGTCTCTATAATGCAGTCCACTACTGCAGAGAGTACTATCCAAAAACTAGGGGGACTCTTTTTAGTCGTTTCGGTCTGCCAGAACAACTTGTGAGCGACAACGGACCGCAGTTCGTCTCTCAGGAGTTTCAAAATTTTATGAAGGCAAATGGGATACACCACATCACTTCAGCACCATATCATCCATCCACCAATGGATTATCTGAAAGATCTGTGCAGACAATGAAACAAACTTTGAAATCAGCAAGGGGACAACACTCCATTCAAGAGCGTCTGGACACCTTCTTACTTTCCTACAGAAACACACCTCATGCTACGACCAAGGCATCCCCGGCCTTTCTAATGATGGGACGACAGCTGCGCACTTGCTTTGATCTGCTGAAACCTTCTAAACCCAGACAAATTGTGCAACGTCAGCAGCAATATCAAGTCAGCAGATGTGCACCCAGAGCAAAAGACTGAACCTTTAGCTTGGGAGAGCCTGTTTTGGCTTGGAATTGTACTTCCGGAGCTAAATGGGTACCTGCCACAATCATCACTCAAACAGGACCTGTTTCCTACACAGTCCAGACTGCAGAGAATCTCACCTGGTGGTGACATGTAGATCAGCTGTTGCCAGGTCATGCCAGTCCTCAGGACACATCTTCAGTTGAGTTGTCTGACTTCACCTCTTCTGGCGAGACACCGAATCAAAAATCACCTGTTCCTGACTGTTCTCCTCCATTATTGCTGGTGGCTGAGAGATCCCCTTGCCCGGAACAAGCTGATAACACCTCCTCACCTGTTTGCGCTACGAACCCTGAGCCCATTGTCAGGCCTGCGCCCAAGGTACTTTTGGGTGCAACAACACCAGCAGTTTGCCGTAATCTGCCTAGAGACAGACGACCTCCTCAATGGCTGGATCTTTAGCGAGGACGAACCCACAGCTGTGGGGCAACATAATCCCTGGGGTTTAGCTGGGAATGGAGGCAGTCTACTCTCCTTCTCTAGTTTAGTGTTTGTTTTATTTAGGGGATGTTCTTATTAAGGGGGGAGGAATATGTTGTGTATTTGGTTATCGTGGTAACAGCACCTTGTTGTTGCTATGGCAACTGAGATTATTAGGGGATAGCCCAGCCAGTTTTGGCTGGTTTGGTTAGTTCAGTGTGTGAAAATAAATGGCTGCTTTCATGGCTCACAGCTCTCTGTGTCTCAAGTGATTTCTTCCTAAAACTGCTGCTCCCAAGGATATGACACCGAGGGAAGGGCATAGGTGGTCCCATCCAGGGGTTGCCATAGCAATGCAGGTAGCCGCTAGGATAGGGAGACTGTGCTGTAATGCATCTCCCAGTTGCAGGTAATGGAACCTGGGAAGAATATGTGAGGAAAACATGTTCACCGTCCTCCTCGTCGTCGTCTTCTTCATTTGAGAGGCTTGAAGTGGTACGGGAGTACTGTAGAAAGGGTGCTGAAGGTCTCGGTGATAGATTGGTGCCGAGTAATGGAGACTCAGGGGCATCGGACACACTTAAGTCCCCGGGATGTAAAAACTGAGGCGGTGCAGTGAGACCAGGTGCTGAATGGTAAGGTGACTGAAATGGTGCTGGTGCTGCTGTAGATGATGGATAAAGGGGTAAGAGAAGGAAAATTATTCAGTCTGTTAGAGGCTTCCTTCTGGGTTCAATACTGAGTGAGAGCTGGATGGTAAAATACATGAAAATCAGAAATAGCTTCTTTAATAATAATAATAATTAATAATAAAAGAGCTGTTTAATAAAACTGGGACATATTTGCATATACTGTATCTACAAACTATTCACTATGATTGTGGTATATAGAGTTCACACCTACTTTCCTAATGCCCTATGTTTCTTATACATATGTTACGTGTGGGGGGGATTCTGCACCAATGTGGGGGCACAGAATTCATATGGCCTGCATTTTTCTGTGCCCCCCCGTGCAGAAAAATGCAAAAAAAAACCTCTGCCGGGGGACACGCGCCTCTCCCCCGGCAACACATCTGTTTCATAGAATCATAGAATATCAGAGTTGGATGGGACCTCCGGAGGTCATCTAGTCCAACCCCCTGCCCAGAGCAGGACCAATCCCTAACTAAATCATCCCAGCCAGGGCTTTGTCAAGCCTGACCTTAAAAACTTCTAAGGAAGGGGATTCCACCACCTCCCTAGGTAATGCATTCCAGTGTTTCACCACCCTCCTAGTGAAAAAGTTTTTCCTAATATCCAACCTAAATCTCCCCCACTGCAACTTGAGACCATTACTCTTTGTCCTGTCATCTGCTATCTCTGAGAATAGTCTAGATCCATCCTCTTTGGATCCACCTTTCAGGTAGTTTAAAAGCAGCTATCAAATCCCCCCTCATTCTTCTCTTCCGTAGACTAAACAATCCCAGTTCCCTCAGCCTCTCCTCATAAGTCATGTGTTCCAGACCCCTAATCGTTTTTGTTGCCCTTCGCTGGACTCTCTCCAATTTTTCCACATCCTTCTTGTAGTGTGGGGCCCAAAACTGGACACAGTACTCCAGATGAGGCTTCACCAATGTCGAATAGAGGGGAACGATCATGTCCCTCAATCTGCTGGCAATGACCCTACTTACACAGTGCAAAATACCATTGCCCTTCTTGGCAACAAGTGCACACTGTTGACTCATATCCAGCTTCTCGTCCACTGTCACCCCTAGGTCCTTCTCTGCAGAACTGCTGCCTAGCCATTCGGTCCCTAGTCTGTAGCGGTGCATTGGATTCTTCCATCCTAAGTGCAGCACTCTGCACTTGTCCTTGTTGAACCTCATCAGATTTCTTTTGGCCCAATCCTCCAATTTGTCTAGGTCCCTCTGTATCCTATCCCTACCCTCCAGCGTATCTACCACTCCACCCAGTTTAGTGTCATCCGCAAACTTGCTGAGGGTGCAATCCACACCATCTTCCAGATCATTAATGAAGATATTGAACAAAACCTGCCCCAGGACCGACCCTTGGGGCACTCCGCTAGATACTGGCTGCCAACTAGACATGGAGCCATTGATCACTACCCGTTGAGCCCGACAATCTAGCCAACTTTCTACCCACCTTGTAGTGCATCCATCCAGCCCATACTTCTTTAACTTGCTGACAAGAATACTGTGGGAGACTGTGTCAAAAGCTTTGCTAAAGTCAAGGAATAACACGTCCACTGCTTTCCCTTGATCCACAGAACCAGTTATCTCATCATAGAAGGCAATTAAATTAGTCAGGCATGACCTTCCCTTGGTAAATCCAGGCTGACTGTTCCTGATCACTTTCCTCTCGTCTAAGTGCTTCAGAATTGATTCCTTGAAGACATGCTCCATGATTTTTCCGGGGACTGAGGTGAGGCTGACTGGCCCGTAGTTCCCAGGATCCTCCTCCTTTCCTTTTTTAAAGATTGGCATTACATTAGCCTTTTTCCAGTCTTCCGGGACTTCCCCCAATCGCCATGAGTTTTCAAAGATAATGGCCAATGGCTCTGCAGTCACATCCACCAATTCCTTTAGCACTCTCGGATGCAACGCATCCGGCCCCATGGACTTGTGCACGTCCAGCTTTTCTAAATAGTCCTGAACCACTTCTTTCTTCACAGAGGGCTGGCCACCTCCTCCCCATGCTGTGCTGCCCAGTGCAATAATCTGGGAGCTGACCTTGTTCGTGAAGACAGAGGCAAAAAAAGCATTGAGTACATTAGCTTTTTCCGCATCCTCTGTCGCTAGGTTGCCTCCCTCATTCAGTAAGGGGCCCACACTTTCCTTGGTTTTCTTCTTGTTGCCAACATACCTGAAGAACCCTTCTTGTTACTCTTAACATCTCTCGCTAGCTGCAACTCCAGGTGTGATTTAGCCTTCCTGATTTCACTCCAACATGCCCAAGCAATATTTTTATACTCATCCCTGGTCATTTGTCCAATCTTCCGCTTCTTGTAAGCTTCTTTTTTGTGGTTAACATCAGCAAGGATTTCACTGTTAAGCCAAGCTGGTCGCCTGCCATATTTACTATTCTTTCTACACATTGGGATGGTTTCAGTGTGCCTGGAGCAGCCTCAGAGATGGGAGCGGGGTTGGGGGTGCATGCCTGCGTGATCACCGTCGGGGGTGGGTGGGCGGCAGGGCTGATATTATGTGCATGCCAACAAGCGAGAGAGAGAGAGAGACTCACCCTCCCCTTGGCTACTGCAGCTCACTGGCGTGTAAGGGTAGGGCTTTTATTATGCACGAAGCGGGCTAGAGGCACAATTATGTGGCCAATAGTTTTATGATAGTCTTAATCCTGTGTTCCTGTCTGGTTATTCCATTTTCCCACATGTTATGTAAGAATCATAGAAGATTAGGGTTGGAAGAGACCTCAGGAGGTCATCTAGTCCAAGCCCCTGCTCAAAGTAGGACCAACCCCAACTAAATCATCCCAGCCAGGGTTTTGTCAAGCTGGACCTTTAAAACCTCTAAAGATGGAGATTCCACCACTTCCCTAGGTAACCCATTCCAGTGTTCACCACCCTCCTAGTGAAACAGTGTTTCCTAATAGCCAACCTAGACCTCCCCCACTGTTACTCAGGACAGCAATTAAGTAGGGTGGAAGATAACTACTGTGATTGCCCTTGAAACAAAGTTACAGGGATCGAGGAAGTTAGGCCTTAGCCTCAGTTTAATATTCAGACGTAATCAGGGTTAAGTGTGGCATCAATATACCTTTTACCAAGATGAATCTCATTTTAGTTTTTGTTCTTGTCTCTAATCCCTCCAGTTAACTATCAATCTCACAGATTATTCCTGTTGCTTCACCGGTATCCTTAAATCCCAAAGGCACAGAAAGGGTATGTGATTTTCCAAAGGTCACAAGACAAATCAGTGGCAGGGCTGTGACTAGAATTCATATCCCTTGACTTGTATTTCTGGACCACACCAGCTGTATTACTGACTTGATGTGAGACCTTCAGCAAGCTGCAGGCATGATGATTTTCAAAGGTGGCAATAGGATAATGCAGCAGAGTGCTGAAGTGGTCAGTTAGACCCTTAAAATAGGAGAAATTTTTAGAACTTTGTCAGTAGCAGCCCAGAAGTTCTGAGTGATGAGCCAGGTAGATAATCCCTAGCTGGAACATTTTAAATGGCTTTAGGAAGGCAATTTGTCTTGCCTCAAAGCCAGAGAAAGGGAGATTATAGTAGTGAGAGTGTTAACCCTGCAACATTAACTATGATGGTGAGGATGGTATAGGCCAGCTATCCCTTGCAGCTAATTAGCAGGATCTTGGACCTTCATCCGGTATCTATCAGCTGGGGGTTAGAAGGGAAAGATAGTGTGCCTTCCTATCCCATGATGCAAATGGATAAAGAAGAGAGAAGAATAAAGTAAACGGATGACAGCTTTTATTTAGAACAGATAACTTAATAAGAAGCAACAGCGAGATGTGGTTTGACAATTTGGATTTAAAATCCAGGCCCAACCAGACAGACACTCTGGCAATAAACAAATAAACCTAAAACCAAAATACCCTAGATACTCCACCGTTTCTAGGTGTTGATAAGCAATAGATGGCACGACACCGTTGTCACAGCCAATTGATGGACCCTGGGTCTCAACTGCTTCTTAGTGGGAGATCAACAGGATCTGCTGATGCTAAAGAGAGGCCTGGCTCTGTGATCACCCGAGGGTGTGTGATCTACAGGACCTCTGTACCTTTCTCTGAAAATAATGTGGGGTTTAGAGATTGGTAGCACAGTCACAGTTCTTAATGCTTATGTCTTCAGATGTTGATCTTCTGGTCCATGTAGCCGCGTAACTACAACGGTACCGTGGCTGCCTCTAGGACAGCGGGCGCTCAGAGTTTATATAGGAACAAGTGCACCAAAGTTCTGAGGTAAAACTGGCAGCTCCCCTGCTGGAACCTGTCTGAACCAGTTCTGTGCTAATGGTTAACTGCCTTTCCTGCCAAAGTTCCAAAAGGGCATGAAAACTTCAACAAGAAGCTAAACAAAGATGGAGTCAAGCAGTTGTTTGGCAGACACACCATTTTGAATTTCAGACTCCACATCTAATACATGGTCAACTACCTTAACCAAATGTAAAGGCATAAAGTACAACTTATTCTAAAGTACAAAACAATTTATAATCTCTATTTCATATACAAAAATATGTTACAGAAGTATGAGATGATGAAGGCCTGAAAAATAGCCTCAGCAATCCAGAGAGATAGAAAAAGGCTAAAACTTTGAAATATTATGCAGAGAGAAGTGGTGATACTTGCAGAGACCCTGGATGGCCATTAAAGAGAGGGCTCAGTCAAAAATGACATCCAGATTTTGGGCATGAGTTACTGGGAGGATGGTGATGTGATCCACTGTGATGGAAAATTTGTGAGTGAAGATTGTAAGCTCAATTTTGGCCATGTTGAAGATAAATTGCTAGCTGGGTATCCACAAGGAGATGTCAAAAAGACAGGCTTAACTGTGCATTTGGATGGAAAGAGACAAGTTTTCATCATGGAGGAAATGTAGCAGAGTTGGCTTCACTAAGGGCATTGGAGGAGGGATTTCTCTCTAACTAATGTACTAAAATATTGTTAAGTTACTTGGATATGTCAGGAGTTGTGTACCTCAACAACAAGGACTAGACTAAGATCAGAAAGAAAATCAATAACTTTGAGAAGTTATAGATTTTTAAGTCCACAAGGGATCATTATGATCATCTCTAGTCTGACTTCCTACACAATTTAGGTTAGTGTTTTCTAAGCCAGTGGCTTATGATCCCCTTGTGTGCGTGTATGTGTGGTGGGGGGGGGAGGGTCATAAAGCATTGAAAATTTTATTACAATCTATAGTAAAGAAAATCTCACTCCCCACACATCCCCACCTACAAAGTCAAGTATTCTATGGCAACCTCTTAAACCACGCACCCAAATAAATTATAAAGGGTTATGATTGTTACCATCTATACATTTTTTACTCTTACTTTTTATAGTAAATGTAATGGAGTTGTGAAAAATGTTGACTTCAAATAAGGGGCTGCCAACCTGCAATGTTTGAGAAGCACTGATTTAGGGTATGTCTATGCTAGAAAGTTGACCTATATTCGGCTGGCTTACAGCTGTCGTCAAGTGTCACCAGTGCGGTGTTCTGCTCTATTCAATGTTGATAACAGTTGGCTGCGTTCTGCCCTGGCTCTGCACAGATAGCTGGCACAGCAGACCCCAAGAGAAACCCAAGGACCACAGACTCTGATAAGGTAGGAAGGCACCTGGCCAGGTTTATTGCCAAACGAAACACAGTCTCTAGCTCCCCGGATCAGATGTCTACAGCTCTACTAGTACACATATGCTCCCTGACAATGGACCGGCTCAGTCAGTGATGGGATTTACC
The DNA here is from genome assembly GCF_965152275.1 of Natator depressus. Taxonomy (NCBI): domain Eukaryota; kingdom Metazoa; phylum Chordata; order Testudines; family Cheloniidae; genus Natator; species Natator depressus. The sequence continues at coordinate 80,973,796 of NC_134237.1, forward strand.
ACTGCCCCCTATGCCAGACAAAGACAACCCCTCAGGAGTGCATTCTTATATACAGGTACAAACAAATTACACCTCACTCCTGACATACTGAGGTACAACCCCTCTACGTAGTAAGGTGCAGCCTATTACCTTATACATGTTGGTTTGATCAAAACAACCCCATCCATCATATTAACCTTCTGCCCCTGTCTTGAGGATGGGTCAGCTTGTTCCTTGTTGTCTGTGTGGAATGTGCAAGTATCGGAGTGTTCTGGTACCATCCTGGCACATGTTTATAACTCTAGTGTCCAGTACCTTTTTAGGTATGTGTGTTTTTGAAACATCAGCCCTTTCCTTGCCAGATTCTGAGCAGCGCCTGCCTTTTGCTCACAGCTTAACTTTGCTTTATGTTAACAAAGTCTTGACCGTTACTTTAGTTCAGACCTTAGGCCTCATACCAGGCCTCTGATACAAGGGTTTATGTTTCAGGGCCTCATCTAACTACAGTCTACATTACTACAACAGCCACCATAGTAATTTCTGCAGTGATTCACATCCAGCTACCCTCCTTGTGTCAGTGGTGTGCATCCTCACCAGGAGTGCTTCCACTGACCTAAGAAGGGAGCCAGTGGACTTGGGCTCACAGGTTGGGCTGTGGGGCTGTTTCATTGCTGTGTAGACTTCCAGGCTTGGGCGGGAGGACCGAGCTCTGGGCCCTCTACCCCACAGGGTATCAACTCATGACTATACTTGGTTGCTGTAGTTTGTCCCTCTCCCACACTGACCCTGCCCTCATATGTAATAGTGCCTGTGTCCTGAAGGTATTCTCAGTGTTGCCCATGAGGCTAGTAGTTGTGCCCTGGACCTTGCAGTAGCTGAGTGAAAGATGGTTTGACCCCTCTAACTATGAGCAGTGGTAGTTAGGGTCACTGACAACTACAGGGAGACCTCACTTGACCCTCCAAGTTCAGATCCCAGGCTGCACAGGCTCAGGGGTGTCACATTCAGAGTTGGGGCTCCTGGTCCATGGCAGCTGAAAGCTGAAGTATTTACTCCTAGGGTCACACTTTGCCTTTTGCTGCAGGCATGTGGCCTAACCGAAGCTGAGGGAGTTGCATGGAGTCTGTGCCTTTGCTGAGTCGGTCTTCTCTGATGCTTCCCTCCTTCGTGGTCTTTCCCCTGCTGTGGGCTCGTGTCACCTCCTGCAGATCCCAGCTTAGACAGCGAGAACAAGGCCAACCACAGATCACAGCCGCGTTTCTTTCCTCTGCTGCTCTGCTCGCTCATGGAGCCTGTCTAGAGATCCCTCCTTCCCTGCCGCTTTGTTCCCCGGCCTCCCGCTCCAGCCCAGCCCCCGGGGCTCGAGCTCCGCCTCCTGGAGTCCCCTGGCGCACCGCCCAGCTCGGGCGAGAGGAGAGGGGAACTGTTCTCGGGACAACGGCTCAGTGCACGCCCAGCGGCCGGGTCGGGGCAGCGATGGGGGCTCTGCAGCTGCCCCAGGAGGGGGACCGGCTGCTCTACTGGGGGGCTGGAGTCGTCACTCTGCTCTTCACGCTGCTGGCAGCCTTCACGTTCCGCCTGCTGCCGGATTACCTGGGGAAGTGGAAGGCGCTGAAGCCGATTCCGGGGCTCAGCCCCTGTTACCCGCTGCTGGGAAATGCTCTGCTCTTCGAGCGCAAAGGGGAAGGTAACGGCCGCCCAGACACGTAGCGGGGGGTGCCTGCAAACCCCTCTTCCCTCCCGGAGCTGCTGCCTGCAGCACCCTCTCTCCCGGGTGACCGTAGTGCCCTGGGGATCAGCCCTGCCAACTTGGGCGTACAGCGGTGTAGACATTAGTAAAGTGCTCGGGAAGTGGCTGGCGATTTCCAGGGGCTGTAGAAATAGGAGCTGATTTGCAGCAGTGGAGCTGGGCTGGCCCCATCACTAAGTGGTGGTGGTGTTGTAGAATAACAGAGTAGGAGCGAGCTGGTCTTAGGTTAAAGGATTTTTTCCAAGCTGCAGACAAAAAGAAAACAGTTCATTACTCAGCATCCTGCTGCATTTCTAGATCCAGGCAAAACAGACAGGCAGTATTACCGAGACTCTACTTCTACCAACCAAACCTCCCCCAGAAACCTCTGACAGGTTTTTATGCTTCCTGGGGTTCCCCCCTCCCCCCCGCTATTTCCAACGAGTTTATAAATTGATTATAATTTTGTTTCATGAAAACAAGTTCTTAATTATGATGTCCTGTCCTTTTAATTATTTGAGCACTTCCCCTCCCCATTGCAAAGCCGCCTTCTGTGTTAGTTTCTCTTTTGCAGCCGGAATAATAGCTACCCGGCAGACAGCTGTGTTGCTTTCAGCTCCCCCTCTGTCTTGGTCCAAACGTAACATTAAACTTGGACGAATTGTTTGTTTTGATTTTTACCAGATATTTCCTAACTGATGTCAAATATTTTTAACTTTCAAGAGTTCAAAAGGACATTTTGAAGTTTACCTTTTTCAGAAGCTACCTTTCCACCCCTGTATGCTTTGAAATCCATTTCTTGTCTTTCAGTGAAACTTTAGAGACCCTTGGTCAGCCTCTTTATGGCTAATACATTTAAAAACAACTGCCATGGTACATGCTTTCCCACTAGATTCTACGGTAAAGGAGCCTTATGCTAAAGCGCTGGATAATTACATAATTAGATGAGCTTGTTATGTACATAGGAATTGTTGTTTCAGAACAAACTTTCAAAGTGTATGCAGTATTTATGCAAAACTGGAACAGTTCCACATTACAATGTTATGAGTCCATTCATTATGCTCCTCTGATTTGCAAGACAAATCGGACATTACTAGTTCTTTTTCTACTGTGAGACTTTTTTATACACCTATATTCATCTGAGTCTTAAGGTGCTGAAGTTATTGTGCCTTTCTCCCCAGTGAGATAGTAAAAATATCAATATGCATGGATTTCTGTGCTTATTGTACCTGTGCAACTGTGGGCTTTTGTGCTGTATTATTGAGCCTTGATTTTTTTTAACAAAAGGGATCTTTCAGGTAAGTTATACCTGAAGTGGAATGAAGAAAAAAGATTATTTTTTTGCTTAACTTTGCTGCAGGGTGGGTGTGGTGGTTGTGCTGAAGAAGACAATACTATAAATGTAGGTTTAATGCTCCTGCTGGTGAAGTTTTTTCTTTTTGATGTCATTTGGGAAAACAATAGGCCAGACCTGCAGCTGGTGTAAATCCGGTGTCTTCAGTGGAGTGCTGCTGATTTACAACAACTGAACACCTAATACGGTGAATTTTATCTGGTGTCTGGATATCCCAAAAGGTAGCTGATCTGGTTTATTGTTAGCTTTTTGCTAAATGTACAGGCCCAGTCCTGCCCTTCTCACACTTGTAGAATTTTCATTAAAATATAGATTGATATGGTCTTCCATCTGCAAAATGCTTCTGTGGCAAAACAGAAGTATAATAGATGTACTATAGGTTATAAATTGTGAGCTGTATTTCACGTTGTGTTCTTCTATCTGTAAAATATGAAGTCCACATTTTATAACACTATATAACTCCTGGACTTAGTATCTTATATAATTATTTTATGTGTAATTAACGTACATCTGCCACAACTCTCTTACTAGAGAAACAACACAAAGTCCATTTGTAGCACATTATATATAACTGTTATGTAACCTCTTGGACCCTTCCCTACTTGCTGGAGCTAAGGCAAATGCAGCGGGGCACATTGGCTCCTCTCAGCACCTCCCACTCCATGGCCCCAACAGCTGCCAGCACAGGCCTTGTAGATGGGAACTTTTAAAGTTCCAAGCTGCCCCAGAGCTCTTTACTGCAGCACAGCCACCATGAGAAATTACAATGGCCTGGACCTTTTACACTTGGGCAGGGAACCCATGTAGAGGCACTGGGTCCCAGTTGGTGCACAAGTGCTCATAAAGAGCAGCTTCAATTAGCCACCAGGCAAGCATAGGTATTCTGAGGGTGGAGCTTTGAAGCACTAACACCTCAAGAGCCTCAAAGACCCAGGGGTCCTTTATCCTTTAATCAAACTCCTGTGAGGGCCAATTAAAACTATGAGCAGACATTTCGGCACAGAGCCCTGTGTTGGGGCCCCTCTGGCCATCCCAACAGACAGCTGTGTCTGTGTTGGGAGCTAGGTGAAACTCTGCTTGGGGTAGGTTGTTGTTGATGGACTTAGCATCCTCCTCCTCTGTTGCTATAGCAAGAGAGACTCTTCTCCACAGAACTGTTTCTAAGGGGCGATGGGGTGTTGTTGATGTTCCCACCTACGCCCAAAGAGCCTTCTATTTGGGAGGCTGAATGCTCCCATGGATCTTGCTTTAGGAGGTGAGACTGCACTCAAGCCTCTGTTCCAGTAGGTGGGAAGTGCAGCCCTCCTACAAACTTACACACACGGAACCCTTCTCCTAACGGTGGCAGCTCTTCCCCCTTCCAAAAACCTAACCAGCACAATCTCTCTGTTGATTTAGAAAGGTCCTCAAAGAAACCATTTTGAAGCATTTTGGAGGAGAGGAGGGTAATCAGGAACAGTCAACATGGATTCACCAAGGGCAAGTCATGCCTGACCAACATGATTGCCTTCTATGATGAGATAACTATCTCTGTGGATATGGAGAAAGCAGTGGACATGACATATTTTGACTTTAGCAAAGCTTTTGATACGGTCTCCCACAGTATTTTTGCCAGCAAGTTAAAAAAGTATAGATTGGATGAATGGACTATAAGATGGATAGAAAGCTGGCTAGATTGTTGGGCTCAATGGGTAGTGATCAACAGCTCGATGTCTAGTTGGCAGCCAGTATCAAGCGGAGCGCCCCACAGATCGGTCCTGGGGCCGGTTTTGTTCAACATCTTTATTAATGATCTGGATGATGGGATGGATTGCACCCTCAGCAAGTTCACCGATTACACAAAGATGGGGGGAGAGGTAGATATGCTGGAGGGTAGGGATAGGGTCCAGAGTGACCTAGACATATTGGAGGATTGGGCCAAAAGAAATCTGATGAGGTTCAACAAAGACAAGTGCAGAGTCCTGCACTTAGAATGGAAGAATCCCATGCACTGCTGTAGACTGGGGACCGACTAGCTAAGCAGCAGTTCTGCAGAAAAGGACTTGGGGATTACAGTGGATGAGAAGCTGGATATGAGTCAGCAGTGTGCCCTCGTTGCCAAGAAGGCTAATGGCATATTGGGCTGCATTAGTACGAGCATTGCCAGCGGATCGAGGGAAGTGATTATTCCCTTCGGTTTGGCACTGGTGAGGCCACCTGCTCCAGTTTTGGGCCCCCCACTACAGAAAGATGTGGACAAATTAGAGTGTCCAGCGGAGGGCAATGAAAATGATCAGCAGACTGGGGCACATGATGAGAGGCTGAGGGAACTGGGCTTTTTTAGTCTGCAGAAGAGAAGAGTGAGGGGGGATTTGATAGCAGCCTTCAACTACCTGAAGGGGGGTTCCAAAGAGGATGGAGCTCGGCTGTTCTCAGTGGTGGCAGATGACAGAACAAGGAGCAATGGTCTCAAGTTGCAGTGGGGGAGGTATAGGTTGGCTATTAGGAAACACTGTTTCACTAGGAGGGTAGTGAAGCACTGGAATGAGTTCCCTAGGGAGATGGTGGAATCTCCATCGTTAGAGGTTTTTAAGGCCCGGCTTGACAAAGCGCTGCCAGGGATAATTTAGTTGGTGTTGGTCCTGCTTTGAGCAGGGGATTGGACTAGATGACCTCCTGAGGTCTCTTCCAACCGTAATCTTCTATGATTCCATGAAAGACCAGGAAATGCTGCATCAGATCATACTTGGGTCATGTTTGGAAAGTTATCTTCACAACCACAAGAAGCAGAAATCTTAGATTCTACGGAAACCAATAGCTCTCACTTAGGGAAGATTCCAAGTCTTCCTGTTTCAATTCCTTGCCCAGGGCCTGGAAACAAGTTACAGAGCAGACAGGGCTCAGATTTGGAAATGTTACAATATTTTATTTGGAAAGCCAATGAGTGTCTTTAAAAGCAGAATTTTGTTTTGATCAGGGTAAGCATAAATAATGCTTCTGTAGGAATGTCTTGCCAGTACCAGGGAAATTTTCAAGGTTCTGGGTTGTTTAAATGTGTTTATTTTGCACCATACATTCTGATGAAGATCTGGTTGGCTGAACTGCTCTTTTTACATGTCATTTCTGACTTTGTACTATGACATAAGTGGGTTAAAAGACATAAACTAGGGCCACAATCCTGCCATTTGCTCTGGACAAGTGCAGGCGGCTGCCTGTGTGGAATTCCTTGCAAGTTCAGGGCCTAAGACAGCATTTGCTACATAAATATCTATCACACACACAAATTTATTTTAAAAGAACATTATGAAGGTTTTCAAGTCAAGCACTCAAAAGTTAGGAAATGTCAGAATTAAGGTTGGCTATACAACCTTAAAAGAGCTCTCTTTGTGCATAAGGATTATGATCTAGTCTTTAATTGCATGATCACATACTATATTTTCCATAGGACCTCAGCGTCATTCTGCATGTAGGATGGACAGTGCTCAGTTAATGAGCAGCTATTCAATGTTTTGTTTTAACCCCATAGTTCAGTATGTTGCCATAGGCTGTATTTACTGCATGCTAGTCAAATTCTGATATGAAGATAGAATTATTAGTTTCCTCGGGGTCTCTTCTATGATACTGATCACAGTAGTATCCATCTGCTTCCCAAACATTAATTAATTAATTTTTTTGCATCACCACTGTGAGGTGAGGGGGTATGATTATGGGGAAGTGAGGCACAGAGAGATTAAGGTAAAAAATATCCACTAATTTTAGGTGCTCAATCTGAGATGCTGAAGACCTGATTTTTTATAGTACTTAACAATGTATCACACTTTATATATTCAAGCACAGCTCCCGCTGCCTTCAGCTGCAATTATGAGCCCCCTGCACTTCTCCTGAACAGGCCACGTTTGGGCATCCAGAAAATGAGGAACACACAATTAATGACTACCTGTGGAAAATTTGGGTTAAGTGACCTGCTTAGCATCACCCTCTGTGGCAGAGGCTGGGATAGAAGCCAGTTCTCCAGGGCAGAATTCCACTATCTAAACCTCCTTTCTCTTCCTGCAACCCCTTGCCCTCATTTGCTATGCATAGGGCCCTACGAAATTCACAGCCATGAAAAAAGCGTTACCGTGAAGTCCCCCTCCCCCGTGTGAAATGTGGTCTTTTGTGTTCTTGTAGCCTATACTATACAGATTTCACATAGGGGAGGGGGAACGGGGAGGGGAAGGGAAGAAACAGTGTTTCTCAAATGGGGGGTCCTGACCCAAAAGGGAGTTGCAGGGGGGTTGCAATGTTATTTTAGGTCGGGTTGTGGTATTGCCACCCTTACTTCTGTGCTGCCTTCAGAGTTGGGTGGCCAGAGAGCGACGGCTGTTGGCTGGGTACCCAGCTCTGAAGGCAGTGCTCTGCCAGCAGCAGTGCAGAAGTAAGGTTAGCAATACCATACCATGTCATCCTTACTCCTGCGCTGCTGCCTTCAGAGGTGGGTGGCTGGAGAGTGGCAGCTGCTGACTGAGGGCCCAGCTCTGCGGGTAGCTCTGCCTTCAGAGCTGGGCTCTCGGCCAGCAGCCGCCACTATCCAGCTCCCCAGCTTTGAAGGCAGTGGTGCCGCCAGCAGCCGCACAGAAGTAAGGGTAGCAGTACTGCAACCCTCCCTACAATGATCTTGCAACCCTGCCCACAGCTCCTTTTTGGGTAAGGACCCCTACAATTACAACACCATGAAATTTCAGATTTAAATAACTGAAATCATGAAATGTATGATTTTAAACGTACTCTGATCGTGAAATTGACCAAAGTGGACCGTGAATTTGGTAGAGCCCCAACTATGCACCTTTTCTATAACATATGAGGCAGGGATCCTACAGACAGCAGATTCCTTCACTTACACGGCCCTGATTAATCCTCAGAGCAGTTCCATCCCATTCACTGAATCAGGCACGGGGCTCATGGAAAAAAATATGTGATCATGTAGATAAAGACTGTATCATAATGTATATTCTTAAGGATGCACAGGGAACCTTAACTCTGGCATTTCCTAACTTTTAAGTGATTGACTTTGTAACCTTAACAGTGTTTTAAACATAGTTTGTGTGTGTGTAATTTTCAGAATTTTTAAAAAAGCAAGCTGAAAAAACAGAAATTCCATCATGTAGTCCATCATTGTATTGACACCCACATGGTTCATCAGCAAGGTTGAGACCATTAAATCCACTGCACAGACCTCTGCCACTTAAACTAATATAGTATCTGGTAGCAATCGTACAGTGTCATCTCTTTGCGGGCCAGCACTAGAGAGGGATGAGACACAGATTTGCCAGTTAGTTTCACAGATATTTGTTGTCAACAGAGGAATGATGAGATTCAGGAATTTTGGCTTTTATTCCCGACTCTGGAGGCTTATGTTCTCCGCAAACTCTTCTGCCTGTTTTCCGCAAGCTTTGATCCCTTTCTTCCCTGTCCCCTCCAACCTGTTCCTATCCCTGTTCTAGTCCTATATCTTCCTCACTTCTGGGTTCCTGTTCCAGCCTTGGCCTCCTTGCCTACCCAGTCACCTCTTATCAGGCTTTTTATCTTAGTCCCAGTCTTCTTACCCAGCCAGTCTTTGTCTTCCCCTCTGGTCTCACTGTCTGAATCCAAATATCCCAATGATTCCAAATCTCTCCCTGTCCCCACATCCAGTCGTTGTCTGTTTGCCCAGCAACTCTCCGTTTTCCCATCTGGCTCCTCATCTGATATGCCTTTTCTCTCCCTCTTGTTCTGTCTATCGGTCCCAGTCTCCCTCTCAGGATTCTTTATCCAGTCTCAGTATCTCTCTCTTCCCTCCCTAGCTCCTTGTCCCAGTCTCTTTGCCCAGCCAGTCTCACTTCTTTCCACTCACCCCAGTTCCTTGTCAGATCAGTCTCTCCTCTCACCTGCTCCCATTTCCCCCTGGTTCCTTGTCCCCGTCTTGTGGCCAGACAGTCCCAGTTTCCCTCCCTCCACCCAGCCCTCCAGCTAACTGTATCCTAGTCCCCTATCTTCCCATTTCCCTCAATGATTCCTGTCTCCTTGCCCAATTAGTCCCCGTCTCCCCACCCAACAAATCCCAACATGCCCTTCCTTCCCCAGCTCCCAGTCTCCTTGCCCAGTCAGCCCAGTATTCCCTGTCCAATCCCAGTAAGAGTTTCTCTCCCCCCTCGGTCCCAGTTTCATTAGCTCTCTTGTCCCAATCTACTCCTTTCCTTCCCCCCAGTCTGACTTTTTTCCCCGTCTGCAGTTTCCTTCTCCATGCTGCCTGGGTACCAGCAGGAGGGTCATAGAGAGCACAGAAGAGAGAGGCTCCCTGCTCTGAGTTGTGGTGCCAAGTTGCACCCTGGGCTGAAGCAGCCATTATGGGGAAAGTTCTTCTGAGCCTCGTAACCCTTGGCTGGAGAGGGCATGTGCAGTCCAGTCCCATGCAGGAGCTGTTGAGGGGATGGAGGCAGCTCAGTCACTCTGTGAGGATGGCACATGCATGGTCTGGTCACATGTGAGGGTGGGGAGGGGATGCAGCATAGCCAGTTGCTCTGCAGGGATGGCACATAAAATGTGTGGTCACACAAAGGAGCTGTGAGAGACTCAAGCATGCTCAGTGAAGAAGGAATCTTCAGAGATTTTTAGCTTTTAAAACCCAGCAAGTCTCTATTGAACAAGTACAAAATGTTTTTTTTTCAAAGGCTAAAGATGGTCAAATTTGGGTGGATTTTTACTGGGGTGGCACAAGGTACATTCCTGACACACAGTCCATTCCCTTGCATGGAGGTGTTAAGGCATTTAAAAGTAAAGGTCTCAAGAATTTTTTAACATGAGCAAAACAACAACATATTTGTACTTAGCCTTGTTCAACTTGTTCAAAACAACTGAACGGTTTTGGCTGAAATTTGGCTTGAGGTGGGCACCTGGCGTGGAAATTTGCAACCCAAACTGTTAAAGTTGGGCAAAATTATAAGCAACTAAAAATGAGGCCTTACAGTGGAAAGTGTCAGGCAATGTTTATAATAGGTGGTGACCCTCTGGTCTTTTGTGTATAAATCTCTTTCGAATGTGGGACTCTAGCATTATTGTGGAAAGATTTATTAATCTGCACAATCTCATTTCCCCTTTTATCTCAGATGCTCGTGGTGCCATTTTAGAGGGACTCAATTAAGGTCTATAAAGTCAATTAGTAGAGGTTCTCTTGTACTTAATAGATGATCCTTACCTCCCCCACCCCCAAGATTTATATTCCATCTTCCATGTTGTTCAGAAAAATTAATCAGTGTGAGGATGGGTTTGTGTTAATGCACTGGACTGGGACTCTGGAGAAATGTATTCAATTTCTAGCTTTGCCATAGACTTCCTTGGGCAAGACTTCCTTTGGCAAGTCATAGTCTTCTTTTGCAATGGACTTCCTTGAGCAAGTCACATAACCTATTTGTGTGTTGGATCCCCATCTGTAAAAGGGGGATAAAAATATTTCCTTTATACTCTTTCATTTGTCCTTTCTATTTAAGTTGCAAGATTCCTGTGTCTGTACAGTACTTATAACAATCTCGACTGAGACCCCTTTGTGCTACTATGATCAAAATAATAAATAAGTGCAAAACATACTTGCTTTGTCACAGTAGCAAAACTAACACTACGGTGAACTCATGATCAATTACATGATTACAGAAGTTCTGGTTTTGGCCTATTCAAATTGATTTTTCCCCCCCCCCCACAGATTTCTTTAAACAAATAGTAGACAAATTTGAAGAATACAGGAATCTACCACTGCTAAAAATTTGGATAGGACCATTGCCTTTTGTGATTTTATATCATCCAGATGCTGTAGAGGTGAGTGTTTGTATCTCAGGTTTAATAGATTTGTTTGTACAAGTCATACAATTTATGACAGTTATTCCCTAATTTGAAATTTTGTGTTGTTTCATCTCCAGAGTTTATAGTGAACATTGAAAATGGCTGGTCATGAAGCACAGATGCCAGTCACCAAACTTCTTGTTAGTTATACAGCTTAGGCTTCATGCTAGTCTCCCCCTCCTCCCTGCCTGCCCTCCCTCCCTACTTTTGTGCAGGTGCTTTATAACTCTAGGCACTCAGGGGAGCACAGGGACTGCGTGCCAGATGCTCCTCCCAGTGGTATGCTGCCTGAGCTAAAGGAATGACACAAATCACTCCCTGTCAGTCCAACTGAGACACAGTACGCCTGGTGTTCTCACTGCAGGGGTGCGAGTACCATCCCCTTTACTATGGCAGTGTGCAAATAGTGCAGTCTAGCCCTGAATGGTTTGTAGTCTGCTTGGAGATAAATGCAAAATTTCTTGTTCTGTGTCTTTCCATTGATTAACAATACTTCTGTGATTCTCAACTAAGTGAGAGGAAATGTTTATCCAGGTTTTGGACTGTGGAAAACCTTGAACTTCACTTTGTATGATCAACTTAAGAGGTTCTGAATGCAGATACTGTGTTAATGATCTGATTTAAAACATCAGTGTTGTGCTATTATCTTCGAGGCACAGTTGTGTTTTATAAGCAAGTGAGATATGGGTGAGATACATTTTATTGGTTTCAGAGTAACAGCCGTGTTAGTCTGTATTCGCAAAAAGAAAAGGAGGACTTGTGGCACCTTAGAGACTAACCAATTTATTTGAGCATAAGCTTTCGTGAGCTACAGCTCACTTCATCGGATGCATACTGTGAAAAGTATAGAAGATCTTTTATACACACAAAGCATGAAAAAATGGGTGTTTACCACTACAAAAGGTTTTCTCTCCCCCCACCCCACTTTCCTGCTGGTAATAGCTTATCTAAAGTGATCACTCTCCTTACAATGTGTATGATAATCAAGTTGGGCCATTTCCAGCACAAATCCAGGGTTTAACAAGAACGTCTGAGGAGGAGGACGGGGGGAGGGGGGATAGGAAAAAACAAGGGGAAATAGGTTACTTGCATAATGACTTAGCCACTCCCAGTCTCTATTCAAGCCTAAGTTAATTGTATCCAATTTGCAAATGAATTCCAATTCAGCAGTCTCTTGGTGGAGTCTGGTTTTGAAGGTTTTTTGTTGTAATATCGCAACTTTCATGTCTGTAATCGCGTGACCAGAGAGATTGAAGTGTTCTCCGACTGGTTTATGAAAGTTATAATTCTTGACAGCTGATTTGTGTCCATTTATTCTTTTACGTAGAGACTGTCCAGTTTGACCAGTGTACATGGCAGAGGGGCATTGCTGGCACATGATGGCATATATCACATTGGTGGACGTGCAGGTGAACGAGCCTCTGATAGTGTGGCTGATGTTATTAGGCCCTGTGATGGTGTCCCCTGAATAGATATGTGGGCACAGTTGGCAACGGGCTTTGTTGCAAGGCTAGGTTCCTGGGTTAGTGGTTCTGTTTGTGGTATGTGGTTGCTGGTGAGTATTTGCTTCAGGTTGGGGGGCTGTCTGTAGGCAAGGACTGGCCTGTCTCCCAAGATTTGTGAGAGTATTGGGTCATCCTTCAGGATAGGTTGTAGATCCTTAATAATGCATTGGAGGGGTTTTAGTTGGGGGCTGAAGGTTATGGCTAGTGGCGTTCTGTTATTTTCTTTGTTAGGCCTGTCCTGTAGTAGGTGACTTCTGGGAACTCTTCTGGCTCTATCAATCTGTTTCTTCACTTCCACAGGTGGGTATTGTAGTTGTAAGAATGCTTGATAGAGATCTTGTGGGTGTTTGTCTCTGTCTGAGGGGTTGGAGCAAATGCGGTTGTATCGCAGAGCTTGGCTGTAGACAATGGATCGTGTGGTGTGGTCAGGGTGAAAGCTGGAGGCATGTAGGTAGGAATAGCGGTCAGTAGGTTTCCGGTATAGGGTGGTGGTTATGTGACCATCGTTTATTAGCACTGTAGTGTCCAGGAAGTGGATCTCTTGTGTGGACTGGACCAGGCTGAGGTTGATGGTGGGATGGAAATTGTTGAAATCATGGTGGAATTCGTCAAGGGCTTCTTTTCCATGGGTCCAGATGATGAAGATGTCATCAATATAGCGCAAGTAGAGTAGGGGCGTTAGGGGACGAGAGCTGAGGAAGCGTTTTTCTAAGTCAGCCATAAAAATGTTGGCATACTGTGGGGCCATGCGGGTACCCATAGCAGTGCCGCTGATTTGAAGGTATACATTGTCCCCAAATGTAAAATAGTTCTGGGTAAGGACAAAGTCACAAAGTTCAGCCACCAGGTTAGCCGTGACATTATCGGGGATAGTGTTCTTGACGGCTTGTAGTCCATCTTTGTGTGGAATGTTGGTGTAGAGGGCTTCTACATCCATAGTGGCCAGGATGGTGTTATCAGGAAGATCACCGTTGGATTGTAGTTTCCTCAGGAAGTCAATGGTGTCTCAAAGGTCTAGCGAGAGACTGTTGAATTGGAATTCATTTGCAAACTGGATACAATTAACTTAGGCTTGAATAGAGACTGGGAGTGGCTAAGTCATTATGCAAGGTAACCTATTTCCCCTTGTATTTTCCAACACCCCCGCCCCCCCAGACGTTCTTGTTAAACCCTGGATTTGTGCTGGAAATGGCCCACCTTGATTATCATACACATTGTAAGGAGAGTGATCACTTTAGATAAGCTATTACCAGCAGGAGAGTGGGTGGGTGTGTGTGTGTTTGGGGGGGGGGGGGAGAAAACCTGGATTTGTGCTGGAAATGGCCCAACTTGATTATCATACACATTAAATCAGTAGATCATTAACACAGTATCTGCATTCAGAACCTCTTAAGTTGATCATGCAAAGTGAAGTTCAAGGTTTTCCACAGTCCAAAACCTGGATAAACATTTCCTCTCACTTAGTTGAGAATCACAGAAGTATTGTTAATCAACGTAAAGACACAGAACAAGAAATTTTGCATTTATCTCCAAGCAAACTACAAACCATTCAGGGCTAGACTGCACTATTTGCACACTGCCATAATAAAAGGGATGGAATTATTTTATAGGCATTATTTTATAAAGGAGAATGCATTATTTAGAGTAGCCTTAAGGCAGCTTTGTTGTTCAGGTACTCTTCTGCCACTGATTATCAGGACACTTGTTTATGTATTTCAGTGTATAAAATCTGCCCACTACCATCAGCCTCTAGGTGTGTATATAATTCAATCTTTAAATATATGTCCAAGAAATTCAGGTTGACTCAGCGTCTAGGAGCCCCTTCTACCGTATGTCGTGGACTGGAGTAAATCTGCCTCTTTAGTTTGCTCGCCCATTCCTCCTGACCCCATGGAAATGTCTCTGGGGATATATCAGTTCTATGGAGCTAAGAGGGGTAGTTAAATGAGGTGCTGGGAGAGCCCCTGGAAGCACAGCACCAGTTTATACCTGCAGAATTCCTATAAAAATCTACTAGCCCAACTAAAAATCCAGGAGGCTGACAAAATGACTTATCTTACTGTTAATAAGAGTCTGTGTTTATGTCCACCACCCTTTCTCAAGAAAACTACCCATTTTTTGCCTCTGAAAAGACTCTTCTTCATAAACATGTGGTTCTCGCTCTCAGCCCCGCTCCGGAGACTGACCTCCTTTGTCTTGGGAAGATGTCGCTGCCTTGGTGTAAACCATCCAACCAGAAATCAAGTTATTTTCACAAGACGAAGGGCTGGAAACCCAACTTTAAAAATGAAAGCTTAGATTCTGCACAAGATGGTGTCGTTCCCCAAAAAAGACTCCTACTCTAGTTGGGCAAAGTTTGTAGATATATTACATAAATAATTATATTCTGTGTCTCGTGTTTAATATTACTGTTAGGAAGATGTACTTTTACCAGTCACATGAGAGAGACAGAACCTCTGTTGCAGTTCAGGTTGTCAGTCCAGATATCCAGCTTCTCTCTGGCCTGGGAGATATTGCAATATATTAAAAAGGAATGTCGCATTCAGACTATTGACTATTACAATCCATTGGAACATTTTCCTGGTCTTACAGTCAAAGTGATGTATTTTTATTGTGATAAATATTTCCTTGTTAATGACCTCTCATGTACCTCCAGGGTTTGTAAAGTTGACTGAGCCATATAAAGCAATCTCTGATTGTAAATGAGTGTGCAAGTATATAGGAGAGCAGTCATAGCTTTGAATATATTTTGCAAGTGCCCTCCTCCTAAAAAATAGGATGAGTATACAGTGTTACCAACGTCTTCTTTTAAAGAGATATTTCCCCTCTGTCTTTTCTCCTGCTGGTAGGTTGTTCTGAACAGTTCAAAGCACATAGAAAAATCTTTTCTGTACAAATTTCTACATCCATGGCTTGGCACAGGACTTCTGACAAGGTATAGTAATATATAAATAGAGTCATGTACCTTTAAAGTTATGCAAAGTTTAATTCTAAGATATTATGTATATTTACTGCCTGAAGACTAGAATGTGTTATATTTTATTTGCTAATAGGCAGAATAAAAGGCATAATTAGAGTCTGAATATTAGAATCTAAAGTACAGATGCCAAAGAGCAGCTTTAGGCCCACGTATCGCCTGCAGGGCCATAAAATGGGGTCCTCCTGCCACCATCTGGAGTCTAGAAGGGATCCGTTCTTGAAAGGATCGTGTGATGTGAGGAATGTGAATGGGACTTTAGAGCAAATGATGTCGCAAGACCTCACTTGGATGCACTGAGCTCGAGTTTTCATAATCGTTAGAAACAACTTTTAATTTTTCAGCAAAAGAATATCAGTCAGTTATAATCCAGCAATATCAAATATTGTCCCCACACAAATGACACAAGTAGTCTTTTTGATCTAGCCCTCAGCTGTCCTCAGACTCAGCTTCATGAACTTCAAGGTGAGCCATGTGCAAGGGCACCCACTCTAGGCTCCCAACTCCTCACCCATCACCTTTTCGTGTCTCTCTCCCTCCTGATGGAGTTTTTCTAGGCTGCACGGTTCCCTGCCTATAGTGTGATATTCCCAGCAAGCCAGACTGCCTGAACAGGCCAGTGTCTGTGTTTTGCTTTTTCTCCAAAGGCTATAGACAGTTAAATTGCACACAGTTATAAGTTACCACACAGCTCTTTCTAAGCAAGCACATTTATTTTTAAGGTGAAAGGATTACAGGGAAAACATATAAAAAACAATAAAAGAATCTACACATGTGCTGAAAAGCTTACCAAAGATGACCCCCGCCCCCAACCACTCCCTACTCCAGCAGGGACTTTGGTAGGAGTCAGTCCTTCCAACCCCACCAAAGGGTTTTTCTGTAGTTACAGGTTCATTCAGCTTTTGCTCAGAACAAGCACACCGATGCATAGGTTCATCTTTCCTTTACACAGCTTGGTCCTTTGATCTCGGAATTCTGGAATCAGCTGATGATTGTGCTGTCCTTAGGGTGCAGTTGCATAACCATAGGTGGGGTAGCGGTGGGTGTGAAATTTGCATTCACCTCCCCCTAGATTTTTCCCAGGAAATCCATTTCACTGGTATTATCCCAAAAATCCATTTTGGTCTGCTACTTTGTTCAATATAGTCATTTGATCTTCCAGGCCCACAACCATTCATTTAATGCAATGTACCCCAAACATATGTTAAACTTAATTCCCAAGGATATTGCGGGAAATTGCCATATCTGTCACACTTGGGTTAAAGTAAAGTATTTCAGTTCCCAGGAGACGAAACTGTGGTGTGCTACGGGCAGAGAACAAGAAAGACTAAGGTGCTACCAATACCCAAGGCCCTTGCAATGGCAGGGAATTGATTAGGTAAACTACACGCAGATGATCTTGGCTGGTAATCCACACACTGTGCTACTGAGGATGGCAAAAAATGGCCAAGTACCCTTCCCATCTGACTTGCTGATTCTTTCCTGACCCCAAATTGGGTGATCAATTTGACCCTGAGCCTGTGTGCAAGACACACCAGGCATTCTCTGAGAGAGAGGATTTTCTGTACCATTCAGAGCAGTGGTCCACCCTGTCTGGTGTCCTGTCTCCAGTAGTGGCCAATCCTTGATGTTTCAGAGAAAGGTGAACCCCTGAGGTTAAAGTAAGTCAGTACGGTATGGTACTGCGTACATAGCTAACCGTACCAGCAGGGGACAGCTTCCCCAGGCTGGCAATTTAAAAGGGCCCTGGGCTCTGGGCAGCGGCCAGATCCCCCGGTCCTTTAAATCTCTGCCAAAGCCCTGCTGCCGGAACCCTGGAGTAGCGGCCGTGAGCCCTGGGGCTCTGGTGGTGATTTAAAAGGGCCAGGGGCTCTGCTGTGGTAGCAGCGGCTGGGAACCTCGGGCCCTTTAAATCTCCACTGTGATTTAAAGGGCCTGGGGATTTAACAGCCCCGCCCCTTCCAGTTGAGGCCCCGGCCCTGAGTACCAGTAAGTCCCTTTAGTTACTTTCACCCCGGGTGAACCCACACAAGAAATTTGGCCAATTGTGCATTGTGGAAAAAATTCCTCCCTGATGCTTACAGGTGACTGGCTGAAACCCTGAAGAATGAGATTTGATGATAATCATTGTCTTAATACAGAGCTGTAAGTGTAAATGAGTGTGCTGAGGGCAATGCAGACACACCTACTTCTCCCTATGGCCCATGAAAAAAGGGACGAAGGGGGGAATTAATAAATTCACAGACTCTGAGCCCAAAGAGCCCACAATGACCATCCAGCCTGAAGGTGGATTAAAGCATATTTTTTAGAGAGCTATATAATCTCATTTTAAAGACTCTAGGCAACGATGAGCCTTCCACCTACGTTGGTAAATTGTTCCAAAGTCTGATTACCCCCACGGCTAGGAAATGGCAACTTATTTCAAGGTTGAATTTGTCTAACTTCCAGCTGTTGGATTGTGTTCTGCCTTTGTCAGAGGTGAAAGTAAGCCGGTAAGGTACGGCGTACCTGCAAGAGCTTTGCACAGCCGACTGTACCAGTAGGGGGCAGCTGCTCCAGGCCAGCAATTTAAAAGGGCCCTAGGCTCCGGGCAGCAGCCGGAGGCCCGAGCACTTTAAATTGCTGCCAGAGCCCCGCTGCCAGAGCCTTGGGGTAGCGGCAGCAGCTGGAAGACCTAAGGCTCCGGCAGCGATTTAAAGGACCTGGGGCTCTCCGCAGCGGCAGGTACAAAATAACAGCAGGTTAATTTGATGAGACCTACCTTCTATGAAACCATGTTGACTGGCATTAATTATATTTGTAGCCTCTAATTCTTTTTTAATAAGAGTCCCAAATTAACTATTCCATCATTTTATTTGGGATCAGCATCAGGCCATCCAGTGTATAGTTCCACGGGTCATCCCTGTTTCCCTTTCTAAATACTAGAACTACATTGGCAATGCTCTCATCCTTTGGCATTTCCTCCGTTTTCTGAGATTTGTTAAAAATTAACATTAGTGATTGAGAGAGATCCTCAGCTAGTTCCTTTAAGGCTCTTGGGTGTAAGTTATCTGTGGATTTGGAAATGTTTAATTTAAGCAGATGCTGTGTGCCAGGGAAGACTAGGCTCACAGGCCCCCTGCTGGAGGCCTCAGGGTCCTGCCACACCTCGTCCCAGAGAGGAGCAGAAGAGAAGTACTCCAAGCAGCCTAGGAGTGATTGCAAGGAAGGCAGCCAATCAGAGAGACTGCTGGAGCAGCCGATCAGGGGCCAGAAGGGCAATATAAAAAGGAGCAAGAGGCCCAGAGCAGTCAGCTGCTGGGTGGAGCTGGAAGGGAGAGGACCAGGTTACTGGCTGTCTGAAAGAACAGCAGGACAACGGACAGCTCAGTTTGGGCAGTGACTGGGGGAGCTAAGAAGGAGCTCCTGGCTAGTTGCTGGGACTGAGTCTGGGGAGGGCTGCAGGGGCACGTACCGATACCAGGGCCGAGACTACTTAGAGACTGAGCTCGGGGAGGGATAGAGAGACAGGCCTCTGGTGGACTGTATATCCTGGAAAGGGTCTGTTCTGATTGACATATAGACAGTGTGGGTGACTCAGCCAGAGGGCTGAATTACTGAAAAACCACCCGAGGAACCACCAGCAGAGGCCACCAGAACTGAAAGACTGTAGACACATCCAACCAGAAGGGGTGCTCGTGAGAGGTGAGTGTCACTTCCTCACATCCTCCTTTGTTATAGACGTTGACCTTTCTGTTCCATCCACAATATTGTGTGTAATGGGTTCAGGCTGCTGCATGGTTCCAAACACAGAACAGAAATATCTGTTGAACATTTCTCCCTTTTCTGCATCAGTATTTACAATTAAATCATTTACATCTAGCAATGTTCTGCTACCTGACATAGGGTGGTTTTGCTCCTGATATGTTTAAAAAATACCTTATTATTGTCTCTAACCCATTTGGACATTGATATTTCATATATTTCTTTATCTTCGTATATCAGTTGCCTACATTTTTAACTTGTATTCATTGCCATTTACTTCCCCTTCCTTCCATCCTTTAAATATTTGTGTGTGTGTTTTATCGCTACTTCTACTTGCCTCTCATGTATCACTTCTAATTTGTTGATCTCAAAGAGCCTTTAAAAGAAGGGTAAATATTATTCTCATTTTACATTTTGGGAAACTGAGGTACAGAAAGGTGAAGTGACTTTCCCAAGTTCATCTAGCAGAACAGCGGCACAAAACCCCAGGTCTTTTGACTCCTATTCTAGTACCTGATCGGCTGGACCACACTGCCCCTCAGCAGGGCTACCAAGCAGCTTAGATGCAGAGCAAGTGGCACAATAAACATAGCTCATTTTCAAACCCTGGGGCTCAAAAGAAGGAGAATAGTGCACATCTTGAGCACCACTATGTGGGGGAATGGAGCAGGAAAATCCTTCTCCACCCTTCAAAGCTGCAGAGCAGCTCCTTAGCCACCACTGTAACATTGCATTCATTATTAGGGCCTTTTGTACTTGTAGGAATCTAGACCTAAATTCTGCACAAGGTATCTGAATTCAGCACTTAACTCCCTTTGTGAAGCACACCCTGAGCGCCTTGCCAGTTATCTGATTCAGAATTATTAAATTCTGCCTTCATTTATGTTCTTAGAACTTTAAGTGCAGCTGCTGGGGTGTAATGAAAAGCAAGCTTGCAGACAGAATCTGACTCACAGCCAGCTTGGATTTATGTGCTATATCAAAGGTGGTGTGTTTATGTATTTATCAATTATACACACTTATACCTCTGCTGAAGGGACAGTCTGTTGTTATTATGAATCATGATTATTAGGGTAATGCCTTGGGCCCCTTTGTGCTAGGCACCATACACATTCACAGCAGTAGATACACCCTTCCGTGAAGAGCTTACAGTATAAGTAGACAAGACAGACACAGGGTGAGGGAAAGGGATATGACCCACAAGCAAAGTGAATAATGTGTAAGCACAGATGTCGTACTAGTGTGATGATTTTTTCTGAAGGGGGCTAAGAGGAGATTCACACAACAGAAAAGGCAGGAAAGGAGAGTGATGAGAGGGACAGAGCAGATGAGAAGCAGGACGGGAGGAAGGTATATGGGGAAGGTTAGATGTGGAGGGAGGCTGAGGAGTAGAGATGTTGGCTGTTTGCTCCAGTCCCTTCCCCGAGTCAGCACAAGGCAGAGAAAGTCCAGTCAAAGCTGTGGAAAATATTATTAGTGTTCCTGGGTGCCTGCTTCAGTTGCTTCCACTGCTGCTCTGCTGGCTTCAGTCTCTGGCTGGCTCCTCTGCTGTTTTTTTGCCCCAGTGGACATGTGCCTGGGAAGGGAAGGCACCTAATGTCCACCGGGGATGTCTCCCCTGTACAGTGCTGGGGATACCATTCATGAGGGAGGGGTGGCCCTGGCTGGGCCCCACTTTACTCCTCCCCCAGTGCAATAGTACCTACTTATGCTGTTCTGGAAGCACAAGTGTAATGTAGGTATCTGCCATTTCAGATCTTTTGTAAATATTTTAGTGATTATTTCCCCCATAATTTTTTGCTGATTAGAGACTCAGAATGAACTAACACTGTGGCTGGATCTCAGCAATAGACAATAGGAGGGTCAGTTCAAGGAAATGCTCAGTTTGGGGACATTTAAAAACAAGCGATTTAGGGGTGGGGGGTTTGTGAGCTCCCCTGCTCAAAACAGGAAGATGCTGTGTTCCCTGCTGAAACCGTCTGAGACACAGGCTAGGTCTCCTCTTAAGATTGCAGTAGGGATTCAGCATAAGGAGCAGACAGGCTAGAGTAACTAAGAGGAGAAGGCCCACTGCCTCCTTTGGCCAGCCTGTGTTGTGATGGTGCAAGATCAAGCACATCCATACTTTAAAGACTAGCAGTAATTGGGAGAGGGGCCTGGAGAAGCATCAGTGGCACCCCAGGAGAGGGGAGGTGAAGTAGATTTGGCCCACCCAGAATGAGCCAGATGGCTTGGGAGGCTGGGATCAAGCACCCTGAAAGAGGTTCATGGGAGGAACGAAACTAGTTGGTCTCACTGCAATAGAAACAGCTCCCTGCAGCGGGGAGGGATCACAGAAACATATACTTGGGCAGTTTCTGACCCATCACCTTAACAGCTCTGTGGGAGATGAATCCTATTCTCTGAGAAACGTTTGGTAGATGATAATGACGTAAAAAATTGGACATCAGGCTATAACTATCCCTAAACCTCACTTTTCTACATAGTGGGAAAAATGAGGGCAGCCACCATTTACGATTATCAGTGAAGATGGGCTTAGCCGGAGCTGGGATGCTAAATATTTAACAAGGGACTTTTTATTTACCCTTATCCTCATCCCCTTACACCCCAAGTGCCTTCTCAATGTCAGCCCTTGCCTTAGAGTAATTTTGTTCACCGTATTTATCTTGCAGCAGCTGTAGTTAGCACCAAGCCGTTAGTAGCACTGTATGATTAGAAGTTTTTTTAGCAAAATGCACTTCCATTTTTCCCCTAATGGTGAGTGGTGCTGGCTGCAACTACCGACATTAATTTGTGTATGAAAAATGTTACTAGTCATTACAGCCACTCTTTAGTGTCATCAATGAAGATGGACTGACAAAGACTACATTGTCCACTGACAACATTTGAAAAGATTAGCTCTAAGAATCTATCTACCAGTTGTAGCTACTCTAGTGCCAGGAATTGTATGTTCACTGAGCACTTCCACAAGCAATTAATTGTTTCCTTTTTGGTGAGGTTTTTTATACTTAATTTCCAACTCTTTATTTTGTAGCACTGGAGATAAGTGGCGTTCCAGAAGGAAAATGATAACTCCCACGTTCCACTTCACAATCTTAGCTGATTTTCTAGAAGTTATGAACGAACAAGCCAATATTTTGATTGATAAACTTGAAAAGCACGTTGACAAAGAGCCCTTTGATTGCTTTCTAGACATCACTCTCTGTGCCCTGGATATAATCTGTGGTAAGTCCTGGTGATGATTCAACAGTTGCTATAAAAGTCCTGTAAATGATGAGGAGACTACAGCTGTCCACAATGCTACAGTTTCATTTGTTGTGATAATTGACAAAAAAGCCCTGCTGGTTTTGTACCACTGTTTTTGTATTATCAACACTGAACACATCTTTTCTGTTTTAATTATGTTGTGTCTATCTGAACAATCAAACATTGTGTTATGGGGTACAACAGGGACATGGAATCTAAACTGAGGGAGAGTTAAAGGAACAGGACTAGACTCAAAGAGAGTACATATTCTAAAAAAAGAGAAATGCCATGAGATGAGGATGTAAATGACTGCAATGCTTTCATGCAACTCCTGGCCGTATGTTGTCAATGTACTTTGGGCTTTCCACCCCACTAATGTACTCTTCAAAAATTTCTCTTTTCTCTTCCTAGAAACTGCAATGGGCAAGAATGTTGGTGCGCAGAACAATAGGGATTCTGAATATGTCCGTGCTATTTATAAGTAAGTGTAGATCTTTCATGTCTGTCTTATAGTTTTGTTGGTGCAGGATTGAGAACGCCAATGCCAGCTGTAGCACCTCAAAGCTTACTGAAAGCAAAATCTGGTAGGACAACCAGGCCTGCACAAGAGCAACAGTTCACCCAAGCACAAGGCCCGCTGATGTGCAAGTTAGGTCCTGCATTGCCCATGTGTGAGGATGGGGGAGTGTATATGGAGGTAGAGTGGCAGGACGATGGTAGAACCTATGCAAGCTGTATGTGCACAGAGGAGACCTCTGTATTGGCCCCGCAAGGCCAGCTGCTATAACGGTGTGAACAGGTTGCAGTTGCAAATCAGCCCTTCCATAGCTAACATTGACTGGACTAGTCACCACAGCTCCTTTCAGTCTTCTTTATGGGTGGCGTGAGGACTCTGAATCTATATAGGACATTGGGCCCAACTCGCTGTTGATTTGCACCTGTATAGGCATTTACACAGTGCAGAGTGAGTACGAAATGGTGTCTGGTTTGAATGATGATGTTTTGCACTCGTCGTGCGTTAGTGTAAAAGACTACAGGAGGTGCAACACAACAATGAAGTGAGAATAAATTAGTCACACCACAGCAGCATAAAGGGACCTTACAGTGGGTGTAACTGTAATTTATTCTAATTCAAAAGCCCCTTTTTATTGCCACAGCAGTATAAAGGCACCTTATTGACCATAAGAATCAGACCATATGGGTCTACGTTAGACTATATTAGAACAAGCATTGCATTGGTTATACAATGATTTGTTTTGTGACTGATCCTTTTGCAAATGCAGATTAATGTTGTGGACTTCAGTAGAGTTATTCCAGATTTACATTAGTGTGACCAAGAGAAAAAGTTGACCCTAGGTTTTTTTTTCATAGTGACAAACTTCTTGAATTAATACTGCTTTTGTATGGGAAAATAGATTTCACTGGACAGAAGCATTTCTATAAATAAAAATGTGAAAAGTATTATAGCTGGGAGTGAGCATTATAATGAATTAAAAGTGGATTGAGGGCATCTCTAAAGATTAGACCAAATGGTTTGTGTCTGCAACATCAAGCAGTGCTTTCATCATCCTGTCCAGGACCAGGAAATTTAGACCCTATTAGGCTCTTGTAGTCATGTTGTGAATATGTTTTCAGAAATAAATATTACAATGCTATTTTTGTTACCCTAGGATGAGTGACCTCATTCATCATAGACAGAAGTCTCCTTGGCTTTGGTCTAACTTGATGTACCCTATGTTCCAGGAAGGAAGGGAACATACTAGAAGCCTCAAGATCCTTCACAGTTTTACTGACAGTGTAACCTGTTATTCCTTTTTCTATTGTGTTCCCATTAATGGAGAGAAATAATGTAGTAAATATAGAGATTCCAGGTTGTGAATGTGGTGACAGGGAATCGGTCACTGGGAACATCACCTTATCTGTGGTACATATATAATAGGAGAACTGAATATTTATGGTATTCAGTCCCTAAAGAAATCCTCTGAAGAGGAGAGAGAATGTGACTTAGAACTCGTTGCTTGAGTGTTGGTTTTAGTCAATGGGTCACCCTCACATGGTAATAGTATGACTTAGTTGTAATTGGTGGTAAAAAAAAAAATCACACAGAATCATCCTAATTCCTTTCACGTACAATGTTCTCAACATTTTAAAATAATTGGTGCACTTCACCCTAAGGCTTGTAACAGCTAAAATATTTGAAAACGGCATTCTGCTTTGTTCTGGTGCTTTGTCCAGTACTTAAAGATTTCAGTTCAGATCTGAATTTTGAGAAAATGATAGAAATTTGGACTTCATGGAATACTTAAAAATAAAAACCCCAATGAATACACTTCAGCAAGGAAAAAATACGTGGAGATGACCTCCTTTTTATAAAAGTCCACTATTTTCTCTTAATTTTAAATCCATAGAAGTAACATCTGATTTTAATTAATTTTCTCCAGCTACAATGGTGTGCTTAACATGGATTACCATTCAAATCCTGTCTTTCTTTCTATAACAACTTGATGCTGATTAGCATTTTGTGTGATGTACTATCGCTATACAGTATTATAATATTGCTTACTAGAGACACGGTGTTGAAGACTCAGAAATGAAGGACAATCAAAGCAAAGAGCCAGCATGGATTTAAAAACTCAGATTCTACATGATTCACAACCCTGACCTGTGCAAACTCAGTGTACAATAGGAAAACAAATACGGAGGGGGTGGGTATAGATGTCGCTTCCTATCACCAACCAGTGCATAGTATGTAGTCAGAGGTAGAATCGGTTTTTAAATATCTGGGGTAAAAGTTATTTTAAAGTACGTGTGCAGTGGCCACACACTTAGACTGTGGAATCTAAATTGTGGAAAAAATAATATATTGATTTATTTATATCTAAGGTTATTGAAGAAAAAGCCCGTGAAATAAAGAACCATACACAACAGAAAGATGACTTTGATGACAACTGTGAACAAAGTGGGCCCAGAAGGAGAAGGGCTTTTCTTGATATGCTTCTCAATGCAACTGATGATGAAGGGAACAAACTGAGCTACATGGATATTCGAGAAGAAGTGGATACTTTCATGTTTGAGGTACTCCAACTAAACTGAATGGTCCCAGTCTCTTCCCACAATGAATCTCTTTATACTTCTAATCGCTTTTGTCAGCTGTCTTTGGATCCTTTCCATAACGCTTAGATCCGTTGTGACACAGGATGACTGGAAAAGATCACACTGGGTCAGGTTCCCTGCTGTACTGCTCCAGTTTTCTGATGATGTAACTCTGTACTCCCAGAGGCAGTGGAATTAATTGTACTGTGGTTGCTATTACTCTATGGCATAAAATAAAATTAAACTTCGTGTACTAAAATCTGTTGCTAGTGAACGTTATCTTGTTTTCTTTAGCATATAGTACCTGAATGGATGAGTTTTATGTTTGTAATATATAATCTTAGCAAAATTAAATTTCTTTGCCTTCTTCTGGTAATTGATGGTAATACTGTATATTTTATCATGGGATAGTAAAGATAGTGAGTAACTAAAAAGTCAGGTATACTTACATTTCATTGTAAAGTGGTGAAGAAGGGCAAATGCCCTTCCAACAGTTGACTGAGGAAAAAAATAGTGAATTTAAGATTGCTATATAATGTTTAAATTATTGTGGCTGTCCAGAGCAATTTAGTGGGTCAACAAGTTTATGTCTACAAGGAAGCAACGGCAAACCTGTTCCTCATAGAGACTGAATGTGGAGGAAGACCCTTCACCCAGCCAACATAGAAAAGCTAAGTAATAGAAGAGGGATGGCAAAGGGACTTCTGCTTATTAATTATTATGATTTGTTTTAGCTTTTTTCTTATCTTAGTCTCCATCCATCCTATTACATAACTGGTTATTTTTTGTTATGTCTTGGGTGCCAAATTGTTACATGGATTCATATAGTCTTACCTTTTCTTCTGTATCTGTACAGTTAGGCTACACCACTATAATATCCCTAATTATTTGTATATATTTATCTTCATATGCATGAGGATAATGCCGATCTGAACTTCTGAATAAATCTGTACCTCTAGGGGCATGATACAACAGCTGCTGCTATGAACTGGGTCATCTACTTACTTGGATGCCATCCTGAAGCCCAGAAGAAAGTTCACAGAGAATTGGATGAAGTGTTTGGTAAGTTTCTACTCTTTCCTTGGATGTGGGTGTAAGTTTGCATGGTACAGTATATGGTTGATATATTAATTTCTGTGTAGAGGTTTAGAAAGGCAAACCACTCTACTGCCGCTGTATGTGCTGTAACTCTTCTGTGGAGAAAGAGATGTCACTAGGAGTTGGTTTGATGCTAAGGGAGTTGTGACAGACTTCAGTACTGACATTGTAAGCTTTTTGGGCAAGAACCATCTCTTCTATATTTGTACAGTGCCTAGCACAATGGGGTCCTAGTCCATGACTGGGGCTCTTTGATGCTACCTCAATACAAACAATAAATAACAATAGTTTACGGACATCGCAAGAATGAAAATTGAGATAAATGATTCAAATCCGTAAGCACAGTGGTGCAGTTGTAGTTTTGTCATCGTTTAAGATAGCTGTGAGCCTCTTCAGCTAGCTTGTGTTTAGTCTGATTAGGACAGTTGTTTCTCACACCCCTGTTGTGATTCTGATCAGGGAACTCTGACCGGCCAGTCACAATGGATGACTTGAAGAAGCTCCGATATCTTGAGTGTGTTGTTAAAGAAGCCCTTCGTCTCTTCCCTTCTGTTCCATTTTTTGCCCGCACCACAAGTGAAGATTGCCATATTAGTAAGTAGTTCTCAGCCTTTTGTATGTATTCATCATTTTAGGTATGATAAATATCTGCTCCGTCAAGATGGTGCACAAGTCAAGAATTGGTTTTGAGCTTTGTATCCATTTCGAGAAAGCCACTTACTTCACTGGCATGTTGATACTGTTTTTGCAGGCGGATTTAAGATACCAAAGGCAACAGAGGTAATCGTGGTTCCTTATGTGCTGCACAGACAACCGGAGATTTTCCCAGACCCAGAAGAATTCAGGCCTGAGCGATTCTTCCCTGAGAATTCTAAGGGAAGGCACCCATATGCATATGTGCCCTTCTCTGCTGGACCCAGAAACTGTATTGGTACATGATAAAGTGTAATAAGTCCCATATGTGGTTATTTTCTTACCACTTAGGTGAAGGTGCCTTTGCTGTAGTACTCACAACAGAGCCTGTGAATTTGAATGGAGATTTCAGATCTCTGTGGCTGATAACTGTAGCAAAGCAGTACCGGTATCTCACATTATCATTGTCACAACATTTCCTTTCTTCCCGTGGGGTTCTTCAGAGTCCACATTACACCCACTTTATTGTTTTCCTCCTTGTTGGGACATGCTCCATATGTAGCATTGTATCATGCTAACTTCAGTTCTGCTCAAGAGGGCTGGACACATCCTCAAGACTCCAGAACCCATCAATGACACCCTGACAACTCACTAGGGAAGAACATGAGCCACTGTCTTTCTCTTCTTTCCCTTGGGATATGTTTGCTGGCTATACAATGATCCTAACCTGCAGGCTGGAGGGGAAAATTTAAATACCCTCCTCTGTCTTCTGCACTGATTGCTGGGGTGTTCACTCAATTGCTAAACTTGTAAGCTGTTCAGGGAATGGACTGTGTCTGCAATTGTTTCTCTGAAGCACCTAACACAGCTATGGGTGTTCAAAAATAAAGAGCTTTTGGAGTATTGTATGTATTATATAGTTGTGGTGACGTCAGAGAAGCTGTCCCTCTATTGAACCTTCATCTAGAAGCACTATTCTATTATATTAACAGCCTTGAATGGGTCAAAATACTGAGAGGAAGGTAAAGTTCCATGGGTCTGATCTCATTTCATTTTCAGGATTTCATTCCATTTTATATGGGTCAGTCCCAATGACAGAATCACTGGCAATGCTCTTCTTCTGTCAGCAGTGCGAAGTTATAGTAGATATTCTCAGGAGTCCAAATATTAAGTGAAGCTAAATTAAAACCCCCCCTCAAAGATTACTTTTTTGTTCTTGATCAGATCTTCGTGTGTTGAAAGCTGATCTAATTTATTATACCCAGGCTAATTAATTATTGTTTCTAGAGCACCCAAAGAAGTCTGGACGCTTTGCAGACATAATGATTCCTGCCTAGATAGATGGCAGTCTGAATAGACAATGTACAGAGAAGGTGTTGATGGAAGGGTGAGATGCAGCAGAAAACAACTTTTTTAAATCCACACCTCTTTTGAGTTAAATCTTTGGCTAAGGGCTTGTCTACACTTGAAACGCTACAGCAGCACAGCTGCAGTGCTTCAGTGTAGACACTGTGTATGCTGACGGGAAGGATTCTCCCCTCGGTGTAGGTAATCCATGTCCCCGAGAGGCGGTAGCTAGGCAAGGAAAGAATTCTTCCTTCGACCTAGCACTGTCTACCCCGGGGGTTAGGTTGGTATAGCTGCGTCCCTCAGAGAAGTGGATTTTTCACGCCCTTGAGAGACAAAGCTATACTGATGTTAATTTCTAGTGTAGACCCAGGCGAATTGTCTGGTCTGTGACCCTTGTCACTTTGCTTAGTTCTTTTTTTATTTCTGTCTATTTTTTCGCCCCTCCTCTTTTCTTGTAAACCTTTGATCATCTGCCTAATTCCTCTCCCTCTCTACCACACCAGCACACTCCACTTTTAGGATAAAAAATAGACATAATTCTATCATTTCCCCTGTGTGTGCACATCCATTCAACCCTGAATTTGGCCCATATTGGCTTATAATCTGTGATACCAGATGCACAGTTATTCCCATGCTGCATCTTGTGGGAAACCTTTGCCGTGTAATTACAATTTCTAAACTACTACTGGTTTTGTTCCAATTTAACTTGAAGGCCAGCGCTTTGCACAGATGGAAGAGAGAGCTGTTCTAGCCATCATCCTACGGCGCTTTTGGGTGGAAACAAGTCAAGAGCGAGAAGGGCTTAGCCTCGTGGGAGAACTAATACTTCGCCCAAATAAGGGCATCTGGATCCAACTGAAGAAGAGGAGAAGAGTGTGTGTGTTATAAGAAGAAAGCTCCTAAAACATGTGCCATTATATGATCAGCTAGCAGTTGATTCTCGCTGAGGTTTATGTAAATCTCTGCATTTTAAATTATTGTAACCATTTATAAAGGAACTCAGTATCAAATTATTAGAAGGAGTTTTTCTTGTTGTTCCGTTTGTATTTCTGGCACTTTGTTCACACAGCACGATTTTCACGTTACAATGAAAACGGAGGTAGTGTCGAGCGTAACCTCCCTCCCTTAATAGAGCAGGTACTGGAGGACAAGGTGGGGGTTCTATATCTGCCTTGCCTGTGCACAAAATAAGAAGTTTGGTTGCCAGCACAAATAATTCTAACAATTTAGCATGCAGGGCCAGAATCTGTTGTGATAGCCAGGTCCTATGGAAAAACAAGTATGTTGATCATGTAATTAAAGACTGTATCATACTTAGAGCTTCATGAATAATGGATTTGTAAGTTTGCTGGCAAGTAAAAAAAAATAAAAACCATTTTGTTTTAGATTGAACCATTATGAAATTATTCAGTGTATTGAACAGTCAACAGATTTTAAATTGAGTCAAAACAAAATGTTTTGAGCTGAAAATTTTCGTTCTAGTTTTGGGCATTTTTATAAAAACAAAGGCTGGATTCATGAGAAGGGTTGGGAAAGAGCTTCCTAGTACCCTTTAGCCGAGGGGTTTGGGTACTTTCCTAGGAAGTGGGAGACTCGGATTCATTTCTCTCCCTCCCTGATATAGAGAATGTATTTGAACTTCACAAATACTCTCCACATTCAGGAGAGTGTCCTCGCTTCTGAGCTATGGCATATTCTGATGCAGGGTTTGGGCTACGGAGTCATTGTCTGGCTTTTCTCTAGCCCTATGATTATCCATTGTCATCATGAATTACTAGGAATTGCAACCTCTGTTCTGACACGGCCGAGCAGCTGGACATCTAAACCCCAGCAGGATCCTCAGTCTAGGCGGTCTCCCTCCTATCTTATCTGATCTGGTAGGCATGCTTAGTAGCTGTCTACCAGATTGTACCCCACACAAAACACAGCTGAGGGAGGTGCTGCTGCCCCTACCCCATACTCTAAGAGTTAGAGCACTCACTTGGGATGGGGAAGATATGGATTCATATCCCCACTTTACCTGCTTCAAAGCAGAGATCTGAAACCCTCCCCCTCCATTTCTCATAGGTGAGTGCCCAAAGCACCAGGCTACAGGGTAGGGTGTTCTGATCAGGTTGTCTTTCAGTCTCTCCTGATGAAGCTGTTCCCCTTGTATAAATGAATGTTATAATAAATGAAATGAAATAAATGAAGCTGTTCGACTTGTATAAATAAAATATTCATTGGAGCTCGGATTGTAGCCGGGGTCACCCATATGAGTGCTCTAGCTGCTGGGCTACTGAGTCATTCTCACTATCTTACAGGCTCAATATCCCTTTAAGGGCTGGGGGCTTAGGCATTTCCCACTGGCTAGCTTATTTGGCTTCCTGATCAGATTGTTGGCTTTTATGAATCCCCTTCTTAGCCACTTAACTCTCCCCAGGCATTAGGTGGCAGGGCACCTTAACCTCAGGCATTGTAACACCGAATCTAAATCCCCATTTTGAACCTAGGCCCACATCCTCAAAAGTATTTAGGTGCCTAATTCTAACTGATTTCTTTGAGAGTTAGGCAGCTAAATATCTTTGACGAGCTGGTTCCTAGCCCCTACTTGCCACCAGTGGGTGTGAGTCTCCTGCAACAGCAAGGAATCATTTAGGTGAGATATGCCCAGATAATCTTAGCAGGCGATCCATACTCCCGTGCTGCAGAGGAAGCCAAAACCCCACCAAAGTCCCTGCCTATCTGACCTAAGGAAAATTCAATTCTGACCTCAGATGTGGCAATCAGTTTAACCCTGAGCCTGTGAGAAACACACACCAGCCAGGCAGCTGAGAAAAAGGATTTTCTCTGTACCATCTCAGATCACTGGTCCACCCTGTCCTATGTTCTGTTTCCAGCTGTGGCCAATTCTTGATGTTTCAGAGGAAGGCAGAAAAACCCCCAAAATACATCTGGCCAACTATGCATTAGGGAAAGAGATTCTTTTCTGGCCACTGTAGGTGACCAACTGAGACATGAGAGCCGATTATAGTCATTGTCTTAATGCAGAGCTGCAAGTGTTATGAGCATGTTGAAGCAGTGCAGGTAATCCTATTCTTTTCTTGGCCCACAAAGGAAGGTCATGAACAGGGGATTCGTAAAATTCACAGATTTCAAAACCAGAAGGGACTACCATGACCATGCAGCCCACCCGTCCAAAAACATAGGCCATACAATTTCTCCCAGAAGCTGGACTAAAGCATCTCTCTTAAAAACATGTCTAATCTCACCTTAAAGACTCTAAGTGATTGTGAATTGACCTAAGGAATTGCATCCTATCTCAAGGTTAAATTGTTTCACTGCAGTTCTAGCAATTGGATCTGTGTTATGCCTGTGAAAAGCTCTCCACTATCAGATATCTGTTCCATGGGTATGTACCTAAGCACAGCCATCAAAGCACTTCTCAACCTGCCCATCAATAAGCTTGTGATTGGCCTTGCCTTCCTCAGGGGTCACCCTCAGGCAGTTTCAGATCCTATACCCATCCTGTAGGTATAGCCTGCATTCCTTGTTCCCAGATGTATTATCTTCCATTTGGCTGTATTGAAACACATTTTGTTCGATTGTGATCATTTAAATAAGTGATTCAGATTGTTTTGTAATGGTAACCTAGCCTCCTTGTTATTTATGACCCCACCAATGTTTGTGTCACCTGCAAACTTTACCAGCAAAGATTTTGTATCATTGTCTACACGACTGATAAAAATACTGAATAGTATTGGACCAAGAGCCCATCACTGGGTTCTCATAGGTGATAGGAGACATGAATTGGGTTGCATCTCTACAAGTGCAAATGCAGCAGTCTTCCCAGTGGAACGGATCCCTTTTCATATCCTATTTTTGGGTCCTGGATGACTCAGGTTAAGACATGGATAAAGCAGGTTAGGCTGTCACAGTGGGAGAAAAGGAGTAATCCTGACATGTAAATTAGAGTGGATGCTGTCTTCAGATTATCAGGGCTACATGGAATATTTACTTAATTATAGATTATACATGTCATGAATGTGTAATTGCTAGGAGTAGGCTTACACAGATGGGGTGGCTAGATGAGTGTGTATCTGATTCATGACAAATATTAACACCAGGGACCACATATACATTAGTATTATATTCTATTCTGTTCCATTCCATATAGGGTTCTCATGTCATCACTGTAGTATCCGAATACCTTCCAGTACTGCATTAAGCATCGTGACTATGACTTGTCACATGTTGTTCACAATCTCAGAAGTGGGTGATTGTATCTGGGGATTTGGAAACAATACATAATTAGTGGAGCATCACAACACATAGGTTGTGCGCATACCCATATATTAGTACTACAACCCAGCACTTAGCCAACACTTTACAAACATTAACAAATGACTCCATTAAACCTTCCTCCACTCATTGGAGGTAGATAAGTAAATATCTGGTCTAATTTCCCTTGGTGGGTTTAGTGTGTGGATGCCATGTGGTGTTGGTGGCCTGTGATATGCAACAGGTCTGACTAGATGATCTGGTGGTCCCTTCTGGCCTTAAACTCTATATTGGCTAAGATTTTCCAAAGCAACTCAGGATTTTGGTTGCCTTGGTTTTTGGGGCATGATTTTCAGAGAGTGCTCAGCAGTCTCTGAAAGTCAAGCCCCATTTAAAGTGTCTCCCGCTGAGCACCAAAAAGTTGAGGCAATCATGACTTTGCTTCAGGGGGCCCTGTGGAATGAAACTTGCTCCCCTTGGCATGGGTCTCAGCCCATCCCTTCCCACTTTATCTAAAAAACACAAACAAGGCAAGTTTCTTTGGAAAGGTGCTTTTCTTCTTCTTCTGATTTTTTCGGCCCCATATTTAGGACTTTCTCTTCTCCCGGCTCTCGTTGCCCCATTCTTTTTGCATTAAGACCCAGGATTTTTTTTTTAAGGTACTATTCTGGTCTTCTTACCTTTGTGTGTATGCTTTTACATTTGGTTTGCACTACCTAATTCCTTCTATGGAGAACTATAAGAAGTATGCTTTGATGAGGATCCCAATAAGCATTTGTATCTTCTGGGCTCAGCTGTGCAGTGAAACCAAGTCATTAACTTGATCATTAGCTTCACCTAAGCACCCTAGTCTCTTCTTTGCCTGTTGGCAGTACACATGGTACATCAAAGTGTATTGTTGAAAGGAACCCCCACCAAAGTGAATCTGGTAAGGTTAAGTGCTAATTACCCATGTAGTCTTTCAGGCCAATGTCACCTTGCACGCTGTTTATTTACAGAAGTGGAATGCAGAGAAGAGCTTGGATCAGATTTTCAGATGTACGGAACTCCTGGAGCAAGTGGCGGCCACTAAAAGGTCAAGAGTGGGTGTCAACACATTTTAAGGGATTGTGAATGACCTTGACATGCAAAAAGTTTAAATTTTTTAGTTAACATAATAAGAGGTTCCAACAAGGTTGGAAAACTGTAGCCAGGTTTGAGCCCTTCAGTTGTCTCAGTAGGGTCCAAAATTCTGATCATTATTCAGGCATATTTTGTAACATGTTGTTTTACAATACACTGTTTCAGTAGGTTTAATTGTTAATATCCATTGAGAGGAAGCTCACTATCATGTGAGGAAGCACGTTCCCTGTGCAAGGGCCTCATTCCATTTTTGACACCACCTCCCCCGTGACCTTGATCAAATTACCTAGACAAAACTTTTCAAACTGGGTGGCCTAGAGTTAGGCACCTAGTTCTATAAGGGCTTAATCCTGTGCAGATTGAAGTCAATGGCAAATCTTTCACTGACTTTAATGGTGCAGGATCAGGCCTTAAGTGCGGAGTACCTGCAGCTTTCACTGCAGCTTTTCACTTAATGCCAGTTGCAGGATAAATCAGTGTAGGGAATCCACAAAAATGAGAACATCCATAGTCGTTTAAAATGTCTTTTTTGTCACTTATCTTTTATTGAGCTCACTAACTTGCTTTGTCCAATGGTAAGGAGTGCACAATAGTAACGAGACAAAAACAGATGCAGTTTTGAATACAGATAATCTATAGTGTCGGCATCCTTTTTAGAGGTACCTAGTCGCAGAAATCTTGGCTGTCTATTTTACTCAAAAGCAATTGACACCACACCTCACAGAAGGTGGAAAAGAAAAATATATGTTTGGAATCCAAGTAGCCATAATCCCTTGGGTAATGCTGGGCCTATGTACGCCCATAGAAGGAGTATTATGCTGAAGCAGGAAAGATTATGCAAAAAGGAAAATATTGTGTAACTGGGTTACCAATTTCATGTGGGGGAAAACGCCTGCTGATGTGTAGATGCAGACAGCTTTGACGGTCTGGTGCACCATCTTTCCCTATAGAATGCTGCAGGCTGTCACATGCAGGGATCTGTGAAGTTAGCCTATTATAACATGAATGACTGGTTGACTTGGAATATGTCCCACGTACTCACTACTATGTATTAGCAGATTGTATGGCTGTTTAATGCAGACATCTTGACTGTAGTGTGTTAAAGCTTTGGTATACTGGGATAAAGTAACCAGGTGAAGCACTTTGCCTTGCTGAGTCTTTGTTGTGTGTTTGTGCCTTTTATGGATGACTGAATAACCTTCTGACAGCAGTAAATTATGTACACTAAATTACATACCTGAGCTGTAGTATGATAAAAACGACTATTATTATACAGTGATCTCAGAATTGGGTTTTAACATTAGGGTAATGCCGCGAATTGCAGAAAAATACTTGATATGGAAGCCTTGTACATAGAGGAGCCACTAAGTTGCTCTTATGTCAGAGAGCGATGCTATGTTTAATCAATGCTCCACAGTCATCTGTCAGGTGGGAAAAGTTTATAGGTTGGGAATTTTGGGGTGTGTCGTGACTAATGTGCTGTTCTTACATTCAGGGACCAAACGGAAAAACTAAGCTAGTCAAACTGGAGGTTTTCAGGTTCTCGCTTCAATAAGAAAAAAAAAAATCTGTTTCAGAAACACTGCCAGGTGGTATTTCCAAAAGGAACTGTACTTCTCTGGGCCAGCAGCTGCTGAGAAACATGGACGGGTCTGCCACAAGATACACTTCATACGCTGTGTTCATAACTTTGCAGTGTGGTTCTGACTGCATGTTACAGAAGTGCCCATTGCTTACCGTTGCTTAAAAATGTCATCAGAAATAGCGCAAAGATGCCAATGGTATATAATTACACATCTCTTACCTACAGAGCCTGCAAATTCACTGTCTGGACTCGGGAAATACTGAGTGAATCTTATTAGCTCTGTGTCAGCACGACATGTTATACTGTTATAGCCTTCTCAGAATAATCAGGCAAAGTCTTCCCTTCTTGTCATGCTTACTGAAGGTACTCAAATGGAGTCGGGTTAAGGATCCTGGCATCCCTTTATCTCTGTACTTTCAGTGGCAGAGTGGGTGCAGACTAGGACCTTGCAATAGCTACACATGGTGTCATGACCACCTCCAGGTTTCATCATTGTCATTCTCTCTTAACAGGGCTTGTGACATTGGATCTCTGTTACTACTGCATTCTAAAAGTATGTTTGTTCACTGTTTTGAGCAACTGCGAGCATAATATGCCCACTTTATGGTCTTTATGGCCACTTAAGAAGTAGTACATTGATTCTCTGAACCTTCTCCAGTTTATTAGCATCTTTCCTGAACAGTGACACCAGAACTGGGCACAGTAGCCATTGTACCAGTTCCAAATACAAAGGTACTAGAGCTTTTTCACACCTATTCCATCTTCCCCTGTTTATGCATCTAAGGATTGCATTAGCCTTTTTGGCTGCAGATCGCACTGAGGGCTTGTGTTCACCTGATTATCCACCATGACCTCAGTCTTTTTCAGAATTACTGCTTCCCAGGATAAAGTCCCCCCCCCCATTCTGTAAATCTGGCCTGCATTCTTTGTTCTTATCTCATTCTTTGGCTCCAGGCTGCCCCTCCCAAGCATCTCTGGGCCTGGCACTTCTGCTCCTTGCAATTTCCCATGGTTTCTCTACAATTATTGCGCTGTAGCACTTAATGAAGAGGCTACTTATGCCAACAGGAGACCTGTTGAACTGTTAGCCCACTTGTTAGGGCACTCACCTGGGAAGTAGGAGACCTGGCTTCAAATCCCTGCCCCAAATCAGGCAAAGTGGGGATTTGAACTTGGGTCTTCCACATCCCAGCCAAGTACTCAAACTATTCGGTTATTCAGCATTAACAGGGCCTTGTATACATCATGATTTTCATACTTTTTTTTGTAGAAAATTCATGACAGTGTAAATGGCAAAATATTGAATTTCACAGATTTTCCATGGATTTTAAAGTAATGCTACAGAATTTCTCGGAAGGAATGAAATTTAGAAGTAACCTTAGTCAATTTTGACTAGTTACTTGTAAAATTCTTTCCATCCTTTAAAATTGACTAGCTAAAATAATTATTGTATTAAAGACTTTGTAGCCATTTTTCTTAAGGAAGGAGGGGAAAAACAAAGAAAAGATCACAGTTTGGGGGCATTTTCATAATTTCCATGCCTTCCAGGAAATTTAGACAGGGCACTGACTGTAAGGGAAGTAGCACACTCCCCTGCTCCTTTTTGTGTGGTTGAGTGTGCAAAGAGCACACTTACTGGATCAGGCCCAGCTGAGGAAATCAGTGTGTGAATCCCACTAGGGCTTAGATGTAAAGAGCAGCTTGGTAGTGTCAGGACTTAGATTTGCGCATGCCCACTGACAGAAACGTAGGGGACTTTACCAGCAGAAACTTAGGCACGTAGGGACTTCGGGCACCTAAAGGGTCAAGCAGCAGCCAGGCAGTGGTTTCTTGAATGCCAGTGGTGCCTAGATGTTAGATTCAGGCACCTAAGGGTATGCCTATATTGAAATTAAGAACCCAAGGCTGGCCTGTGCCATCTGACAGGCTAAGGGGCTGTTTAATTCCCAGGCTTGGGCTCTAGGACTCTGTGAGGTGAGCGGGTCCCAGAACAGGGGCACCGGAACGGGGAGGGGGAGGGGGCCAAGGGGCAATGGCCCTCCCACTTTTTGCCACAGTCCTGGTCCTCTGCCGCTCCTCTTTGGTCACCAAGGCAACACCTCCAGGCCAGGACAGAAGCCGGAGTCAGGTTGGGGTAAGAGCCATGTGGGGAGCCACAGACCCTCCAACTGCCCTGGGTTGGGGGGGCCAGGGATATGGGCTGGGGGCTGCTCTTGTGTAGATGGAGCCAGGCTGGGGAGCACAGTCAGGTGGAGGAGCCTGGGCTCCCCGGCCTGGCTCCAGCTTCTGGCTTGGGTGGGACCTCAGGAGGAAGAGGACTACAGGGGCAGGGATGGGGCCATGGAGGGGGTGGGACCTTATGGCCTCCGCACGTTTAGGAAGAATCCATTGCCCCTGCCCTATCCCGAGTCCCGCAAGTCAGATGCCATGGGCCAATCACGGGTCTGTGCCACCCCGGGCCGCACCTGGGTCTGGTGGATAGAAAGCTGGCTTGATTTTCGGGCTCAATGGGTGATGGGATGGATTGCACCCTCAGCAAGTTTGCAGATGACATTAAGCTTGGGGGAGAGGTATATATGCTGGAGGGTAGGGATAGGGTCCAGAGTGACCTAGACAAATTGGAGGATTGGGCCAAAAGAAATCTGATGAGGTTCAGCAAGGACAAGTGCAGAGTCCTGCACTTAGAACGGAAGAATCCCATGCACTGCTCCAGGCTGGGGACCGACTAGCTAAGCAGCAGTTCTGCAGAAAACGACCTGGGGATTACAGTGGATGAGAAGCTGGATGTGAGTCAGAAGTGTGCCCTTGTTGCCAAGAAAGCTAATGGCATATTGGGCTGCATTAGTTGGGGCATTGCCAGCAGATTGAGGGAAGTGATTATTACCCTCTATTCGTCACTGATGAGGCCACACCTGGAGTATTGTGTCCAGTTTTGGGCCCCCCACTACAGAAAGGATGCAGACAAATTGGAGATAGTCCAGCAGAGGGAAACAAAAATTATTAGGGGGCTGAGGCACATGACTTATGAGGAGAGGCTGAGGGAACTGGTCTTATTTAGTCTGCAGAAGAGAAGAGTGAGGGGGGATTTGATATCAGCCTTTAACTACCTGAAGGGGGGTCCAAAGAGGATGGAGCTTGGCTGTTCTCAGTGGTGGCAGATGACAGAACAAGGAGCAATGGTCTCAAGTTGCAGGGGAGGAGGTCTTGGTTGGATATTGGAAAAAACTATTTCACTAGGAGGGTGGTGAAGCACTGGAATGGGTTACCTAGGGAGATGGTGGAATCTCCATCCTTAAGAGGTTTTTTAGGCCTGGCCTGACAAAGCCCTGGCTGGGATGATTTAGTTGGGGTTGGTTCTGCTTTGAGCAGGGTGTTGGACTAGATGGCCTCCTGAGGTCTCTTCCAACTTAGTCTTCTATGATTCTCTCTGCCCCTTGGCCAGGCGCCAGTACACCTCTGGGTCTGTGCAGTCTCTGCTTCCCACCACCTGTGCGGCCCCACCTGTCTTGCTGGAGCTGAGCCACCTGGGACTGGTGTAGAAGCCTGGCCATTCTCAGCCAGTTGTAGGGGGGCAGTGTGGGGGACATGGCTGGGCCCTTCCAGCCAAGTGGCTCCTGAAGGAGGCTGGCTGGGGCAGGCTCTGGTCTGGCTGAACATGCCACTCTCGGGGGGCCGGAGTGATTGTTCACCCCGGAACCAGCCCTGGCTGCACTGGCAGCTCATCCTGGCAGACACAGTTGCCTCCCATCAGGGCCGATGAGTGTGGCCAGGAGGCAGGGCATGGGGGAGTGGGTCTCTGGGAGACATGGGCGTGGGGTGCTGGGCGGTGAGGGAGCGGGGAAGATCTGTGTGTTGGAGCACTGGGGAGTGGGGGTTCTGTGTGGGGCGCTGGGCAGTTGTGTGGTGGGGCTGTGGGCAGGGGGGTGCTGGGTAGGACTGGTGGTGTGCAGGGCGCTGTGCATTTGTGGCAGGGTCTGTGGGGGGGTACTGGGCATAGCAGGTCTGAGGGGGCTCTGGCCATAGGAAATCAGGGGAGTGGGGGGGCGGTCCGATGTTGGGCGAGGGTATGTGTGGCACCTGGAGCAAATTGTAAAGTGGGGGTGCTGAGAGCCATTGAACCAAACTGTAAACTCTGTATGTGATGGAAACCACTTTAAGCCAGGGGGTGTGGCAGCTCCCCCAGCACCTCTAGTTCCAACACCTATGCCTTCGCTGCTCTGCTCCCTCCTCATGCAGCCTCTGGGGATCCCTCCTGCCCTCCCACTCCTTTGTTCCTGGACCTCTCCCCCCACTGCAGTGGGCCACGCCCCTGGGCTCCACTGCCCTCGGCTGGGGCCCTAGTCCGGGTTCTACTCTCGGTGCAGCACCCCAGGACTGTGGCTCAGTGCACGCCCAGCGGCCGGGTCGGGGCAGCGATGGGGGCTCTGGCAGCTGCCCCAGGAGGGGGACCGGCTGCTCTACTGGGGGGCTGGAGTCGTCACTCTGCTCTTCACGCTGCTGGCAGCCTTCACGTTCCGCCTGCTGCCGGATTACCTGGGGAAGTGGAAGGCGCTGAAGCCGATTCCGGGGCTCAGCCCCTGTTACCCGCTGCTGGGAAATGCTCTGCTCTTCGAGCGCAAAGGGGAAGGTAACGGCCGCCCAGACACGTAGCGGGGGGTGCCTGCAAACCCCTCTTCCCTCCCGGAGCTGCTGCCTGCAGCACCCTCTCTCCCGGGTGACCGCAGTGCCCTGGGGATCAGCCCTGCCAACTTGGGCGTACAGCGGTGTAGACATTAGTAAAGTGCTCGGGAAGTGGCTGGCGATTTCCAGGGGCTGTAGAAATAGGAGCTGATTTGCAGCAGTGGAGCTGGGCTGGGCCCATCACTAAGTGGTGGTGGTGTTGTAGAATAACAGAGTAGGAGCGAGCTGGTCTTAGGTTAAAGGATTTTTTCCAAGCTGCAGACAAAAACAAAACAGTTCATTACTCAGCATCCTGCTGCATTTCTAGATCCAGGCAAAACAGACAGGCAGTATTACCGAGACTCTACTTCTACCAACCAAACCTCCCCCAGAAACCTCTGACAGGTTTTTATGGTTCAGTGTGTTGCTCCTGTTTATCCCTATTTCTAAGGAGCTTATTATTAGAATATGTAAATAAGCTCTTAACTGTGGACAAATGATTTGTTTTGATCTTTGTCAAGTTTTCCCTAATTTATTTGTTATTTTTTGTTTTGGGTGTTCAAGAAGTTAACTTTTTTCAGAGACGACCTTTCCACACATTTAAGGTTTAAATATATATAATGGCCCATATCACCAGTACAAATTAAGATATACAGGAGAGATGGTTTGTCAAATGGACAGTCAGGTCAGTAAAACAATTAAAATGAGATAGACCTGAAACATCTACTTTCTCGGTTTATATGCTTAAAAACAACTGCCTAGATACATGTCTTAGAATCTCTTGCAAAAACAAAGGAGTCATACTAAATTGTTGGATAATTACAAATTTAGTTGCTTCCCTCATAGGCATAAGAGTTGTTTGCAAACAAACAGAAGCTGGGAATGGGTGATGGGATGGATCACTTGAGGATTACCTGTTCTGTTCATTCCCTCTGGGGCACCTGGCATTGGGCACTGTCAGAAGACAGGATACTGGGCTAGATGGACCTTTGGTCTGACCCAGTATGGCCGTTCTTATGTTAACTCTGGAAGTGTATGCAGTGTTTACCTCAAAACTTGTACAGGCAGACGTGCAGTATCATGAGACCATTTATTACACTTGTGGGGTTTTCAAGACTAATCAGGCCTGGTGCTAGTTCCTTTTCTCCCATGAGCTTTTTTTCATACACCCACAATTATTATTATGTAATATTTTGTAGGGACCTGAAGGTACTGTGCCACTCTCTGCACAATGAGATTGTGAAAATATCAATATGCTTGTGATGTCTGTGAATTTTTTAGCTGTGCAAATATGCATTTTTGTTTGTGCAGTGTTCTCTAGCTCGAATTGTTTAACAAAAGTGATCTTTCAGATAAGTAATACTTGCTTTGTAACCTCTAGTGGAATCAAGAAAATAATTATTTAATTTCTTTCTTTTTTAAGGGTAATTTAATTTCTTTAACTTTGATGCAGGTGGGTGGTGGTTGTGATGTGGAAGACAGTACTGTAACTACAGAAGGCCAGATACTTGCACACACTTAGGATAGTGACTCTCCAAATGGACACACATGTGCATTGCCAGAACCAGGATTAATATAACTCCAAGTTCTGTGGGCCCCAAACTACTCCCATAAGAAGGTAGTCTTTCTTGCTGACTTGAATGGGAGTAGGATCTGAACCAGAGTGTGAGAAGTTTCCACAATGCAAATTGTTTTTGAAAGACTTTTCAAAAGTTTTCACAGGAGTACTGTAAGGTTTTGGGGATCACTCAGACCATAAGGGGTTCTATCACTGCCTGCATTGTAACTCGGGGTGCCTTAATGCTATGCTATTATGGCTCAGAGCCCTGACAGCAGTAGCCAGTCTATGGACATAAAGATCTCACTCTGGCTTATACCAGCCTAGTTACTCCTTGTAGGGTGACCTCAACAGCCCCTTCCAGTCTTGACTACCAGACACTTGGTCTTTTCCTCTCTGGTTTGTCAACTCCGAAGGAGTGAAACCTTCCCCCAGTGATGAGATCACTTTGGACACGCATTCTATATAGTTTGCACAGCAGAGACCTGCTTGCGGCAAAAAATAACAAAAGCTTTATTTAATAGCAAAATCACAGATTCAAAGATGACATAGTAAGGCAGAGTAAATGCATACAAGTTACACAGAAAATAAACATAAAGCTGCAACTTCAGCCTTTACATTTCTATATTAGACAAATTACCTTTTCTAGTACAAGTTACGTACTGTTTCTAAACACTTGCCCAGCATGCTCCTGTTGTAGATGGGATCCAGTGTTTCATGGACAGCATCCTACTTTGATGCTGCCTAGTTTCTGAATAGCCTTCCCTTCAAACCCCTTTCCTTTTAATAGGGTTTGTAGGGGTTTTTTCTTCTTCTTTTTCTCAGACTATGGTGATTCATGGTGGGGGAAATTCCCTCCTTTCTTAGTTTCTCAAGACTGGGGTTTTCTTTTCAGTTTCAAGTTGTTTCAGTGTGTCCCCATTCATTTTAATGGCCCATCCGATGTCTCTTCCTGGCTTGTAGGATGCGAAGTGTTTGGAGCCAGTCTCATCTTGTGGGGGAGGCAGCCCCTTTTTGCCTGGCTGATCACCTCCCTGTTGTGAGGTGGAGCTGAATGTTGTAGCACAAATTATGAACACATTTTATAGCTATACAAATCCACAAATTCATAACCACAATCTGTATACATATCTCATAATTAAGGCTACGATTTAATCATAGGTATTTTTAGTAAAAGTCATGGATAGGTCATGGGCAAGAAACAAAAAATCACAGCCTGTGACCTGTCCATGAGTTACACCATAAATACTCCTGATTTAATCCTATGGGGGGAAGGGTTCCATGGAGGGGGGAGCCCACAGCACCAGCTATGCAAGGTGTGTGTGAGCCCCTGGCCCCAGATGCTGGGGGGGAGGGAGCCCCGGGGGCCAGTGACTGCTCTGGCCTACCCGGGACCATTTCCAGGAGCCACCAAGCTGTGGCGACTCCCACTGCCCTTGGGACTGCTGCTCAGGTGGTCTCCAGGGCCAGCTGCCCAGGGCCACCAAAGCAGTGGCTGGTGCGTATAGCCCCAGGGCTGGGGCTGCTCCAGCAGCTTCCGGCCACCTTCCACTGTTAAAATAATGGTTAAGATTTACTTTCCAGGGAGCCAGCCCTGCCTTCTTTCTCCATTTTGTCCAAAAACATGCTTCATGGAATATACCAAAGGGGGATGAGGAAACTTCACACATCTTCAGGGCAGCCAAAAGGGCACCACACACATTCCCTAGGAGCCAGATGGGAGATGGGTGTGGGAGCACCAGGTATCAAGCTCACACCCAAAAATATTGGAGTGACAAGGGTAAGAGAAGGTGATTGACAACCCTCTACAGGCCGAAAGAGAGATATTACACAGGACATTTGTCAAACGACTCTGTATGAAATTTTGAATTATGTGTGCTCGATTGTTAGAATATTTATTATACGAATAGTTAAAATGTGAAATTATGAAAGGCAATGGAAGAAAATTCTCCATGAGTGCCCTTAGGATGTCGGTTGGAAACCCTAGGGATACCCATTTATTTCTAGGGGAGACATGACAGATAATGACAGGTTTCAGAGTAGCAGCTGTGTTAGTCTGTATCCGCAAAAAGAAAAGGAGGACTTGTGGCACCTTAGAGACTAACCAATTTATTTGAGCATAAGCTTTCGTGAGCTACAGCTCACTTCATCGAATGCCACAAGTCCTCCTTTTCTTTATGACAGATAATGTAACCACATGTAGTATATTTGGGGGGAAGAATTGTATTAAGTTTATGTATCACTGTGGGCCAGGAATTGTATGTATGATTGTATTCTACTTCACAAGGGAGGTTTACCATTGCTCCTTCAGAAACTAGATCAGAAGGAGGTGATTAAGGTGAAACTCTGAGACTAAACAACTCTAAAGAGGTGCCACCCTCTGGAGTGGTTTTCATATACTGGTTCCAGTTGGGTTTCCCAGAGATTAGGGTACAAAGAAAAGTCTTTTGGTATAAAAGGATGAACTTGAACTGACACAGGACCTTTTTTCTGATACAGCAAACAGACTGCACCTTCTTTCCAAGGAGGGCCACCAACCCTTGCAGAAGGGTTGGAAAGACTCTGGCCTACTAGGGCCCCATAAGACTAATGCATGACCACTGGTAAGCTTCTGGCATGCATATAGGAACTTTATTGGTTTTTTTTGTTTTCTCTATAATGCTTTTTCCTTAGGAATAAAGGTGCTTGCTTCGAAAGAGCTGTATGATAACTTGTACCTGCTGGGAATACATTGTTCATAGCCCTTGGAGAAAAAGGCACTGGCTGTTAGGCAGACTGGATTTCTTTGAACATCACAGTGTAAGGCAGGGAGCTGTGCAACCTTAAAGACCCTGGTCAGAATGGAGTGGGCCACGGGTCCCTACCCAGAGAGAGGTGACAGCGAAGGTCCTGAGACCTGACTGGGCATGCCTGAAATTTACCACAA
The DNA here is from genome assembly GCF_965152275.1 of Natator depressus. Lineage (NCBI taxonomy): Eukaryota > Metazoa > Chordata > Testudines > Cheloniidae > Natator > Natator depressus. The sequence continues at coordinate 81,018,444 of NC_134237.1, forward strand.
AGGGGGGGATACAGATGCAATTACCCTGAAACTGATACTTTGCACAGAGGGCTTTTTTGTACAGCCATTGCACTGTCAGGGAGCATACACCCTCTTTAACAGGAGTCATAGGACCTCAATTCCCTGGCTACACCCAGTAACATCCCTGTTTGATCCTGTGCAATCCAAAGTTGTAATTTAGTCTTGGCAACTATTCGTTTAAATTATGATAATATGAAAATATATTGTTTCTGATTTTATTTGACTGTGTACCACCCAGTATATTTTATAGATCAGGGTTGGGCTTGAAAACACCCACCACCTACTAGCTCAAGGACTAAACCTACTCTGCAAGCTGCAGTATAGTGGTACACTGAGCCGCAAACCCACCCTTGCTGGCTCTCCTGATGATTCAGTATATCTCACTTCTTGGGTCTGAAGACACTGGTCTACTGTTGGCTGAACTCTGAGCCCCCAGCTAATGCTGCCACCACTGTACACAGCACGGCAATCTGTTAATGTAAGGCCCCATGCCCAATCTATTAATGCTGGTCCCCACTCCTCAAATAAAACAATGCACGCCTGCCATGACAAACTGGTGCTGGACACCTGCCTTCTAATAAATCAATGTTTGCTAGCCTCACAGTGACAGTCCTCTACTGGGGTGGCAGAGGGATACCGTGGTGCGTGCATATCTGCAGGTTGAAGCCCCTTTTCTTCCTCCTTCTCTTGTTGAGGTTCTGGCTGGACTGTTCCACTCTTTTTAAAAATTTATTCACATCCTATTTGTGGCTCCCACAAAGTCTTGGGGTCTCCTCCTAGCCCCGACCAAAATGGCTATTTATCAGTTGAGGAGGAGGAGGAGGTTGGAATGGGAACATTCTTTGTGATTGTGCCCATGGTGCCCATTTCTGATCACTTATTTGTTTACGTCTCTGGGCAGAGTTCCTCAGGATGGGGTCTGTTAGCTCCAATTTGTCCACATCTTTCCTGAAATGTGGTGCCCAGAACTGGACACAATACTCCAGTTAAGGCCTAATCAGTGTGGAGTAGAGCAGAATAATTACTTTTTGTCTTGCTTATAGCACTTTTGCTAGTGCAGCCCAGAATGATTTTTTCTTTACAGTGTTGACTCACATTTAGCTTGTGATCTACTATGACCCCTACATCCCTTTCTGCAGTACTCTTTCCTAGGCAGTCATTTCCCATTTTGTATGTGTGCAACTGATTCTTCCTTCCTGAATCGAGTACTTTGCATTTGTCCTTATTGAATTTCATCCTATTTACTTCAGATCATTTCTCCAGTTTGTCAAGATTATTTTGAATTTGAATCCTATCCTCCAAAGCACTTGCAACCCCTCCCAGCTTGCTATCATCCACAAACTTTGTAAGTGTACTCTCTATGCGGTTATCTAAATCATTGATGAAGATATGGAACAGAACTGGACCCAGAACTATTCTTGCAGGACCTCACTTGATACGCTGTTCCAGCTTGACTATGAACCACTGATAACTACTCTCTAGGAACAGTTTTCTAACCAGTTAAGCACCCCCCTTATAACTTCCCCCCATCCACAAGACTCGTTACTCTGAAAGAAAGCAGTTAAGTTGGTTTGACATGATTTGTTCTTGACAAATCCATGCTGACTGTTACTTATAACCTTCTTATCTTTTAGGTGTCTGCAAACTGATTGCTTAAATATTTGCTCCATTATCTTTCTGGATACTGAAAAGGATATATCCTTTCTGTTTAGATTAGGGTGACCAGACAGTGAAAAATTGGAACAGGGTGTGTGTGTGTGTGTGTGGGGGGGGGGGAATAGGAGCCTATATAAGAAAAAGATCCAAAAATTGGGACTGTCCCTATAAAATCGGGACATCTGGGCACCCTAGTAGATTGCAAGCAGGGGAGGAGGGTGGCTCTTTCTTTGTGTCTGTAGAGTGCTTTTCAGATTAAGGCCATGATTTCTGTTTGGATCCCTAAGTGCTACGGTAATCAAAATAATAAATAAGTGCAAAACAAACCAGCTTTGTTACAGTAACAAATATAATGCTACAGTGAATTTATAATCAGTTAATCACAGAAGTCCTGTTTGGGCCCATTCAAACAGATTTTCTTTTCCAGATTTCTTTAAACAAATGATGCAATACTATAACGATTTCAGGAATCAACCACTGTTAAAACTTTGGTTTGGACCATTGCCTTTTCTGTTTTTATATCACCCAGATACTGTTGAGGTGAGTATTCTGATCTCATTTTTAATAAATCTGTTTGTACAAGTCATGCAATTGTAGCAAAAAAACATGTCAGAAATTTTACATTCCCTCAGTGTAATTTATAAATAGGGAACGTCAAAATATTTGAACTGATGTAATTTCAAGGTTCAAGGGCAACAATTTGTGAACCAGTGCTAATAAAGTTTCAATATAAAGAGCAAATTGCCAAGGAAAATTTCAGTATAAAAATTTATGAAATGACTGATTATTTTTTCAACTTTATTTAAAGTTTTTGCCATGAATGGGTCTCTCTTTCCCCTTTATTTCTATGTGCACTGTATGTGCCGCTGATGACAACTGAAGCTTACGTACACATCAGTGGACAACAGGACCCCTAAAATGTAAATTGCAATACTGATATAATCTTGTTTCATTTTTTTTAAATTAAACCCGTTTTCTCTTCACTTGAGTGAGCAAATATGGGCACATCCAGGGATTTAACTAATCATTATAGTTATTCCCTAATTTGAAATTTTAAGTTGCTTTATCTCCAGAATTTACAGAAAAGATTGAAAATAGCTGGCCATTCACCACTGACACCAGTCTTCAAAACTTCTTGATGGCCCTAGAGCCTAGGCTTCATGCTGGTTCCCCTGCTCCCTTTTACACAGGGGCATTATAACTCTAGGTGTAACCCACACACCTCCTGGGTGTGGTGCTCTGTCCCATCTAGTGGCACCGAGACCACTTAAAGAGAGAGATTTATTACCGGGGTCTGTCAGTGTTACAAGTGGGGGCTTGTCCAGGATTTCAACTGGGAAGTATCTGACGTTTGGGATGCGCTTCCTTAGCTAGGGGAAGTATGTAACCCACACACCTCCTGGGTGTGGTGCTCCGTCCCATGTAGTGGCACCAAGACTACTTAAAGAGAGAGCTAAAATGAGTCTGCTCTACAGCCTTAGCTAAGAGCTGTATGGCTTTTAGCTCATGCAGTAGAAGCTCATGCAGTAAGCTCCAAAGGTCTCAGATTTGATCCCGCCTGCCGCCGAGCGGGGTCTGTCGGTGTTACATAGGCACGTAGGGGAGCACAGGGACTGCATGCCAGATGCTCCTCCCAGGAGTATGTTGCATGAGCTAAAGGGATGACACAAATCACTCCCTGTCAGTCCAGCTGTGACACAATACCCCTGGTGTTCTCACTGCCGGGGTGTGAGTACCAATCCTCTTTACTATGGCAGTGTGCAAATAGTGCAGTCTAGCCCTGAATGGTTTGTAGTCTGTTCGGAGATAAATGCAGAAATTCTTGATCTGTGACTTTACATTGATTGAAAATACTTCTGTGATTCTCGACTAAGTGAGAGTAAATGTTTATCCAGGTTTTGGACTGTGGAAAACCTTGAACTTCACTTTGCATGATCAACATAACAGGTTCTGAATGCAGATACTGTGTTGTACCAATAAATTAAAAACCAGCAGGATCTTATTAAAGGGAAAAAGGCAAAATACCACATTTATTGTGAATACAGAAAGAATCATAGTAAGCAGTTAGTTATAGCTATAACATTCCATTCAATCTCATCTTTATTCACTCATTCATTCATACAAACACACACACACACACACACACACACACAGGTTCTGCAAGGTTGTTATCATAGTAAGCAGTTAGTTATAGCTATAACATTCCATTCAATCTCATATTTATTCACACATTCACACACACACACACACACACACACACACACACACACACACACACACAGAGGTTCTGCAAGGTTGTCATCATAGTTACCAGCCTTAGAGTTGCTCATGCCAAGCCACTGGCCAGGTGGCCTGGACATGAGGAGGGAGCAGGGCCTTGTCAGATGCTCATCTGATGCTCCTGGAAGTTGGTTTGCAGAATCAGACCCCAAAGTTCTCACTTTTTAAGAGTCTATTTTTATAGGAATTTCTTCCTATGCCAGTCTATGGGAATTGCTTCATCATGCTGTTGCTGAATCAATCAGCAGATAGCACATTCCTGACGGCTCCAAGAAGTTATCTTGTTCTTTGGTTCTCCCATTCTTGAGGCTGTTGGGTGGATTCCAGTCTGCCCTCCGGGGGTCCTCTGGTTATTTCCACTTGACGCCTTCTTCAGCCGATGGACACTGGATTCTTAGGCTGGCACCTCCCTGATCATTCAGTTGTTATCCACACCAAGCATCCGTCCACATACATCCTCTATCTCTATTTTAATCACAATTGTTAATACAACAAAAGGGCGGGGAGTCTCTGGGTGCTGTTTCTGTTGTTAGAGTATTGCTTTGAGTCTCTGTGAATTGCTTTGAGAACAGATTCTGTCTTAGAATGTACTAACACAATTAGCAGCTTGCAAGTTTCACACATAGAGGGAGAGAAACAGTACCAAAACCCAAGAGACCTCTTAATTAGTAATACCCTGGAATTTAAACTATGGGGAATCAAACTCATTTGTGATTTTAATACAGAACTTCTTTAATATGATCCAACATAATCCCCCTTTTGACACTAAGATTTATAATCGTCAGTGTCACTTTCTATGTAGCCTATTCAAGAGAAGGTACTGTGAGGCAATTTGAGTTTGTGATTCCAATTCATGCCACATACACGATCCTAGTGATGTATCTTTACTACAAGGTTCTGGGGCAACAGGCAAGGTGAGGCACACCCACTTTTGAGGAGTCCATTCGGTACAACCTCTAGTGTCCAATAGCTTCCCTCCCTCCCCAGCCCACTGGCTCGAGGTCCAGGGTAGCCAGAAGGATCCCATGTGTAATATGGGGAGTGGGCTAACCTTCAATACCTTTGCCTCCAGGGACTGTTGGTGTGCAATTTTGACAACAATTTCTCCCATTAACAAGTCTGGTTTTACAATACTGGAAACATATTGAATCCATTCATATTGATAAGTGTCAAACAATGATCTCTTTCTTTTTTAACAAATGCATCAAACCTTAATATTTCCCAATATGACCCAGAACATTTTGTGTTCCAAAGTAGCTAGTGCAAGTTTCTGCATTTCAGTGCATCCCATAGCTATGGCTGTGTAGTTTCCTATTTCTAAATTTTTTTTTTTTTATGCATAAGCCATGTGGTAGTATTAAGCCATTGCCAAAGATTCCATCGGGCTTTTAGGTTACCCAGACCAATTTGGACCAAGTCTACGTTGGCATGTACTTGTTTTTGTATCAGGCTGTCCTGTAGCTGGGACAGAAAGCTTAATTTATTTTTAAGTTCCTGCAGGTCTTCAGTATTTTTTTTTTTTTTTAAACACACAACAGTGCTAGCAACAAGACAAAACACAAGACAAAACATAGAACACAAAACACAATTTCTATTGTGACAGTAGATTCATGGTTTTGGGTTGCTTTTCAGCTGGCATTAGCTTTTCCTGATTTTCTGAAAGACAAAAAGAACATGTTTCTACCCCTTTTGGGGTGGCAGATTATTGCTTAAAATATTTCTTTTACAAATACCCTTGCTGATTGCAGGCAAAACAGAGGAATTGCCCCCACATTTTCCTGTTTTTGTTCTATAGGCAGGCCAGGTTTCAATGGCTTTTATCTTTTAAGGGTTATGGGGAAATTATCCCACTGTTTAGTCATTAAATCCCTGAGTTTTCCTTCTTATACTGCAGACCAAGTTAATAATGTTTTTCCTGCTGTGTTAAGCTTTAAGTTTTATTTACAGGTAATAACTGAGAAGCATCATTACCATACGACGTTAAAGGGTTTTTCCAAAAATCATACACACTATACATTGTTACAGGGATACTTATTATCATTAAATTTATTAAAATTATCTTGTTATCCCATGTCTTTTATTTAGACAATTTGTTTGCTGACCAGGTGTATCCTTTATCTGCAGCTCCTTTGTGCTGCTAGTTCTTTCCTTCCTTTATCATTTAGGTAATTTGCATTTTCACAGACACTTCCTGCTTTTGGATTTAAAGCCATCAGCAGCTCAGAGACTCTATCTTAAAAGGGACACAATCAACTTTCACCAGAGTTTTGATTACTTTTAACTTCTGCTTCCAAAACACACAGCAATCTGAAAAAGAAAACCCAACCTATTGTGGCTCCCTTTGGAGCCCAAATAGCATTTTAATTAAGTAGCATGGTACGTTTGCATTTCTTTTGCCCCTTCTACAATATACCCTGCACATGTTCTGGGGCAAATGCACATTCCTTCCATAGTTTAACTTCTATAACATTATCCAGATCCATTTTTACATAAGGTGTCACTATTCCTTTTTTTGCTTGCAGAGGTTTCATGTACCTTTATCAAAGTGACAGTCTGATTACTCAGAGCCATTTTAAGACTCAGTGTTTCTCACATTGCTTCTTTTTGTTTTGTGCACCTCACCCCTGCTGTTGCTTCAGAGAGGCACTGTTTTTTTAATTTTTTTTTTCTACAACTCTCATCTGTTATTTTGTTACAAAAACAAACAAACAAACAAAAAGAATCGAGAAAATTTTTTTTTTTTATATTCTCCTGATTTTGACTGCCCAGCTGCAGCCACAACTTAAAAACATTTTAAATTTTGTAAAGCATTGAGTTACCTTTTAAGGGTTGAATGCCAAATCCCAAAGCCAAACAGCACTAATTACCTGTGTCTAGCAAAAAGGTCTGTCAGTTTTGCAACTTTGAATTAAAGAGTCAAATGGATTTTTAGTGGCATTATTTAAAACAAAAACAAAACCAACTGGTCCTTAGAACTTTACAAATGTTATACCAATAAATTAAAAACCAGCAGGATCTTATTAAAGGGAAAAAGGCAAAATACCACATTTATTGTGAATACAGAAAGAATCATAGTAAGCAGTTAGTTATAGCTATAACATTCCATTCAATCTCATATTTCTTCACACATTCATTCATACACACACACACACACACACACACACAGATAGATACATACACATTTTCTTTTCTTTAACATCCCTTCCACGTTGCTCTGTTTTTTTACATCTTACATTCCCTTTATACATTTGAGGCAGTTAAGTTCCAATAGAACCCCCTTATGTTCTTTTAGCAAATTTGACTAAATTGTCCAGTCAAATGATTTTAATCAGTTTCTTTTGCCTGGCTAATTTACAGACATTCCTTTGGAAAAGGGCCCATTTTTCCCTCAGAATGGCTGCAAAGAAACCAAGAATGCTCTTTCTCTAACACTTTTTTTTTCCTTTTTAACATTTTCACAAAGTTTAGCTGCTTAATTCCCTCCAGCCTCTGCAGAGTTAACTTTTTTTTTTTTATTCTTTCTCTTTGTAATTATGCCTGGGGGTGCCATACATAGGACCTTCTCCCCCTTTACCTGCCTCCCTCCAGCCTCTGCAGTTAACTTTTTCACTCTTTTTGTATTCCTGGAGTGCCTCTTTCACTATTTTCAGCTGGCTTTGGGTATTTGTAGCCAGCACCTTCCAATTGTCTGCTCCCTTTTCCGTTTGTGCCTTTTCCTCTTTACATGAAGACAAGCGGAGGGAAGAATCCTTACATGCCTCCCACAACAACCAAATTGCTGCTGCATCTCTTTTGGCAGCACTAGAAGGTTTGTATATGAGGATATACTGAGCCAATCTATCCTCTAGGTCCGAAATAGTGCAGAGATCAGCTAGGGCTTGTTTAGTCCAAGGACTGTGCCCAAATTTTTGAAGGTTTTGTTTAAAAGGTGTAATTTCTTTAACAAAAGGTGAGGTTGGAGTTCCTTCTGACTCCATTCCTCCCTCTGGTACTGGCTTACCCTGTTTTCTTTTAAACATCTTAACATGGATATTTCAATCTCTTTGTCACTGCTGGTATTACTTAGCAAGTGACACAGCCTAGATTCTGAAATCATAGCTTAATCTATGCGTTTTTCCCCTGCTACCTTCCCGGAGGCCAGCAGGTCCCCTGCTACCTTCCCGGAGGCCAGCAGGTCTGGTTAACCTATTTCTCCCTGCTACCTTCTCGGAGGCCAGCCGGTCCGGTTAACCTGTTCTTCCCTGCTACCTTCTCGGAGGCCAGCAGGTCCCCTGCTACCCTCTCGGAGGCCAGCAGGTCTGGTTTAATCTGTTTTCCCTGCTACCTTCTCGGAGGCCAGCAGGTCTAGTTTAATCTGTTCTTCCCTGCTACCTTCTCGGAGGCCAGCAGGTCCCCTGCTACCTTCTCGGAGGCCAGCAGGTCTGGTTTAATCTGTTTTTCCTGCTACCTTCTCGGAGGCCAGCAGGTCCCCTGCTACCTTCTCGGAGGCCAGCAGGTCTGGTTTAATCTGTTTTTCCTGCTACCTTCTCGGAGGCCAGCAGGTCTGGTTAACCTAATAGAAATGCCTAGCTCACTAGAGCTGGCGGTGTGCACACCAATATTTACAATAACTGAGGTTTTTTACCAATATTCCCCCTTTCGCAATTCTCCACCAAAATGTTGTACCAATAAATTAAAAACCAGCAGGATCTTATTAAAGGGAAAAAGGCAAAATACCACATTTATTGTGAATACAGAAAGAATCATAGTAAGCAGTTAGTTATAGCTATAACATTCCATTCAATCTCATCTTTATTCACTCATTCATTCATACAAACACACACACACACACACACACACACACAGGTTCTGCAAGGTTGTTATCATAGTAAGCAGTTAGTTATAGCTATAACATTCCATTCAATCTCATATTTATTCACACATTCACACACACACACACACACACACACACACACACACAGAGGTTCTGCAAGGTTGTCATCATAGTTACCAGCCTTAGAGTTGCTCATGCCAAGCCACTGGCCAGGTGGCCTGGACATGAGGAGGGAGCAGGGCCTTGTCAGATGCTCATCTGATGCTCCTGGAAGTTGGTTTGCAGAATCAGACCCCAAAGTTCTCACTTTTTAAGAGTCTATTTTTATAGGAATTTCTTCCTATGCCAGTCTATGGGAATTGCTTCATCATGCTGTTGCTGAATCAATCAGCAGATAGCACATTCCTGACGGCTCCAAGAAGTTATCTTGTTCTTTGGTTCTCCCATTCTTGAGGCTGTTGGGTGGATTCCAGTCTGCCCTCCGGGGGTCCTCTGGTTATTTCCACTTGACGCCTTCTTCAGCCGATGGACACTGGATTCTTAGGCTGGCACCTCCCTGATCATTCAGTTGTTATCCACACCAAGCATCCGTCCACATACATCCTCTATCTCTATTTTAATCACAATTGTTAATACAACAAAAGGGCGGGGAGTCTCTGGGTGCTGTTTCTGTTGTTAGAGTATTGCTTTGAGTCTCTGTGAATTGCTTTGAGAACAGATTCTGTCTTAGAATGTACTAACACAATTAGCAGCTTGCAAGTTTCACACATAGAGGGAGAGAAACAGTACCAAAACCCAAGAGACCTCTTAATTAGTAATACCCTGGAATTTAAACTATGGGGAATCAAACTCATTTGTGATTTTAATACAGAACTTCTTTAATATGATCCAACAACTGTGTTAAGGATCCACTAGTTTTCAAACATTAGTGTTGTGCTATCATCTTCGTGGTACAGTTTTTCTTATTAGCAAGTGATATATGGGTGAGATACATTTTATAGCATTTATTTAATAAAGTGCAAAGAATACAAAGAAATCTCTCTACAGGATTTGATCCTGGACAGTCTATCTCAGCGGTTCTCAACAGGGGGTCTGTGAACCCTTTCAAGAGGGCTGTGCTGCCCCATGGCTAAAACCCAGAGTCAGAGCCTCAGCACATCCCGCAGGTCTGAAGCCAGGACCTGAGGGGTTGAAGCCTCGATCCCCAGTGCCCTCTACGGGGCTGAAGCCAGGAGCAGCGGGGCTGAATCCCAGAGCTCCATGCCCTGGTGCTCCCCATGGGGCAGAAGCCCTGAGCCTCTGGGTAGAGTTGGGAGGCAAAGGGGTGTTGCCCCTCCTCCCCCCCGGAAACTACTCTGCAAGAGCAGGGCAGTCCTGGGGCAGCTTCACCCCCGCCGCACACCTCCTTCTGTCCTTGTCGCCTGGCCAGGTTGGAGGCGGGAAGCCGGAGCCGGGCAATACGGGACAGCTGCTGCTCTGGCTGGTGCCATGAAGCAGGCAGCTGCGGTGTTCCCTCATCGTCTGCTGCTGGTGGTGCAGGAGTTGAAGCTCCTTTGCTCCCAGCCTGCTTTGCTCTCAGGGAACAGAGACTGTAGGGGAGCCCTCCTAGCACACAACCCCTAGCTACCCCCCTGACTGCACTCTGAGCTACTCCCCTGCCTGCACTAGAGCCACTCTTGCAATTTTGCAGCTACATTAATGACAATCCAGCCAAAAAACGGGACTAACGTTTCATTCCTCTGACCTTTTAACTGATATTACAATATATGTTCACGTCCAATTTTTTTAAATTTTGTACTATAATAATCATTTCAAAATGAAAAACTGAAATATTACTCTCCAAAATGTCAAAACAAGACATTGTCGGAACTCGTTTAATACATTTTCCCCTCCAGAATAATATTTCAGTGAAATCAACATGATTTTCTGAAGCATTTCAGTTGTGATGGAACTGCAGTTTTGAACAGAAAATGGTTCTGTCAAAGTTTTCAGACTAGCTTTATTGACTGAGTCATGTGTGTCATTGTTTTGGCCATACCTTGTAAATGTCCTCTTGCAAAATAGAATGAGTAAACAATTTTACTAACTTCATCTAACGAGAGATTTCCCCTCCATCTTTTCTTCTTTTGGTAGGTTATTCTAAACAGTTCGAAGCACATGGAAAAATCCTATCTATACAAATTTCTGCAACCATGGCTTGGCACAGGACTTCTAACAAGGTATTGTAATATACAAATAGAGTCATGTCCCTTTAAAGTTATGCAAAGTTGAATTTGCTTTAAAACTATGTTACATTTTATTTGCAAATAGGCAGAATAACTCAGTTATGATATAAATATTTGAATAAAAAGAACAGATGCCCAAAGAGACATGTGTGGCCTGTAGTGTTCTAAAATGGGGTCTCTCTGCCACTATCAAGAGCCTAGAAAAAACCGCAGTTCTTGAAAAGGTCATGTGATGTGAAGAATGTGAATGGGACGTTAGAGCAAATGGTGTAGCAAGACCTCACTCAAATGCACAGAGCTCGAGTTTTCATAATTGATAGAAAAAACCTTCAATTCTTCAACAAAAGAATACCAGCCAATTATAATCTAGGAAAATCAATTAGTATCCCCACACAAATGACACAAGTACTCTTAGTGATCTAGCTCCCAGCTGTGCTCAGACTCACCTTCATGAACTTCAATGGGAGCCATGTGCCTCTAAGAGCAGAACTCAGCTCTGTTTGCACCCCTCAGGAAGGGGCTGCTGGGCCAAACCCGAGCAGTGCTGCACCCCCATAATCGGGTCGCAATGCCACTTACTGAAATTTTATTTTTATTAGTTGTCTGTTTTGCTGCTAAATGTAAGCTAAAAAAGTGAATATGTAGACACCATGCTAAGTTCAAGTGAGAGTAATTCAGTGGTGCATACCATGCAAAGAACTTCTGGGGGCACGCCTGCTGGTTACTGCCTTAGATTAAAGGATTCATATTTAAAACTGATGCAGCTGAACTAACCCTCCTAGCTATAACGCTCAAGATCTATGACACTGAAAACCCCTAGAAAGCCTCTCAACAATTTTTTTTATATTTTATCAGAGGTAATTCATGCCCAGAATGAATGTGGACTATACCCCTTGTTTACTGCTAATTGATCAGAAGAGATTGTCCTATCTACATGTGCAATCTAAGGGGTAATACATACTACCTCCTGGAAAGTGCTGTTTCATAAATTGGCTCATCGTCTTATGATCATGAGCCAAATTCCCTTATTTCCATTGAAGTCAGTGGGATCCAAGTCAACACTGTATATGGTATAATTTCTCAATATGGTTACATACATGAACAATATTAATCAGCAAAATCTCCCACAGTATTTGAAAGTAAATGTTGGTAAGTGGCATTGTTAACTGACTGTATTTTGGTAGAGATCAACTGTCATTTCAAAACAAAAAAAAATCAAAATATTTCATTCTGAGAGTGTCAAAATGGAACATTTCAGCTAGGTCAGAACTTTTCCCCCCAGTTTTATTTTGAAACAAAACTCTGGTGAAATCCGCCCAGTTTTGCAAATTGTTTCAATTTTGACAGAACTGCAGATTCTGACAGAATATGGTTCTGTCAAAACTTCTTGATTTAGGACCCTTTAGCAGAATCCTGGTTGCTTGGAAATGAGCTCTTTGCCACAGGATAAGAGCTCTTTTCCCCGTCCAGAGGTTCTCTGAGAGCCCATTACTCACCTTGCTGCTGGGTCCTCTCTGGTCCTCCAGTGGTCCATCTCTTCCTGTGATTTGACCCTCTGGCCAGGTCACAATTTAAGACCACCCCTTCCCAGGAAACAAAGTCCTACAGATAAACCCAGTGCCCTCATAACAAGGCCTTCAGCCTCACCCCTGGGCCCTGTTATCCTCACACCTTTCTCTCAGGGCTCTGTAATCCTTGTCTCCTTCTCTGGCTTCATGTCCATTATCTTTGGCCCCAGCAGAGGACATAGACATGGCGGGGTGGGGGAGTGTGGGGGGAGCTGATTTAAACACATGCCTGCTGTGATGGCTTCCTTGTTCTGGCAGCAAACAAGAAATCGAAACTGAAGTGAGGCTCAGCACTGGGAAGAACGAGTGCAGAGCACCCAAATATTTAAAGGAACAGGACATTGCAATGCCACCTTCTGCAGTGGCTGATAGGGGAACCCAGGCCCTCCCACTACACTAGGGTTCCATCCCAGGGATCCTATAATCAGTCACCAAGGTCTGCTCCTTCAGACTACTTGCTTCCGTTTCCTTGGGCTTCTTGTAACCATGACTGTTCTTAGGCCTTCTCCCAGCCAACCTTTCTCCCTTTTTACCACTGGAGCCTGCTCCACTCCCAGTGGTTGCTTCATCTCTCTTGGCTGCTTAGGCTATAACTATCCCTAACCCTCACTTTTCTACATAGGGGAAAAATGAGGGCAGCCACCATTTACGATTATCAGTGAAGACAAGCTTAGCCAGGGCTGGGATACTAAATATTTAACAAGGGCTTTTTATTTACCCTTCTCCTCACCCACTTCCACCCCAAGTGCCTAACTTTGTTCACAGTATTTATCTTGCAGCAGCTACAGTTAGCACCAAGCTGTTAGTAGCACTGTATGATTAGAAGAGTTTTGTAGCAAAATGTATTTCCACTTTGCCCCTTATGGTGATTGGTGCTGGCTGCAACTACTGACATTAATTTATGTATTAAAATGTTACAAATCATTAGAGCTAGTTATCAGTGTCATTAATGAAGATGGACTGACAGAGAGACTACATTGGCCACCTTCTAAAATATTAGCTTTAAGGACCTGTCTACAAGATGTAGCTACTCAAGCGTTTTATTATTACCTTTTTGATGAGTTGTTTATACTGTACTTAATTTCCAACGCTTTACTTTTTAGCACTGGAGATAAGTGGTGTTCCAGAAGGAAAATGATAACTCCCACATTCCACTTCACAATCTTAGCTGATTTTCTAGAAGTTATGAATGAACAAGCCAATATTTTGGTTGATAAACTTGAAAAGCACGTTGACAAAGAGCCATTTGATTGCTTTCTAGACATCACTCTCTGTGCCCTGGATATAATCTGTGGTAAGTCCTGGTGATGATTCAGCAGTTGCTATAAAAGTGCTGTAAATGATAAGGAGACTTAAAAGTACAGCAGTTACAATGCTGCAATTTCATTAGTTGAGATAACTAACAAAAAGGCCCTGCCTGTCTTGTAACAATACTTCTGCATTATCTACACTGAATGCGTCTTTTCTATTTTAATTATTTTTGTATTTGTCTGAACAATCAAATATTGTGTTATGAGAATCCTTTGTCCATGGGGTAAAACAGGGACATGGAATCTAAACTGAGGGAGAATGAAAGGAATAGGGATATTAGGACTAGACTCACAAAGAGAGTACACATTCTAAAAAAAGAGAAATGCCATAAGATGAGGATGTAAATGGCTGCAATGCTTTCATGCAACACCTGGCCGTATGTTGTCAATGAATTTGACTTTTCACCCAGTTAACTTTAGTAAATTTATCTTTTCTCTTTTTCTAGAAACTGCGATGGGCAAGAATGTCGGTGCACAGAACAATAAGGATTCTGAATATGTCCGTGCTGTTTATAAGTAGGCGTAGACCTGCACAAGGCATTCTGTGCCACCTTGGTCCTCCCTTGCTTATCTGTGGGGCTGAGGGAGGCTGTATATGGAGGTAAGGTGTCAGGACAATGGTAGAACCTATGGAAGCTGTCCATGCACAGAGGAGACCTCTATAATGGCTGCACAAGGCCAGCTGCTCCAACCTGTGAACAGGTTTCAGTTGCAGTTCAGTCTCTCCATGGCTAATGTTGGCTGGAATAGCCACCATGGCTCTTTTGAGCCTTCTCTGGAGGGTGGGACATTGAATCCACATAGCACATTGGGCCCAATTCACTGTTGCTTTGCACCTTGTACAATCATTCCCACTGGTGCAAAGCGGGAGTGAAATGCTATCTGATTAGAATGGTAATGTTTTGCACCCAGGATGCATTACTGTAAAAAAACCAGAAAAATCAACCAGACCAAAAAACAAACAAACAAACAAAAAAAAACCGTATGCAAGATGCAGTGCTACAGTGCATGACTTCAATGGAGTTGCATGTTGCATATATATCAACATAAAATATTGCCTAATTTGGAGTTAAAGTACCTGATTCTCATTTGCACCAAAGTCCGTTTATACTACTCTAATAGCATAAAGTGGGTGCATCTTTAATTTACTCTTGCTTCAAGGTTCCTTTATGCTGCCAGAGATAAATGAGTATCAGACCCTAAAAGGTTGTATAAGATTATATTTGAACAACCCTCAGTCACATGATAGCTATGAGCCACTAATGTAATGTGTCTGCGGAAAAAGGCAAATCAAATACTAGTTTATATTGGGCAAGGCATTTCTACTAGAGATAGAGAAGTGTTGATGCTATTGTACAAGGCACTGGTAAGATCTCATTTGGAATAGTGTGTACAGTTCTGTTCATCTATGTTCAAGAAAGATGAATTCAAACTGGAACAGGTGCAGAGAAGAGCTAATGGGATGATCAATGGAATGGAGAGTCTATCTTTTATGAGAGGAGACTGGAAGAGTTGTCTTGTTTAACGTAGCAAAAAGAAGGCTCAGAGAGGATATGATTGGTCTCCTTACTCTGAAGCATCGGAGATGGCCACAGCTAGAGATGGACTATTGGACGGGGAGGGCCAGTACTTTGAGGTGGTACTAAGCATTCTCTCTCGCAGGTGCTTGGCTGGATAGTTTTTGCTCACATGCTAAGGTCACATATATGAGGTCAGCAAGGACTTGTCCGCAGGTCAGATTGGCAGTGACTTTGGATGGTTTTTGTCTTCCTTTGCAGTATGTGGGGGCAGGTCACATGTCAGGATTACCTGGGTATTCCTCATTTATTAATTTCCCTGCCATTGCATGGGCCTTTGGCACTGGTACACCGCAATACCTGTTATTCTCTGTGGCTCATAATAGTCTAGTCTCCTCTGGGCTGTAATACTTTGGTCTCATTTCTGTTGCTGGGTTTAGTGTGTTGGTGGTGGTGGTGGCGTGTAATATACAGGAGGTCAGTCTAAATGATATGGTGGTCCCCTCTGGCCTTAAATTCTATGACAATGATTTCTTTTGTGACTGACTCTTAGGTTTTGTAAAATATTTGAAGCTATGTTACAAATGCCTGGGCCAAACCCCTCATAGGGCAAGGCTAATACTTCTGTTCCACAATTTCTATTTAGTCACAATTGTGTGATGGTCTCACTGAAAAATTGTCCTGGCAGAATTTCTTTCCATAATTTGTTTATCAGATGGCATTGCTTATGCTTCTGAATTGTGGAGAGGTTGAAATTGGAGGAAAGGTCATGTAAATTGTTAGATTTAATTAAAAAAACCCTCAACCTTTTGTTCTCAGTATACCCACTGACATCAGAGCCAGTACAGAAATATACCTGTGTGAGAGAAAATGGGGGCACATGTTCTTTTCTCATAGTGACAAACTTTTTTTTATTAATACTGATTTTTAGATGGGAATAGATTTAATTTGCGTGGCAAAGGGCTATGCAATTCCCCTTGTGGCACAGTGAGATCCTACAGGCACACTTCCCGCAGTTCTCTCTATAGGAGTTCAGAAGAAATTCACTCGCCTCTGGAGTCTTTAAACATTTCCTCTTCTCCTGGGCTCAGATTTATTTAGTTTACATAGCTTCCCCAAAAGCTATGGGGTCTTAACAGCTCTCTCCCTTGTGGCTGAGGTTTTCTATCAAGCTGTTCCCTTTGGGACACATGAAGCCCACAGTGCCTCTTAATGGTCTGAAGTAACATGCACAGTCCAGCTGTTGCTTTCAACCACCTTCTCCTTCACCTAGTCTCTTTCTCCAGTTAGTCCCTAGGCTCCAGGGGTTCAGCAGGTCACCTTGTCCTGCTGGTGTCTCCCTCTTCTGAGGGAGGAGGCAGCAGCATAGATACAGCCCTCTTTCCCTGAGCTGGTTCCGGTTGGTTGGGAGAGAGGAGCCTTGCCCCACCTTTTCTTTGCAAGGCTCCTGGTTCTGGCCCCTTGAAGGAATAGAAGCACAGGTTTTCCTCAAATACAGACTATTCTCCTTGAACCTCTTCTTCTCTCCTTATATCTGCCTTATGCCACTTTCCTAGACTCTTGGGTACCAAACCTTAAAAGGGCCACACCATGGGACAGAGGTGGGATGATCCTTAGGCCCTACTACCCTTAAGGGGACAGACCACTCCTGTCACAACCTGACAGAAGCATTTCTGTCCAAACAAATGTGAAAAATAAGATAGATGATACTGAGCATTGTAATTAATAATAAAAAGTGGATTGATGGCATCCCTAATGAGTAGACAAAATGATTGTGTCTGGAACATCAGATGGTACTTACATCATCGTGTCCAGGACCAGGAAATTTAGACCCTGTTAGGCTCTTGTGGATGTGTTGGGGATGTTTTTCAGAAATAACTATAATTTAATGTTATTTTTGTTACCCTAGGATGAGTGGCGTCCTTCATCAGAGACAGAGGTGTCCTTGGTTTTGGTCTGACTTGATGTACCTTATGTTCCAAGAAGGAAGGGAACATAATAGAAGTCTCAAGATTCTTCACAGTTTTACTGAAAATGTAACCATGTTGTTCCTTTTTTTTTATTGTGTCCCAGTCAAAGGAGAGAAATACTGTAGTAAATATAGAGATTTCAGATAGTGAATGTGGTGGCTGGGCATTCAACCATTGGAAACATCACCTTATCTGAGAGATGTGTCTGGGATAGGAAAACAGAATGTTTATAGTATTTAGGCCCTGAAGGAATGCCCTGAAGGGAAAGACGCGATAACTTAGAATCTATTGCCTGAGTGTTGGTTTCAGCTAAAGGGTAACGCTTACATGGGAATAGTAGAACCATTTATACTTGTATACTTTAGTTGGGGGAGGAGGGGAAGCCACAGAAAATTATCTTAATTCCCTTAACATACAGTGTACTGAACAGCTTAAAATAATCTAGCACTTCACCATTAGTCTTGTAACAGCTCTAAAAATCACAGCTGTTGCAAATGCTAAGACTCATTCTTTATTATTCCATGCTTTAAATAAAGAGTTTAAAAACTGCCCTACCTTTATTTTTAAATCTGTTTCAATCAAGCAATACAAAGTGATTACTACCTAAAGACCAGGTTCTGTGGTGACAGGAAGTTGAGTTAATGGAAGCTGTGCACCCATATCTGAGACCAGAATTTGCCCTTTAAAGAAGAAAGTTCAGTCACAGGACCTGATTTTCCTCTCATTTAGAGTCATTCCCTATGCCCATTGTCTTCAGTGGCGCAGGAATCAGCCCTTAAATCACTGTAGCTCCATGGCAGTCAATGGAGTTACACCAGTGAAAAGGCCAGGAGACTCAGGTACCACATCTGAATGGGATTCTTCATCCTTTTGGTGTTGATTTGCATTCTGTGCAATGCCACATTACTATACAGTTTTGTGATGTTGCCTGCTAAGGCAGCAGCACTGTGCTGAGGCTCAGAAATGAAGAACAATCAAAGCAAGGAGTCAACAAAGTGTTCCTGTCTGTAGCACTAGGTGCATACTTCTAAGTAGCCTGTTTGTGAAAAAGCAGGACATAAAACCTCAGAATATATATGATTCACTGCATGGACAAGTGCAATCTCAATGTGCAATAGCGAAACAAGTACTAGGGGGATGGGATAGGTCCCTTTCTACCCCCAACCAATGCATAGTATAGAGTCAGGGATACAGTGAATTTTTAAATATGTGGGATAAAAATTATTTTTAAGTATATACAAACAGGGGCCACACATCATTAGATTGTGGAATTTAAGCCATGATCTATGTATACATTTTTATATTAAAGATTATTGCAGAAAAATCCCATGAAATAAAGAACCATGAACAACATAAAACTGACTTTGAAGGCAAATGTGAACAAAGTGGATCCAAAAAGAGAAGAGCTTTTCTTGATATGCTTCTGAATGCAACTGATGACAAAGGGAACAGACTGAGTTACATGGATATTCGAGAGGAAGTGGATACTTTCATGTTTGAGGTACCCCAAAGAGCTGTAGACTTTCAGAACTTGAGATCTGTTATAGAACTGAAGTTTTCCTCTTACTGGAACAGAAGCTTTACTTTTATTATTCAGTCATAACTGTAATTGTGTAGGAGGAATGTAAGAAGAGCCTGATGCACATATTGCAATATAGAATCTCATTCTTCAGAACAAAAAATATATCCAGAGCAAGAAATCTTCAATATTGTGAGTTGCAATGTTGTGGTGGAAAGTTGCACATTTCCAAGTCAGGATTAAAGTCCACTGGCAGAACTATGTGCCCAGTCCTGCAAAGTGAGCACTCCCCACTCACACCAATAGTCCAATGACTATTGTGGAACTACTGCCAGGGGCCAGGGTTTGCAGGCCTGGACCCGTAGGTCCTCATCCAAAGCCTATCCAAGTCAAAGGGACTCTTTCTGTTGACTTGAATGGACTTTGGATCAGGCTCTTAGTGAGGAAGCTGTATAATACCTACCTAGACTAGATAGATATATACCTAGAAATAAAGAAATTGCTGCACCTGATATGAACTGTGCTAATCTCTTCCCACACTGAAATCTCTCCATGCTACTAATCGCGTTGACAGCTGTCTTTAGTCCCTTTCCATTACTGTTATATCCATTGTGACACAGGATAACTGGAAGTGATCGCACTGGGCCTGATTCACTGCTGTATTGCTCGTTTTCTGCTGGTGTAACTCTTTATTCCCAGAGGCAATGGAATTAATTGTACCATGGTCACTATTAATCTGGGCCTTGATTATAGCAAATTTGATTAAAATTAAGATATTGATCAAATCTGTTGCTAGTGAACATTCCCTTGTTTTCGTTAGCATACAGTGCCTGACTGGATCAGTTTTATGTTTATAACATATAATTTTAGGAAAATTATATTCCTATGCCCTTTTGAGGTAATTGATGGTAATACTGTATTTACAGTCCCATGATGAAAAAGATAATAGTGAGTAACTTATATACTTTATATTTCATTGTAAAGCAGTGAAGAAAGGTAAATGTCCCTCCAACAATTGACTGTGGGGGAAAATAGTGACTTTAAGATTACTGTATAGTGTTTAAATTATTGTGACTGTCCAGAGAGATTTAGTGAGTCAACCAGTTTATGTCTAAAAGGAAGTAATAGCAAACCTCTTCCTCAGAGTCTGAATGCAGAGGAAGACCCTTCACCGGGTCAGCATAGACTAGCTAAGTAATAGAAGAGGGATGGCAAAGAGACTTCTGCTTGTTAACATTATGATTCTGCCCCTCCCACCCCCCATATTAGTCTCCATCCATCATATTACACAACTGGTTATTTCCAGTCAATCTTAGGTACTGGATTGTTACATGGATTCATATATTCTTAGCTTTTCTTCTGTATCTGTACAAAAAGAAAAGGAGTACTTGTGGCACCTTAGAAACTAACCAACTTATTTGATTAAATACTACAAGTATTTGTATAAATACTACAGCTGACTTCATCGGATGCATACTGTGGAAAATACAGAAGATGTTCTTATACATACAAACCATTCAAAAATGGGTGTTTACCACTACAAAAGGTTTTCTCTCCCCCCACTGCACTCTCCTGCTGGTAATAGCTTATCTAAAGTGATCACTCTCCTTACAATGTGTATGATAATCAAGGTGGGCCATTTCCAGCACAAATCCAGGTTTTCTCCCCCCACCCCCCTTTTTCCACACACACAAACCCACTCTCCTGTTGGTAATAGCTTATCTAAAGTGATCACTCCCCTTACAATGTGTATGATAATCAAGGTGGGCCATTTCCACCACAAATCCAGGTTTTCTCCCCCCCCCTTTTTCCACACACACAAACCCACTCTCCTGTGGGTAATAGCTTATCTAAAGTGATCACTCTCCTTACAATGTGTATGATAATCAAGGTGGGCCATTTCCAGCACAAATCCAGGGTTTAACAAGAACTTCTGAGGAACGGGGGTTGGGGGGGAGAGGATAGGAAAAAACAAGGGGAAATAGGTTACCTTGCATAATGACTTAGCCACTCCCAGTCTCTATTCAAGCCTAAGTTAATTGTATCCAATTTGCAAATGAATTCCAATTCAACAGTCTCTAGCTGGAGTCTGGTTTTGAAGTTTTTCTGTTGTAATATCGCAACTTTCATGTCTGTAATCGCGTGACCAGAGAGATTGAAGTGTTCTCTGACTGGTTTATGAATGTTATAATTCTTGACATCTGATTTGTGTCCATTTATTCTTTTACGTAGAGACTGTCCAGTTTGCCCAATGTACATGGCAGAGGGGCATTGCTGGCACATGATGGCATATATCACATTGGTAGATGTGCAGGTGAACGAGCCTCTGATAGTGTGGCTGATGTTATTAGGCCCTATGATGGTGTCCCCTGAATAGATATGTGGGCACAGTTGGCAACGGGTTTTGTTGCAAGGCTAGGTTCCTGGGTTAGTGGTTCTGTTGTGTGGTATGTGGTTGCTGGTGAGTATTTGCTTCAGGTTGGGGGGCTGTCTGTAGGCAAGGACTGGCCTGTCTCCCAAGATTTGTGAGAGTGTTGGGTCATCCTTCAGGATAGGTTGTAGATCCTTAATAACGCGTTGGAGGGGTTTTAGTTGGGGGCTGAAGGTGACGGCTAGTGGCGTTCTGTTATTTTCTTTGTTAGGCCTGTCCTGTAGTAGGTGACTTCTGGGAACTCTTCTGGCTCTATCAATCTGTTTCTTCACTTCCGCAGGTGGGTATTGTAGTTGTAAGAATGCTTTATAGAGATCTTGTAGGTGTTTGTCTCTGTCTGAGGGGTTGGAGCAAATGCGGTTGTATCGCAGAGCTTGGCTGTAGACAATGGATCGTGTGGTGTGGTCAGGGTGAAAGCTGGAGGCATGTAGGTAGGAATAGCGGTCAGTAGGTTTCCGGTATAGGGTGGTGTTTATGTGACCATCGTTTATTAGCACTGTAGTGTCCAGGAAGTTGATCTCTTGTGTGGACTGGACCAGGCTGAGGTTGATGGTGGGATTCCTCAAGGGCTTCTTTTCCATGGGTCCAGATGATGATGATGTCATCAATATAGTGCAAGTAGAGTAGGGGCGTTAGGGGACGAGAGCTGAGGAAGCGTTGTTCTAAGTCAGCAATAAAAATGTTGGCATACTGTGAGGCCATAGCAGTGCCGCTGATTTGAAGGTATACATTGTCCCCAAATGTAAAATAGTTCTGGGTAAGGACAAAGTCACAAAGTTCAGCCACCAGGTTAGCCGTGACATTATCGGGGATAGTGTTCTTGACGGCTTGTAGTCCATCTTTGTGTGGAATGTTGGTGTAGAGGGCTTCTACATCCATAGTGGCCAGAATGGTGTTATCAGGAAGATCACCTCAGGCCCTACGCTACCAGCACTCTCAGCTACCTTCGAGACACCACTGACTCCTGAGGAAACTACAATCCATTGGTGATCTTCCTGATAACACCACCGTTCCTCAGACGTTCTTGTTAAACCTTGGATTTGTGCTGGAAATGGACCACCTTGATTATCATACACGTTGTAAGGAGAGTGATCACTTTAGATAAGCTATTACCAACAGGAGAGTGGGTTTGTGTGTGTGGGGGGGGGGGGGAGAAAACCTGGATTTGTGCTGGAAATGGCCCAACTTGATTATCATATATATTGTAAGGAGAGTGATCACTTTAGATAAACTATTACCAGCAGGAGAGTGGGGTGGGGGGAGAGAAAACCTTTTGTAGTGGTAAACACCCATTTTTGAATGGTTTGTATGTATAAGAACATCTTCTGTATTTTCCACAGTATGCATCCGATGAAGTGAGCTGTAGCTCACGAAAGCTTATGCTCAAATAAATTGGTTAGTCTCTAATGTGCCACAAGTACTCCTTTTCTTTTTGTGAATACAGACTAACACGGCTGTTACTCTGTATCTGTACAGTTAGGCTACATCACTAAAATATCTCTAATTCCTTGAATATATTTAATTTCATATTCATGAGGATAATGGAGATCTGAATATCTGAGTAAATCTGTACTTCTAGGGGCATGATACAACAGCTGCTGCTATGAGCTGGGCCATCTACTTACTTGGATGTCATCCGGAAGCCCAGAAGAAAGTTCACAGAGAATTGGATGAAGTGTTTGGTTAGTTTCTATCCTTTGCTTCTTTGTAGGTGTAAGTTTGCACTGACAGTATATGGTTTAATAGTCATTTCTATCTAGAGATTTATAAAGGAAAATAAACACCTGCTGTGCCACTGTACATGCTGTAACTCTTCTGTGTATAAAGACACGCCAGTGGTAGTTGGTTTGATGCTAAGGGAAGTATGACAGATCGCAGAGATTGCAAAGTGTTTCGGGCAGGTACCATCTCTTTGTTGTATATTTGTACAGCGCTTATCACAATGGAATCCTGGTCCATGACTTGGGCTCCTAGGTACTACTGCAATAAAAATAATCAGTAGGGCTCTGAATCTATCCCAGAGGTCACGGAAGTCACGGATTCCTTCATTTTCCATGACCTCCTTGACTTCTGCAGCAGCCGGTGTGGCTGACTCCAGGGCCACCCAGGCAGCTGGCCCCGGGGACAGCCACTCCAGCCACTGCTGGAGCAGCTCTGCAACCAGGTGCTGGGGTGGCCCCTGGGCCGGCCGTACTGTTCGCTGCTGGGGCAGCCCCGGGGTCCGCTCCAGCAGTGGCTGGAGCAGCTGGCCCCGGGGACTGCCTGAGCAGTGGTCCTGGGGGTGGTGGGAGCAGAAGCGAGTGGGTGGCCCCGAGGGCAGCTGGACCAGTTGCTGCGTGGTAGCCCCAACAGCTGGTGCCACTGGCCCCTGCCCTCCCTGAGCAATGCCCCCCTAGCCTCTCCCCCCAGAGCAGCGTCCCACTTTCCCAGCTAAGATTTAGTCAGGGGTATATAGAAAAGTCACAGACAGGCCAACCATGACGTTCCCCTCTGGTGTTATCTAGACTGATGATCTGCTAGGTCATTCCAGTTCTTGACTCTGGGAGCCAGCCTTACCCTGCTCTGCTGTGAGAACCCCCATTCCTAGGCTGTTCACGCACAGCCTCTGGCATGTAAGCTGCTCTTTGGATTGTGCAACTGAATGACACTAGCGAATATCTCCCGTCCCAGACACAAACCCTAGGAACCTCCATCTTGCAGTGTCCAGTTATGCCTGCTGGATGCTGAAAGCTTATATTAGTTCGTCAATTTAACAAAGAAATTGATATGTACCAGGCTTGTTATCCCAAGGGGAGTCTCTGACACGCTTTAAACCAAGCACACTGCTTCAGGTAGAATAAACAAACAGATTTATTACTATAAAGATAGATTTTAAGTGATTATAAGACAAAGCATAACTAGTTGGATTTGGTCAAATGAAATAAAAGTAAAACGCATTCTAAGCTGATCTTAACACTTTCAGTGCCCTTACAAACTTAGATGCGTCTCACCACAAGCTGGCTGGTTGCCCTTCAGCCAGGCTCTCCCCTTTGATCAGCGCTTCAGTCGCTTGGTGTGGTGTCTATAGATGGAGGTAGAAGAGAGAGGAAGAGCATGGCAAATGTCTCTTCCTTTTTCTTTTATCATGTTCTTTCTTCCCTCTTGGCTTCGCCCCTTCCCCCCGGTCCCCCGAGTCAGGTGAGCATTACCTCATCACAGTCCCAAACTGACCAAAGGAAGGGGGGCGACTCACTCGAAAGTCCAACAGATCCTTTGTTGTTGCCTAAGCCAGTGTCCTTTGTTCCTGTGAGGCTGGGCTGGGTTTGTCCCATACATGCCCTGATGAGGTGTGAACTGCCCCTCTACTCTTGGGGACTTTTTGCCTGGGCTTACTTTAAGCCATGAAGACACATTTTCAGCCTCATAACTGAAATGGATGAAATTACAACCTATAACATTACTATAACATTACTGTAACAACAATTACTATAACATCAGTATAACAACAATGCTCATGTTGCCTTCCAAAGACACCTGACATGACAAACTTTGCATTGGATACCACGCAGTCATTTTACAAGGATGAACATGGGGATGCGGGGTGTTTCCCCTGAGGTACTGAGCATCACACCGTGAATTTTTGTTTATTGCATGTGACCTGTCTGACTTTTACTAAAAATACCCATGATTAAATTGTAGGCTTAATAATAATAATTGTAGTTGAAGAAAATCACAAGAATAAATATTTGGACAAATGATTCAAACTCATAAGTGTAACCCACATGCCTAACAGGGAGATATCTCTTTAAGAGATCTGTAGGGGGTAGGAATGAGTTGTGTCTGGGTCATTGTTGCTAGGCAAATGCCCAATTAATTCTCCACATTCAGAAGTTTCTGGAATTGTGGGTGGCAATTTTGGGTATGCTCAAAATGTTCCCTGTTACTGGACTCAAACTCCGTGAGGGCTAGTAGTCACGGCAGCTGCTTTACAAAAGACCACGTTCCTTGTGTGGGTTGGAAGAAGCTGAGACACAGGAGCTGAAAGCAGGCTGTTGTCATTAATTCTGAAGTATTTTGCAGCAGGTTTTTTTTAATTTGTATACTTAAAGTGAGTGCTCGTTTAATTAATTAGCTGACTAGTGTGAGCCCCCCTTTTGGGGATGCTACGCAGCCCAGCCCCTTCCACAGGAGGCCCCGCCTCATCACCTCTCCCATCTGCCACAGCCCTGAGCTCCCCCACCCCCACAGCTGGAGGAACCCCAGCCATCCCCAGCACCGGGCTTGGGGAAAGGGTGGAGCATGGGCAGGGCCAGGGCTTGGCTTAGGGGAGGCTTAGCCTCCCCTGGCCTATTATACCCGCCACCCATGCTAGCTAACTGAGTGATTGCAGCAGAGGAAGAGGAACAGTCTGCATGAATTCCAGTTGGAGGTTTCTGCAAGCAAGAGGAAAGAATTTATTGCTGCAGTGCTTTTAACTCAGCAGACTGTAACTGAGACTCAGGTGAATTCTACCTTAGCTTTTGGGAACTCTGAGTTTCTTATCACTGTGTTTCTGTGGGGACTGACCTGTTAAGATTTAATTTGTCTTCTTTATTTCTGTTATGTTTAATTGTGAAGATCATGTATGTGGATTATAAAGGAGCCATGTTATGATGTAGAAATTAAGTTGTTATTATGACTATTATGATTATTATTATTATGTTTTTGTCATTATAAAGTTGGTACTTAAGAATTAAGTTCATTCCTTTTGTTCTTTTTGGATTTGAATGTGGGGAGGTTGATCTTGTGCAATCCTAGCTGAAAATCCTCAGTGACTGAATTCTGGGTCTCCAGGTGCTTTTCGATGGGAGCTGGGTTCTTTTAAGCACTGGAGAAGGGCAATGATGTAAACTCTAGCCCATTCAAAGGTTACGTAAGCCCAGTGGTGGAGTTGTACTTTTGTCAGAATTTAAGAGAGTTGGGAGCCCCTTAAGATAGCTTGTGTCTTTAGTCTGATTAGGACAGTTGTTTCTCATACCCCTGTTGTCATTCTGATCAGGGAACTCTGACCGGCCTGTCACAATGGATGACCTTAAGAAGCTCCGGTATCTTGAGTGTGTCATTAAAGAAGCCCTTAGTCTCTTCCCTTCTGTTCCATCCTTTGCCCGCACCACAAGTGAAGATTGCCATATTAGTAAGTAGTAGTATTTATTATTATTTTTTATTTTCATAGTGCGTAGGTGCCCCTGCCATGTACCAGGACCCTTTTAGGCTAGGTACTACTGTACAAAGAAAGTACAAAAAGATGTTCCCTGTCCCAAAGGACTTACAATCTACATATAAGACAAGGAAGAGCAGATGGATACAGACAGACCAATGTGGAGTACAAGAAAGCAATAAGACACTATTGGTTAGCAGGTTAGCCTCTTATGTCAGCACAACAGTAGTCTAGTCCAGGGGTAGGCAACCTATGGCATGGGTATCAAAGGTGGCACTCAAGCTGATTTTCAGTGACACTCACAGTGCCCAGGTCCTGGCCACTGGTCTGAGGGGCTCGGCATTTTAATTTAATTTTAAATGAAGCTTCTGAAACATTTTTAAAAACCTTATTTACTTAACATACAACAATAGGTTAGTTATATATTATAGACTTATAGAAAGAGACCTAAAAATGCTAAAATGTATTACTGGCACGTGAAACCTTAAATTAGAGTGAATAAATGAAGACTCGGCACACCACTTCTGAAAGGTTGCCAACCCCTGGTCTAGACATTGTCAAGTTTTTGAAGGGCTCGCTGCAAAAGAGAGTTTTGAAGGAGGAGGATGAGTTAGTTTTGTGGATGTTTACAGGTAGTAGATCTCAGCCTTGTCTGTATTCATCATTTTTAGGTATGAGAGGTATCTGCTGTCACGGTGATGCATAAGTAAAGAACCGTTTTTGTGCTTTCTGTCCATTTACAGGAAGCCACTTACTTCAGCGGCTTGTTGATTCTTTTTTTGCAGGAGGATTTAAGATACCAAAAGGTACAGAGGTAGTCATTGTTACTTATGCACTGCACAGAGATCCAGAGGTTTTCCCAGATCCTGAGGAATTCAGGCCTGAGCGATTCTTCCCTGAGAATTCTAGTGGAAGGCATATATATGCGTATGTGCCCTTCTCTGCTGGATCCAGAAACTGCATTGGTACGTAGGTGATAAAAACAAAAGTGTAATAGGCCTCTGTTGGGAGGCTGACACTGGCCCTTTATGAAGGAAGATATCAGTGCACCTGAGACTGGTTAGTTGACCCCTCCTCCCCATTAGACTTAAGAGAGGATACTTGGGCCATAGAGGGAAGGAGACATGGTGAGCCAGAGGCATGGAGTATCAGAGCTTGAGAGGAGTCAGAGACAGGAAGCACCAGGAAAGAGCTGTCAAGCGTTGCTTGGGAGAGCTACAAGAGACCTGGTAGTTACAGCTGAGTTCTGAGGAGAGCAGGAACAGAACTGCTGGTGAGAACTGACTGAAGTTGTGACCCTGATGAGCAGAAGGCTTGGGCAGTGGCCGCGAGGCAAAAAGGAAAGATCCAGCTTGGCCAGGGGAAGCTGAGCCTGGAAGCAAGAGGATGGACTCTGGAAGGATGTTCCCTGAGCAGGGGTAGGGCTCCCAGACAGGGAGACCTGGGGAATAGAATGCTGTGGAGAGCTCTCTTGTGGGAGACCTGACTTGGGGGAGCTGTGGGAAGAATCATGAGACTGGTCACTCTCTGGTGCATTACCTGGAGAGCAGGCCCCACCTAGATCAGGAGTCAAAGGGTCTGGGAACACAGGGCTGCTGTTGACTCCCAGGTGGGTAACCTGGAGGTGTTGTCCATGAAGAGGGGAATGGAAAAATAGTTGTACCTTTATGCTTACTGTGGGTTTGTCAAGAATGGTTTTTCTACAAGAGTTTTGGGGGAATTAATGCACTGGTATATTTGAATAAATTACTCTGAATGGCGGGCTTTGTATTGGACACTGAGAGACTGTTTCATGGGTGAACAAAAAGGGGAAACTGAGGCAGGGGCACCTGTCATGCTGTAGCCTGCTGTTGGAGGGTGCTGTGTAGCATGCCCCATGCAAGGTTGCCTCATGATAGCCTTCATACTTGGTTATTGAACTTACCACTAAGACTGGTTAGATGAAGATACCTTTGCTGCAGTACCCACAGCAGAGCTTATGCATTCTAATGGAAATGTAATCCTGTGTGCTTAATAACTGAGGCAGTGCAATTCTTACTGGTACCTCATTCTTCAGACTGATGTAATATTTACATTTTCTTTCTTCCCATGGGGTTCTTCAGAGTCTACTTTGTTTCGTCCTTACTGGGACTTGATCCACATGTAACTATGTGTCATGCTAAAATCAGTTCTGTCTCAAGAGGGCTGGGCATGGTTTCCATCAGAGTTCAGAGCCACTCAAAGACACCATGACAGCTCACTAGGGAACAGCATGAGCCACTCTCTCTCTCCCTCCCCTTGGGATATGTTTGCTGGCTATTCTATGATCCCAACCACTGGTGGACTGCAGCCTGGAGGAGAAAATTTAAGACCCCCTTTCAGTCTTCTGCAGTAACTGCTGGGGTGTTCACTGAGCTCCTAAAACTTGTAAGCAGTCCAGGGAAGGGACTGTGTCTGCACTTGTTTCTCTGAAGCACCTAACACAGTTGTGTAGGATCAGAAATAAACAACTTTTGGAGAATTGTATGTAGTATATAGTTGGTGTGACATTAAAGGAACTGTTTCTTTGTGGATCCTTATTCCGGAGGTTCTATTCTACCACATTATCTATGAATGATGCAAAGTATTGAGAGGAAGGCAAATTTCTGTTGTTCTGATCTCATTTCATTTTCAGGATTTCATTCCATTTTGAATGGGTCAGTCCCAATGACAGAAGCACAATTGCAGGCAAAGCTCTCAGCAACAGTTGTTGAGACTCTTCTGTCAGCAATACAAAGTAGACATTCTTAGGAGTCCAAATACAAATGAAGTTAATTTAAAAAAAAAACAAACCCAAATCAAACAAACAAAGCCAAAGATTACGTTTTACTCTTGATCAGATCTTTGCACATTGAAAGAGGATCTAACTTATCATAATCAGGCTAATTATTGTTTCCAGTGCACCCAAATTGTTTGAGGTATTTTACAGGCATAAAGATTCCTGCCTAGGCAGCTTGCAGTCTGAACAGACAATGTACAGAGAAGGGGTTGAAGGGAGGGAGAGAGACACTGTCAGACTTCAAAGCAACTGCACATATGTTTTCCCTTTATGATCAGCAAGGGCACCCACTCTAGGCTTCCAGCTCCTCAGCCATCACATCTCTGGGGTGGAGACTCATGACTCTCTCCCTCCTGACCAAGGTTTTTCTAGGTTGCAGAGTTCCCTGCCTCCTGTGAATTTCCCAGCAACTTGGACTGCCTATGCAGAGCTGCTTTGATTTTCTCCTCAGAGACTATAAACAGAAAAAGGACCCACCATTATAAGTTACCACACAGCTTTTTCTAAGCAAGCACACTTTTTCTTAAGATAAAAGCATTACAGAGAAAACATATTAAAAACAAACAAACAAAAAGAACCTACACATGTACTAATAAACTTATCAAAGATTACCCCTATCTCCACAAGGGTTCTGGTTGGTCTCAGTCCTTCCAACCCTTCCCAAAAGATTGGGGCCCTTCCCGTGGACAGCAGGTCCTGTCTATTTGCTGGATCAGAAAGAAGGCCCCAAGTCAGTTTAAATTCAAACTATTTATCCAAAAGTCCTTTCTTTGTCTGTTGGCCTCTGGAGAACCCAGTCTGAACTAGTATATGCGGGCCTCTCTAGGTGGTGGTACCTCATTGGAGGCTTTACTATCTGAGTGAATTTGCCTTATCACCTTGCAACTGTTCTTAGTTCCTGGAGGGGCTGTGGTTACCTGCCCCATGGAATTACATATAATCCCTGGCCCACAATGATATATAAACTTAATACAATTAGATCTCCCAAAGATATTGCAGGAAACTGCCATAGCTCTCACAGACAGCACAACACAACTTTTAAAATCCTCTGCCTCTATAATCTTTGGCTAGCTGCCTGGTCTGTGACCCTTGTCAATTTGCTTAGCTCCTTTTTCTTTTTATTTCTATTTTATCCTCTCTCTACTTTTCTCTTAAACCTTTGATTATTTGTCTAATTTCTCCCCTCCCTATTTCACCAGCACACTCTACTTTTAGGATAAAAATGAAATCAACAAAGCTCTCTCTTTTTTCCTTCTATGTGTGCTCTTCCTCTTCCTGCTGTCCATGTGCGGTGATCCTGGAGCTGAGCCCTCCTCCTCCTCATTTAGGCCTAAATGTAACATAACAGGGTCACATTTTGTATTAGGTTTTCCTCCATGATACTTTAAGTTTAAGTTTAACTTTAAGGCCAACTTTAAGCTCCAAGTGGAGGCTATGCATATTTTAAATCTGATTCTTTCCTGCTGTAGATATGGGAGGAAACAGATCTATCACAAATCCCATTCTTGGTAACATCTGTACTATCCTGAATTTGGGCCATATTGGTTTATAATCTGTGACTATAGATGCACAGTTATTCCCATGCTGCATTTTGTGAGAAATCTTTAAGTGTAATTATGAGGGCTGTTAGTACTAAACTACTATTGTTTATGTTCCAATTTAACCTGAAGGCCAGCGCTTTGCACAGGTGGAAGAGAGAGCTGTTCTAGCCATCATCCTACGACGCTTTTGGGTGGAAACAAGTCAAAAGCGAGAAGATCTTGGTTTGGTCGCAGAATTAATTCTTCGCCCAAATAAGGGCATCTGGATCCAGCTGAAGAGGAGAAGAGAGTGTGTGTCATAAGAATAAAGCTTACAAGGATTTTAGATCCTAGAACATGTACTCAGTAGTATCCTGTAGTTTATTCATCTTTAATCACATAAGAAGATTTAACAGAATTGTAAATATATCAAAATATTTCAGAATCTCTTGACCTTTTGACCTATAAATATTTATCTCAGGATGTGATCTTTCCCTCCCATTTAGTTGGCTCAGGATGTCTCAGAAAGTAGCATTGACAGTTGAATGCCTTGTATCCTTACTATCCATTGTCTTGGCACTTTACATCATTTTCTCTGAGACCACCATTCATATTGCTCCATGAAATGGTCAGCTGACTGACTTCTCACCCTGGAGGAAAAGTTACTAAGGTGTAGGACATGCCCAGCTTCCACTCTCCCAAGGGTGAGGGTATGGAGGTGGTATTCCACCCACTGTCTCTTAATTACAAATGCAAGGTACTGTTACAGTCTTCATTAGAATATTTTTGGTGGACAACTCCATACCTTATGTGAGAGAAATCAGACAACTATAGTTCTTGCATGGAACTGTAGCCTTGACAGGCTAAATGTAGAAAACTGAATGTGAATTTGGAGAGATCTGAAAAGAATGAGCCAGATCCTTAGCTGGTATGAATCAGCTTAGCTCTATGGTCTTCAGTGGAGCTGTGTGAGTTTTCACCAGCTCAGGATCTGGCTCAGTATATTTAGCGATTATTCATCCAAAATTGTTTTTTGTTGTTGTTGAGTTCATTCTGCAATTTATGGCATGTCCCAAACTCTCCTCTCACTTAAAGCAGTGCAGTCTTACTGGCTTCAATAGAGTTATTCCTGCGTGAATGAGGGGAGAATTTCACAAATGACTTCCAGTGTGCCTATTGAAGGGAGGGAAATATATTTTCCAAAATGTATGTGTTTTTCACAGTTATTTTTGAATGTTATTGCGGCCTTGACTGTTGGATTAATTTGTCACGTAACTTATATTATATAGTATGATATAATCTGATTGAGATTTATATAAACCTCTGCACTTTAAATGATATTGACATCCTTTACAAATGGTTATAAATTATTAGAATGGATTTTTTGTTCAGTTTCTGGCATTTGGCTCACAAAATCAATCAGTAGATGAGCATCTTTCCTTAGGAGAAAAAGAAAATCGAGGTAGCCTGGATGATGAACTACCTCCCTTAATAGAGCAAAAAGAAAAGGAGTACTTGTAGCACCTTAGAGACTAACAAATTTATTAGAGCATAAGCTTTCGTGGGCTACAGCCCACTTCATCGGATGCATAGAATGGAACATATAGTAAGAAGATATATATATATATATACATACAGAGAACATGAAAAGGTGGAAGTAGCCATACCAACTGTAAGAGGCTAATTAATTAAGATGAGCTATTATCAGCAGGAGAAAAGAAAACTTTTGTAGTGATAATCAAGATGGCCCATTTAGACAGTTGACAAGAAGGTGTGAGGATACTTAACATAGGGAAATAGATTCAATATGTGTAATGACCCAGCAACTCCTATTCTCTATTCAAACCCAAGTTAATAGTATCTACTTTGTATATTAATTCAAGCTCAGCAGTTTCTCATTGGAGTCTGTTTTTGAAGCTTTTCTGTTGCAAAATTGCCACGTTTAAGTCTGTTACTGAGTGGCCAGAGAGGTTGAAGTGTTCTCCTACCGGTTTTCGAATGTTATGATTCCTGAAGTCAGATTTGTGTCCATTTATTCTTTTGCGTAGAGACTGTCCGGTCTGGCCAATGTACATGGCAGAGGGCATTGCTGGCACATGATGTCATATATCACATTGGTAGATGTGCAGGTGAACGAGCCCCTGATGGCGTGGCTGATGTGATTGGGTCCTATGATGGTGTCACTTGAATAAATATGTGGACAGAGTTGGCATCGGGCTTTGTTGCAAGGATAGGTTACATAGGTTATAGAGCAGTTACTCCAGCACAAGGTGGATCTGTGTTTGCCTGGCCTGTGCACAAAGTGAGAATTTTGGTTGCCAGCACAAATAATTGTAACAATTTGACATTCAGGGTCAAAGTCTGCTCTGAGATCCAACTCCTGGTCCAAATCCTACTCGAGTCAGTTGGTGCTGCACCTAGTAATTGAGAATAGAATTTGACCCCCCCCCAGCCATGAATTGCTGCTATTCTCACAGGGTGGACAAAGAGCTGACACGGAAGTGAAATATCATGGCAGTTTATGATTTTGTACTGTGGGGCTGGGCAGAAAGCTCTTCTCTCTCTCTACAACTCCATGAAGCACACACTTGATTGACTGTGTGGGGAGTGCCCCTCAAAAACAAGGACACTGAATTAACTCTGAAAGGGTTTGAGCCAATGAGCAGACAGGAGGTGGGATGGTTCACCAGCCTGGGAAGATTCAGAGAAGGAATAAAGAAGAAGCTGGCCAGCAAGCAGTAGCCCTGAGCTGCGGCAGAGAGAGAGAGAGACTGAACCTGGAGCTGCTTGGAGGAGAGCCAGTTGCTTGCAAAAGGAGACTTTCATAAATGCACAGCCTGGAGTTCACAGGACAGCTGAGACCACTGTTCTGAGCTCACAGGTTAGCCTGACCCAAGGGGTTGGGGATTGCATTGGCGTGGGGCAGAGAGTCTATGTGTGTCTAGCCAGCCAGCGCGGGAGGGGCTGTGGCTCTATCGGGGCAAGAAAGTCTGTATAACCCCTGCTAGAGTTCCTGACCTAGGTCTACTCCTTGTTTGCTTGGGTGAGATAAGTGTTGTTCTGTTGTTAAGTGTAGTGCATACTCCTGACCCCTGTAGGAGAGAGTGTTGGTATTTGTGCAGAGGTGTGTGGCTGGGACCTGGGACCCCTCTCCCAATTGTTGGAATCCCCCACCTTACAATCCTTTCATATAGGAAATATTGGTAATGTATTTAATGTACCTAACCTTGGTCTATTTTTAGCTATCTGGACAATATGCATTATTTTTCAATAAAGTTTTTATTAAAGATATTTTTAAACTGAAGACATATTACACAGTGTACATTTCCATGTAAAAATATAGTGGGGATGTTACAAAATGGAAAGATTAAAATTGCAACAGAGGGACACTTAATATGTTAAAAGACAAGGAGTACTTGTGGCACCTTAGAGACTAACAAATTTATTTGAGCATAAGCTTTCGTGAGCTACAGCTCACTTCATCAGATGCATTCTGTAATATGTTGTTGCCTTACAGTGTTGTGAATTTGTTTATAAAATGTTGAATTTGCTACATTGCTCCCTAGATCAATAAAACAATATATCTTAAATAATCTGTTTGTACTGTGACAGTTAATGCAATGATTTTTAATATTTTTCTAATTACAAATGTCTTTGAGAAATGCAAATACAATTTACCGTGTGTATGGGTGCACAAGCCAGGAATTGAATGATGTCCATGAAAGACTCAGAGAAGATAAATTGTTTCTAATATGAAATTCAGAGGTCACATCCACTCTTTACTAGAGCTGGTCGAATAATTCAAAAAGTGACTTGTAAATAATTTCATGAACAAAAATAGCAAGTTCAGCTTGCTCTTGTATTCAGACAAGTGCTGAGGTTTTTGTGAAAATGTTAATATCTGAATAGTTGAGATTTTAATAGTTTTTAGCACAAATAATCATTCTTTCAAAAATTTGTGCCAGAAATAAAATAATAAACAGTGTGAATAAAGTATGTTTAAAAGTTTTAGTCACCCTGTCAGGAACAGGAAACAATAGTACTGGCCAATCACACACCTAAAATAGAGAGCAGTAAACAGCTAAACTGCACAATGTTTGGGATGAAATTTGTACACAGAAATTATTCACTGAATACCTGTGACACAGAATTCCACTTAGTCAATTCAAAGGTTTGTAAACTAGAAAAAGGTGTTACAATGACTTAGTTCTTGTAGGTTTCAGAGTAGCAGCCATGTTAGTCTGTATCTATTCAGGGGACACCATCATAGGGCCTAATCACATCAGCCACACTATCAGAGGCTCGTTCACCTGCGCATCTACCAATGTGATATATGCCATCATGTGCCAGCAATGCCCCTCTGCCATGTCCATTGGTCAAACTGGACAGTCTCTACGTAAAAGAATAAATGGACACAAATCAGACGTCAAGAATTATAACATTCAAAAACCAGTTGGAGAACACTTCAATCTCTCTGGTCACTCGATTACAGACCTAAAAGTGGCAATTCTTCAACAAAAGAACTTCAAAAACAGACTCCAACGAGAGACTGCTGAATTGGAATTAATTTGCAAACTGGATACAATTAACTTAGGCTTGAATAGAGACTGGGAGCGGATGGGTCATTACACAAGGTAAAACTATTTCCCCATGTTTATTCCCCCCACCCACCCCCCACTGTTCCTCAGACGTTCTTGTCAACTGCCGGAAATGACCCACCTTGATTACCACTACAAAAGGTTCTCCCCCCCGCTCTCCTGCTGGTAATAGCTCACCTTACCTGATCACTCTCATTACAGTGTGTATGGTAACACCCATTGTTTCATGTTCTCTATGTATATAAATCTCCCCACTATATTTTCCACTGAATGCATCCTATGAAGTGAGCTGTAGCTCATGAAAGCTTATGCTCAAATAAATTTGTTAGTCTCTAAGGTGCCACAAGTCCTCCTTTTCTTTTTAAT
Source organism: Natator depressus (assembly GCF_965152275.1). Taxonomy (NCBI): domain Eukaryota; kingdom Metazoa; phylum Chordata; order Testudines; family Cheloniidae; genus Natator; species Natator depressus. Next base: position 81,054,211 of record NC_134237.1, read on the forward strand.
TCTTACAGCTGTTGCCTCAGCTTCCCTCTTGCTGGTTGGGTAGTTTAGCCATCCAGCTAAACCAAAAACTCCACCCCTTCCATGTTAACAAGGGAAAAAAATATCTTTCCCAGTCTTTACCTAGGGTGGAGGCTTTTTTTCCTCCTCGTGGTGGAACTGGACATGATGGGCAGAAACTTGGGCAGCTAAATATGCAGATGCTCATTCCCGGCCTCAAGCCCACTCTGCCTCTTTGCCCAAGGCCATTCCCTCACCTTGTTCAAACTTTCTCCTGCACTGGGCTTCCAATACAAAATTCTCAGTCAACAATATTTCCACTGATAAATAAACCCAACAGTTCTCTTCCTCGGCTTTCACAGGGCCACCCAGTGCCTTTCTTGGGTTCTTTGTCCTTTTGCCTGTGAGTGGAGAAAGGCAGAGCTCCTGCTCCTTCCACATATCTCTCTGGTCTGATGAAAAAGGAGCTTGTGGGTATTCTGGCCCTGTTTCCCCGCATTTTTCTCCATGGTACTTCTATGGCTCCCATTACAATAGTATCTGAGTGCCTTACAATCTTTTAATCTATTTATCCTCACACACCCCTGCAAAGCAGGAAAGTACTGTTATTCTCATTTTATGGATGGAGACTGATGCACAGAGAGGCCAATGGCTAAATCCACAAAGGGATTTAGGTGCCTAACTTCCGCTTAAGGCACTTAAATCCAAAAGTGAGCTCCTCAAAACCCCTGCTAGGGTTCTGCTAACCCTGTAGGTGCCTAAACTCCCTAGACACTTAAATTTCATGGGTGAACATTCAGACTGCTGCCTCAGTCCTGATGCCCAGCATATAGCTCATGCCTAAACCCTAGAATTCTGAAACTCTGCATTCCCCCACCTATCTTGCCTGGGGGGGGCCCAGTCTGGTAGGTGTCTCAGAGCATGCCTACTGAATTGGGCTCTGCACAAAGCACAACCAGAAGAAGTGGTACTACTGACCAGGGTATGGGAGGCTGTTGGCCAAATTCCTCCTCTGCCTGATTCACTGGGCCAGAGAGTAAGAGCAAGAATCATTCTATAAGCCAAAGGTTAGGGCAGCCAAGATCACACAGGAAGTCTGTGGCAGAGTAGGCTAGGGATAATAGGGTATTTCTTTCCATAGCCTAGAATCCAATGGTCCCTCTATATGTACAGCCTCCAGAATGCCATTGTTTTGGGTGAAACAGGTAGGGTGACCAGATGTCCCGATTTTATAGGGACAATCCAGATTTTTGGGTCTTTTTCTTATATAGGCTCCTATTATGCCCCACCCTGTCCCGATTTTTCACATTTAATGTCTGGTCACCCTAGAAACAGGATAGTGCTGCAGACCTGTGGTCTGTTTGTAAAAGGTCACGTTCTCATTCCAGGGGTAAATTAGCAAAGGAAAGGAAAGGCACTGGGCACACAGGTCGTAGAGTCAGTATCAACCACAAGGAGAAATGAAAAGATATCAATGCAGAAGACGCCAATAGTAAGGAAGTGGTTAAGAAAGAGGATGTTGGGGGGCATAACAAGTGAGAAAAACTGTAGGGAAAATTGAGTTTGGAGACACAGGTGGGGTAGCTGATGGAGACACTTTTGAAAATTAGGAATTCGAATATGTTAGAGACAGCAGAATGCAGTCCCCCTAACTGAAAAGAGTATTGGTTTCCACTTGCTAAATGCAGCACTTCAGGAATTTGTGGTAAAAGGAAAGAAACAGCAGACTTGAGTCTCTCCTCAGTTACACCAGATTTCCACAGTGTAACTCACTTGGGCTTGAGTCACCATTTCACGAACACACAAGTGATATAATTGTAAGATTCATACTGATGTAAGTGAGGAGAGATCAGGCCCATTTCCTGGTGGGGGAGGCAAAGAGGGAAGAACATGACAGAGGAAGGAGGATTCTCTTTTGTCTATGCCCTGAAGATTTCCTTAAACATAAATGTTTGCTAGTTTGTGCAGGGCGCCACATTAAGCCGAAGAAGATTTGACTATTGTAAAACAGGGATTAGACATTTATTTTTTTAAAAAGGGTCAGATCCTCAGCAGGTGTAAACTGCTGTAGCTACATTGACTTCATTGGAGTGCTACCACTTTACATCAGCTAAGGATCTGGCCCAAAGACAGAAACAATGTTGACATTGTGAGTACCCATTAAAAGTAAATATACAAGTCAGGCAAACATTGCATGCAAAATAATATTTAACATAATTGGAAGTGCTGTTTTTTTTCCTAGCAGAGCATACACATTATCCAACCAGCCAGCACTACTCGCACATGTGCAGCTATTGTGCTTTCAGGTAAATAACTTCCATTGTTTTAATTGCTATCAAATAAAACATTGGCAGTATCCACTCCACAATACATGTTGATCTGATTATCGGTTGTGTTATATTGCTGACATAAACATTTATTTGCTGCTCCTAAAATTTGCAGCGTAACATTTTTAGTGGTGAAGAATTTAAGATTCATTTTGTAAGCTTTCATATTTTGCTAAAATACTAAGATTAAATGCAATGCCTACACTGTTGCTAGGAGCTGTTTAGATTAAAAACTATTTGGAAATAAAGGACTAGGAGGAGGTGGTCATATTGGTAATACTGAAATTTATAATTAGCAGGCCAGTTTGGCTCTCAGTTTAATCATGTGAAAATCCAGGGTAACTCCATTGGAGAGCCGAGCAGAATTTGTCCCAATATTTGTAAATTTAATTCATTCTTGCAGTCATAAACAAGGTATGAAACTTCTGCTGCTAATGCATGCTATTGTATCTATACCAGGTGGTCATTCCACTTGTATCCTACGACTTTGCATGTTATTTTTAAATGACTGTCCGACAGAAAATTTGTATGTAAATCACCCAATAATGGGTAGCTCTAGTACTCTTTAAAATGAGTTGCATCACATGTGAATTATATTCTAAAGAAACATTTTGATGTATTTATTTTTTAGATGGTTTGGATTTATCAGACCTTTAATTTCATTTTCTTATCAGCTCGTTCCTTTTTTGGAACCTGTAGCTAGTAGCCTATGTCAGTAAACTTCAAACTACAGGTCCTGACTCTTTTAAGTTTCCTCTCTTATCATTGCTATGGGAAATGCCTTTGGCGACGAAGATCTCAAAATTTTGATTCTGTGTTTTACCTTTGTAACATAGATACAAAAGTTGTAAGATAAAATTCCATCAAAGTCTGAAAATCAGGAATAGACTAAATTTTGCTGCTTCAAATTATGTGCAGTGTATACACTTGGGGCTTGGCTACACTACCACTTAAGTCAATGTAACTTACGTCACTCAAGGATGTGAAAAAGCTACCCCTTGAACGATGCAAGTTGTATTGACTTAAAGCTGTGTCCACACCACACTATGTAGGCAGGAGCTGCTCTCTCCCTACCTAGCTTCCACCTCTCATTGAGGTAATTATGCCAATGGGAGAGCAATCTCCTGTCAGCATAGCACATCTTCACCACATGCGCTACAGTGGTGCAGCCACGCCGATGTAGCGCGGAAGTGTAGACTAGCTCTTGGAGACCTTTAAAGCAAGTATAAAACTGACCAGAGAATAAGTTTTCTGTAAAATGTGGGACTCCTGTTGCTAAGCCTAATGTATGATTTAAGCCTGTTCCTACTATCCAGGCAAAATTCTCAGGACTGCAGGCTCAGATTCTGAGTATTATTCCCAGATTCTGCATTATCTTCATCTTCATGCATTATCTTAGTTCACAGATTCATAGACTCCAAGACCGGAAGAGATCTCTGTGATCATCTCTCCTGTATAACACAGGCCATAGAATTTCCTTCACTAGAAATCTCTTCTAATAATTGCAACACCATTTTGATCTTTCTGTTATTTGTCTTTTTCTGCATTAGAGTGTCTTATCAGACTCTACTAGTCCCATTATAGAAATATTCTCTGGAAACTATCTCAAAAATAGTGTAATCCAACTCTTTACAATATTAATATGAGCAATGATGACACCTGCTCACAAAAGTGCAGAAGATAATGAAGAGGAACTCATGGGATAGGGGTGTGAATAAGGGAGAAGATGTTAAGAGGTATCAGTGCCCATACCAGCCATAAAGCAGTAGCAACTAAGGAATGGTTTTTCACATTGTCCAGTTTTAGTTTATATTAGATAGACACACACATGGATATGGAAGAAATTCCACTGACATTTAGTGAATCACACTTACTGGTTTTGGCCATCATAGATGGGAGGCTAAAATATATGGCAATATAATGTGTTTTTAAGTATGAGAAAAAATTCAGACCAATTTGAAAGTTATCAGAAGAATTGCATGAGTTACAGTAGTTGTGATGTCACAAGTAGCTATCGCAAACATCCTGAAATCAAACTACTAAATACATTTGAAAAATATTAGGGCTGTCAAGCAATTAAAAAAATTAATCGCAAATAATCGTATGATTAAAAAATAATCATAATTAATCGCGGTGTTAAACAACAATAGAATACCATTTATTTTAAATATTTTTGGGTGTTTACTACATTTTCAAATATATTAATTTCAATTACAACACAGAATACAAAGTGTATAGTGCTCACTTAATATTTATTTTTGATTACAAATATTTTCACTGTAAAAACAAAAAAAATATTTTTCAATTCACCTCATACAAGTACTGTAGTGCAATCTCTTTATCATGAAAGTTGAACTTACAAATGTAGAATTATGTACCAAAAAAACCTGCATTCAAAAATAAAACAATGTAAAATTTTAGCACCTAAAAATCCACTCAGTCCTACTTCTTGGTCAGCTAATCACGCAGGCAAAGTTGGTTACAATTTACAGGAGATTATGCTTCCTGCTTCTTGTTTACAATGTCACCTGAAAGTGAGAACAGGTATTCACATGGCTCTGTTGTAGCTGGTGTTGCAAGATATTTAGTTTCAACCACCATTCCAGAGGACATACTTCCATGCTGATGATGGGTTCTGCTTGATAATGATCCAAAGCAATGCAGACTGACGCATGTTCATTTTCATCATCTGAGTCAGATGCCACCAACAGAAGGTTGATTTTCTTTTTTGGTGGTTTGGGTTCTGTAGTTTCCTCATCAAAGTGTTGCTCTTTTAAGACCTCTACAAGTATGATCCACACCTCATCCCTCTCACATTTTGGATGGCACTTCAGATTCTTAAACTTTGGGTCGAATGCTGTAGTTATTTTTAGAAATCTCACATTGATACCTTCTTTGCATTTTGTCAAATCTGCTGTGAAAATGTTCTTAAAACTAACGTGTGCTGGGTCATCATCCGAGTCTGCTATAACATTAAATATATGCAGAATTCAGGTAAAACAGAGCAGGAGACATACAATTCTCCCCCCAAGGCGTACAGTCACAAATTTAATTGACGCATTATTTTTTTAATGAGCATCAGCAGCATGGAAGCATGTCATCTGGAATGGTGGCCGAAGCATGAAGGAACATACAAATGTTTAGCATATCTGGCATGTAAATACCTTGCAACGCCAGCTACAAAAGTGCCATGCCATTGTAAATAAGAAGCAGGCAGCACTATCTCCCGTCAATGTAAACAAACTTGTTTGTCTTAGCGATTGGCAGAATAAGAAGTAGGACTGAGTGGACTTGTAGGCTCTAAAGTTTTACACTGTTTTGTTTTTGAGTGCAGTTATGTAACCCCAAAAAATCTGCATTTGTAAATTACACTTTCATGATAAAGAGATTGCACTACGGTACTTGTATGAGGGGAATTGAAATGAGGGGAATTTTGTTTATCATTTTTACAGTGCATATATTTGTAATAAAAAATAATAGTATAAAGTGAGCACTGTGCACTTTGTATTCTGTGTTGTAATTGAAATAATATTGAAAATGTAGAAAAACATCCAAAAATATTTAACACATTTCAATTGGTATTGTATTGTTATAAGTGCGATTAATAATGATTTGGGGGGGAGGGATAGCTCAGTGGTTTGAGCATTGGCCTGCTAAACCCAGGGTTGTGGTTCAATCCTTGAGGGGGCCATTTAGGGATCAGGGCAAAAATTGGGGATTGGTCCTGCTTTGAGCAGGGGGTTGGACTAGATGACTTCCTAAGGTCCCTTCCAACCCTGATATTCTATGATTCTATGATTAATTTTTTTAATCATGATTAATTTTTTTGAGTTAATCATGTGAGTTAACTGCAATTAATTGACAGCCCTAAAATATTTGTCTTTTTCCTTTTGCTTCTTGAAATAAATATGAAGGAACACAAAGAAAGATCTTTTTTAAAAGATGTTCATAAAAATATGATTTCTTATTAAAATCTTATGATATCCTTCAAACAGAGGAAAACTAGTAAGGCTTGTATATAAATGCATCTCAGAAATCTGCTTTCAGAAATTACTAGAGTTTAGATATTTTTTTCTTCTTCTTTTATACAGATTGTCATATGGATATTTTTCAACAAACAACATTTTCAGGAATTGATCTTACAAGTGTTTTCACTCCCGATAGCTTTGTATGTCGAACAATTTGTACTTATTATCCAAACTGCTTATTCTTTACATTTTTTACCAGGGAATGGAAAGTAGAAACACAAAGGTGAATATGACAGTTAATTTTTAACATTCTAATTAGAAGTATTAAAAATACATATGTCCATTTTTAATAACAAACCATACAAGTTCTATTAATATAGCTGTGGGAATGCTCACTAAAGTACAGCTTTACAAATGTTTTATTCATATGTGTATGTTTTCAAAGGGGGCACTTAATCTCTCAAAGGGCCAAATTCTTTCCTCCGATGTACACAGGGGGCTGTTATTGAAATTGCATATCTAGAGGCACGTACCGTAAAAGTTAATCAGAAAATACATATCAAAGAGGGAATCAAACTTCAAATTCTCCTAAATAATCAAAAGCAAAAGATGAATCCGTATTAAACTTTTAAAACAGGTATCTGAAGCTTGGGCTCTGAACCCCTCTCTCTAGGCTTCAGAGCCCAAGCTCCAGCCTGAGCCACAACTTCACTGTATTTTCCACTGAATGCATCCGATGAAGTGAGCTGTAGCTCACGAAAGCTTATGCTCAAATACATTGGTTAGTCTCTAAGGTGCCACAGGTACTCCTTTTCTTTTAACTTCAAAGCACTGTCTACACAGCTATTTATGGAGCACTAATACGAGCCCCACTAGCCTGAGTCTGTCAGTCCAGGCTGGGCAAATTGCTACTGTGGGCTGTGTAGACATACTCATAAAGTCTTATGTGAAAAGAATGTTGAGGTTATAGGTGCTAACTTTCTCAATTTCTGGGGGGTGCTTCACCCCAGCTTTGCCCCAGGACCTGCCTGCACTCCACCCCTTCTTCCAACCCACCCCCTCCCCCCGCCTGCCTCTTCCTGCCCCTGCCACTAAGCAGCTGATTGTGGCGGGTGGAAGGCACTGGAAGGAAGAGGGGAAGAGGGAAGAGCTGATCAGCGGGGCTGCCAGTGGGCAGGAGGCGCTGGCGGGAGATAGGGGGCAGCACTGATTGACGGGGCCACTGGTGGGAGCTGAGCATCCACTGTTTTTTCCCGTGGGTGCTCCGGCCCCAGAGCACCCACGGAGTCAGTGCCTAAGGTTGAGGTTGCCATTTCAAGGGTGCATGTGCCGACCGACAAGCAAAACTACTTTGGAAAGCTCTGGCTCTGGGCGCCCGGCATGTGCGCATAACCCTCACTAGAATACAGATAGGGACCACACATCTCAAAGAACCTCCACTTACAGGTAAGTAACCTCCTCTTTCCTTGTGAAGCTCAGGCTGTGCAGAACCTAAACTCACCCCTTTTGCATAATCATTATTACCAGGCAGTTTTTAATAGCATAACCACATGGCATTTCACAAAAATACTACCATACGCTTTCTTTTCTAGCACCTTAGCTGTCGAACCTTGGAACCTTAGCATTCTCTGAATGTCTTTTTATATGGAATTATTTTTGCAGTAATGTAAAACAATACAAATGAAAAAGGAGCTTCACTTGCTCAGACTTGGAGGCGCTGCTGCTTTGCAAAACCTTGATAATAACAGGCCAGATCCCCAACTGGTACAATGCAGTGCTATGCCAATTTACACAATGTCTCATTTCCCTAGAGCCAGATTGTGCAATTTACAGTTTGATCTATACTGGTGGGTATTTAGTTTGGGAGATCAGTACTAGGACATGTTCGGTGACTTAATACTATTTTTAATTTTTCTTTTAGAAAGCTTTGTTTCCTTAAGACCTCAGGAAATGGGGTACCACATGGACGTGTAGAAAGGGAAAATGTTATCTGTGGTTTTAGTCTTCTAAACTGCAGAAGATCTTTTCCTGGTAAAGCATGCGTTACAGTAAAAACCCACATCAATTTCAAATGATTAATTTTAATAAGCAATACAAAATTAGTCTGAGAATGGAGCACCAGTGCAAGGAACATGTTGATTTATTAACATATGCAATGTTAATGCCTTACAGCCTACATTCCCGCACTTACACAGACACAAACTTTTTGGGAGATGGGTTGAATGTTACCTATGTTAAAGGGCACAAAGCTTGTCAGCAAGTTTGCACAGACACTCCACTGCCAGTTTTTTACTTATTTTCCTCTCCAAGAATCATGCAACAAGGAAGGGTAAGATAATTTTTTGTAATGTTTTAAAGTTTGCTGAAGAAGTCATACAGCAAGTATATTAGGTAAAAAATTATAATTTAATCTGAAAATTCATTTGATCTACAGTAAATGCAAATGCTACTTGAGAATGTCCTCAAAAGGGTCCCCAATTGGAATAGTGCATGAGAAAGGAAGGATCTCTGGCTACACATTAAGGTTATGTAAAAGAAAAGCCAGCACTGGTAAGCAAAAGTTTCACTTAATAAAGCTGTGCAAAGTTAATGGGCAAAATTCCATGATGGTGTATAGCTCCATTGACATCAATATGAGTATACCTAATTACCACCATGACTCACATAAATGGTATATTTTTCCATGAATAGTCCCACAAGGTGTTATTCCACAAGAGTAAGAGTGGCAGAATCTAGTGGTAAATAATGTAAACAATAGATTTACACTGAGATCATACTCATAAAGGGCTCAGAATTCGGTAGGTGTCACTCTTCCTCTTAGTACTTAGCTGATGCTCCAGACGTGGCTGAAATTCCACTGGTGGGTGAAATGTTTCTGACATATAGTTCATATATCATTTGCAGAACACTTTCAGATCTTTTGGGATGCAAACTGCTAAATAGAGCTGTATAGGCTTTTAATTCTTTCCATAGTGTGTGTGCAACTACGTAAACCAGATGACAGAGTTGTCGGAGGGACGGATTCTTTCCACGGTGAATGGCCATGGCAAGTGAGCTTGCAAGTCAAGTTATCTACTCAGACACATCTCTGTGGAGGGTCAATTATCAGCAATCAGAGGATTCTAACAGCTGCACATTGCATTTATAAGTGAGTACTACTCATAAAGGAATGAATTAGTGTAAGATCTTTGACACCACATGAGGTATCAGTTAACACCTGTTTTTCACAAAAAATAAATATAAATAATAAAAATGAGGAGTACGGAGGAAGCAACTATTTTAATGAAACAAAAAGGTGAGATTTTTAAAGCAGAAAATTCAGGTTTCCACAACAACTGGAGCTCAGCACTATTGTCCTTTATGAGAAGACACTTCCTGTACCAATATTTTCAGTCATTTACAATGTCTTTTAAAACCCCACAGACTGAAATTTCTCAGGCTTGTTTTCAGCTCAAAAGTGAATTTCACTGGAAAATGTTGTCTAGTTCTGTGTGGCCACTGTACAGTGAGTGTGAAAAAAAAATGTATTTTTCACCAAGTTATTCCCCCCCCACCCCCCAAAAAAAAAAAGGGTGTTGTGTTCTGAGGGCTTTTGTTGAAGACAAAATTTGTCAAAGACTTGGACATGAATGGAGATTAGTGTCTTTGATATGGTTAAGAAAGTTTGCCTACAAATAAAGTGTTGAATAATTGCATACAGTGTTGAACATGAGCTGTATGCTAATCTCTGGGGTTGCTCTAATCTGTTCTAATCTATGACAGCTGGTAATAGCCCCTAGGATCTGGTTGCCAGTTGAAAATAGCTAGAATACAGCAGCACTGTATCCATGCCCTCTTCTTCCCACAGCACATCCCCCAACACTGGCTGTGAGACATAGGAACTAGTTCTTTGCTAACTGAGGACTCTGCAGTGCTAGGGAAACTCTCAGCTGGCAAGATCTGGTCAATTTCCATTCTGTTTGCCTGGAGTAGTGTCAAGAGGCTGGAGCACTTCAGAGATTCTGCCCTACTCTGTTTAAAAGTTCCTGGAAACAGGGATTTACACTGGAACTAATCACTAGAGTATAATTACTAGGATGTTACATTTGAAATGCTTCAATTTAAGTGACTCATTGTATAGCCTGTCCCCTCTTCTAAAACTTCTTTGTATGAATCAGTTATTTTTATGTTCTAATTATTAGTGAATTGTAAAACTACTGTGGAATTTAGTGCAGCCAGCAAGTACTGAATGCTACAGTGCATAGAAACATACAATACATACCTTTAATGGTTGACAAGTTGGTGAGTACACATGAAGCCATTAATATTTTGGAGACCAGATATACACAACTGACATTCAGCTGCTCCCTTTGCCTCATTGGGCTGTCTACATTTTAAAAAAGCAGCTCATCCTGTCAGTTACTGATGAAAGTGCTGTCTCTGGATGCTGTCCCAGTGCTGTGGGAACCATGCTGAACATGAAGGAGGTGACAGGTGACAGGCCCAAAAGACGGCGAGCACTGATCCAGTAACATTGGCTAGCTTTAGTCACATGGACCTCTGCAAGTAGTCTTACCTCAGGGTGTCAAACTCTGGCCCAGAGTGTCAAGTCCAATAGTGTAAAGATTATCTTTACATGCATGTTATCAAAAGTTTATTTATAGGAGTAGAACCTTATCAATATTTTAAAAGACAAGAGAGCACCCTATTAAAAAAATAGCTTTACTTTGTTGATGGAAAATTAGTTAACTGATATTTTCCAGTTCACATATAAACTTTCTGTAGCAAATCAATTTAAGAGAATTTATATTACTTAATTTATGCACTTACTGAACTTTTAACAAAGACTTACTAGTATAATACTGAAATAAAAAAATCTCATACAAAGTCACTAGTACATGCACTCATATGAAATTTGAATCTAGAGAAATGAACTGGAATTTTTCATATAGCTCTATGCAATTACATTTTCTCCTCTACATTTACAGCAAAATTTTTAGTGGTAAGAGTCATCTCTATATTAGATAAGTCTTTGAATATACTCTACTGGAATTTACATTCCCAATTCTATTTTGGCTAATAAAAAATGGCACACTAAAGTCAATGGAAAGATTCACATTGACTTCAATGTGGCTTGGATCAGGATCAGGCCCTTAGAAAGGAAAATAAGGAGAGAAGAGACTAAAAAGAGACCAGAAGGGAGAGAGAGAGAAAGATGAAAAGGGATCAGAAAGAAGGGGAATATAAAGGAGAGAGAAAGCTGATGTGAAGATGGGAATGTAAATGAGAACAGGAACAGGAGACATGCAAAGCAGAGGAGAGGGAAAAGCTGAATCTCTTTTTAGTTTGACACGATGAAAATGCAGCAATGGAAAGAATGGCATCAGTGCTCTCCTCTGTGCACCCAGGGGTAACTGAAAACATTGGCACCTGCAAACAATATAAAATAGTGAAATTCTCTGAACCTGAGATTGCTTGTTTGTCTTTTTCCTTTAGTCTCGAGAATCCCAAAATTTGGCGTGTTTATACTGGCATTTTAAAACTATCAGAAATAAATGAGGATACACCTGTCTTCAAAGTCCAAGAGATTATTATTCACCCTCAATATGTGATCGCAGAAACTGGATATGACATCGCCTTAATGAAACTTGATAAGCCTATGAATTTTACTGGTACATAGAATATTACATTATAATAAAATTATTTCTCTAAATTTGGAAGCCTGGCAGGGTGACCTAATGGTAGTTCTCAGCACTGCTGTGCATGAAGCTAGGGTTCCTTTACTAGAATATATGATTGATGGGGCCTGGGGGGAGTCAGAAGCTGGGAATGGGCGACAGGGGATGGACCACTTGATGATTACCTGTTCTGTTCATTCCCTCTGGGGCACCTGGCATCGGCTACTGTCGGAAGACAGGATACTGGGCTAGATGGACCTTTGGTCTGACCCAGTATGGCTGTTCTTATGAGTCTCACCCTGTCCACCTTGGACAGAACATAGTGGCACTGTACAGTCTGCAGGGAGAAGCCTAAGGAGAAGAATAGCATCAGGGCTTCAATGGGGACACAGAGAACCTTAAAGTTAAATCTTTCTTCTGACTAAACTAATATTTTAAATGAAATTTTAGATTTACAACAGCCCATATGCTTGCCATCAAAAGAAGAAACAAACACATTTATACCGACTGCCGGGTGACCGGATGGTGTTACACAAAAGAAGAAGGTACAGACAAATATTTAACCCATGAATACCTATATTTTTTAAGGACCATGTCATGCTGATACCTGTGAACAGGAACTGAGGTTTCACTCTACATGTAAGGCAGTGCATTTGCTCACTATTTTACTTAAATGAGCTCCCACCAGAATGAGTGTGCATGAATAAAACTATTCCTAAACTATACAAGGACCCTTTAGATTTATACTGTATACATCTTCTAGAAGCCTTACTGATGTTACAACTGTGAGTGCAATTTACTCCTTGTGTTGTCACTTCAGATTGTATGCTCAGTGCATTCCCAACAAGTCACAAACATATGTCACATACACTGATGGAAATGTGATAATGAGGTCAATGATGCTGATTTGTTGGTCCATAGGATATCCATTCCAAAGTGCATCCATGTACCTGTTATACATTTATGGCCTGGTCCTTCAAACGTTTACACAATTGAGTAATTTTTCTTACTGGGGCTAGATTGCAAACCCCTTACTCATCTTAGTGAGCAGTTATTCACATGAATATTTCCCCTGACCATTGTGAGGAGATGGTTCACAATCTAGCCTATTGAGTCAAGGCACTTCAGCAAACTCCATATCATGACAGGAAATAGGGTGAGGGATGATATCTTAAATAAGTGGCTCTCAGAACATAATTATGGTGGGTGTGGAGCTCTTGTAGAACCCAGAGTGAGGGGGAAAGAGCTGATTGGCTGGCTGGGCTGTCAGTCATCCAGAGAGACAGGGGAGGATCTTCTCTTCCTACCAAAGGATTCTGGGTAGGGGAGCTCTTTGTAAAACTCCCCAGCTTCCAGTTGAGAGTGGGAGCTGCATTAGGAAGGGTCACTTGGAGGAACCTGGGCCCACTGGAGTTGTGTTATGGAATCTATTCCTTTAAAAAATTATTTAAAAAATCTGAGCGTTTAAATTTTTTTTTAAAAGAACCCCTCTGAAATGGGTCTTGCTACTTATTGGACAACCTTGCTGCTGCACTTTGCCAGAATTATATAGGTATGGCTGAGGCCTCACTGAAAATCAGGTCCTTTTTTTAAATTCACTGATCCACAGCTAAAAAAAATGGAGTACAAATTTTTCTCAAAAATATTCACTTTGGGTTGAAATTGCCAAAGAAGAAGGTGTTGGTATCAAAGTAGAAGTTTCCAAAAAGTTATAGGCATGTGACATGAATGAATGATTCTGATATCACTTATTCAAATTTTACACGTTGTAACTCTTTTGATTTTATAAGCGGCACGTTCTTCTTTCACATTGGTGTATATATGATCAGACTCAGGGCTAGAGTGATTTTAAAGAAAATTCTATCATGACCTTTGTTACAGGTATTGCCACCAGGCACCCACTATAATATAGCCCCAGCATTGCCCCGAATTCTTTTAATCTCCATTATAAAAAGTGAGTATTAAAGACTTATTAAACAATGCTAAGTTTATTGACTAAAATTACAAGAGGTTACTCACAAAGACCCTAATTCTGTGATTTAAGAAATGGAAATGCTCGAGAATACAACCTTGATCTGAAATGTAGATTTTAGTATGTTAAGTACTGAAATCCAGTATAATCTTTTAGTTTCTAGCTGTTTGTTAATCTAGACAACAATATGTAGCTAAAATAGATATTTCCCTCTCAGTCTGTCTAAAGAGCAAGCCCAGGAACAAAAAGATTGAGCTTATTTTTGTTTGTATAGCCCTGTACCTTGCTTTTGAACAATAAAAGATTAAAATCGTATACATTATAATATTACATAGGGATCGCTCCTTCACCCATCTTCCTACTCTGATTTGAGAGCTAATGTTTAATGTGAAATTTGATGAACTTACACAAATGAAATATACGTTGGATTCCTTCTAATCTAATGACTAAGTGCCTCTATCACTGTTGTCAGTTTGAATGCATGCACATATCTGCATGTGTTGAGCTAGGGCCTGAGCACCACAGCTGTTGCAGCTGGGGAATCTAGATGCTACTGTAACACAAATACATAATTATTTATAATATGCAGTGCTCACAACTACTTGCAAAAACAGGACTACAGTCTGCAAGGGACCCTCTCCTGAAATCCTCAGGGAACAGTGGATTCACAGTAGCCAGTTGCGCACATGGTTTGTTGATGCAAATATGGAAAACAGGGTAGATATTAATATGGTGCATAACTGCACCATCAGCATGGGTGTCACGGAGCACAGCATCCACAGTGAGTAGCTGGTGATAACCCTCAATTCAGCACTTTAGCAGCAATATGGGGGAGGTGAGGAGGAACTCACACGTACTCAGTGGAGACAGACAATATGCCATGTGTAAAGGACATTGAGGGGTACCAGAGCAAGCAGCATAGTAAATTCAAGATATAGCCATGCCACACACCATAGCCTGTTGCATCACACCCAGAGGCCACACTAATAGTGACCAGGGGCAGCCTAATATGTGGCTAGACAGGCAACCAGAGGCACCTGTAAGTGATAACATATGACACCTATACTTCACCTTTACCCCTTCTCCCATGGGGGCTGATGATGTACCTTAACTTGCCATCCCATACTGGCTCTGTCAACAATCCGTGGCATTATTCTGGATTTACGCTGCCTTATCTGAGCAGATTCTGGCCCATGGTGCTTGCACGTTCATGTTGAGTGGGCTCTTGTTCAGTGTGCCCTCTTTGTAATAACTCTATGTTGGGATTCCTAGAGTTTTATTTTCCTTGTTTTGATACAACTGACACTTCTGTGATCTTAGTATTGTGTTGCTAATAGATCAAGTGCAAGATATCCTTCAGAAGGCTACTATTCCTCTAATACCAAATGAAGAATGCCAGACAAGATATCAGCAGGACAGAATAAACGACAAGATGATATGTGTTGGTTATAGAGAAGGTGGAAAGGATGCTTGTAAGGTAATGGGATGATAAGTGCCCAATCGTGCATTCTAATCACTGGCTACAATCTTGTAGAAACACTTTAAAAATAGCATCAGCTATTAAGAAATAGATGGATGCATAGATATATGCATGGCGATAACATAAATTCTCACTTGGATCTGCCAAAAGCATAGATGACTGAGACAAAGATGGAACCCTTTTCAGTTAACACGCAGGAACAATAATGCACCTGCTTTTTTGGCACAGTACAGTAGCAGTGGGGAGGAGATGGTCTCCCTAACAGAGGACAAACCAGATAGAAAGTTTATGCTACATTTGACCTTAGTCAAAAGGCTGAGGACAAAGAGATCTTAAGATGAAGAGCACAAGATAAAAGCCTGCAAATTGGCATCTTCCCCCCCCCCACCCAGTATATAAAGGAGAAGAAACTCTTAATTAGAAATGCAAATGTGTATTTTCATTAGGCTTTAAACAAGCAGAGGTAAATATTGGTTGGAACTCTGCTGGATAGCATCGAGTAGAAATTGGTCTAACTGAATGAAAAATATGTAGAAGTTAACTTTCCTGAAACACATGAGCCTAATTCACCCTTGTAGCTCAGATCTTCAGAGGCATTTAGGTGCCTAGCTCCCATTGAAATCAGTTGGAATTAAGCACCTAATAACTTTGTGGATCTGGGCCTGTGTTATGCAGTGCAACTCCATGGAAACGGATGGATTTAGAATGGTCTGAAATGGGAGTAATGCTGTGGTGAATCCGGCCCTTCTTTATAAAAGAAGTACTAACCAAAACCATTTATGCACATCCTGTTTTTTCCTTCTGTGATACAGGGAGACTCAGGTGGGCCATTATCATGCAAACATGAGAATATCTGGTATGTGGTGGGCATTACCAGCTGGGGTGAAGGATGCGCTCGCCCAGAACAACCAGGTGTTTTATACAAAAGTGGTGGAATATGCAGACTGGATTCTAGAAAAAAACATGTAGCACAAGAAAATTCTTGAAAATATTTGGATTCCTAAATCATGGCATGAAACAACAATCCTGAAAGCAATTTTGTGACACACATTGAAATACTGTAAATTGTGGTCTTCTTTAGTCTAAAGCACAGCAGATAAACTTAGTAAGGCAGAAATGCAAGAATGAACTGACTTTACTATCGTATGTCATAAAAAGATAAATAAAAATAAAATCCTGTTTTATAGTCACTGATCTGGAATAATAAAGACTATGTTCTAAACCGTTGATTTCCACATGCATACCAATAATCATTCTCCTGGACCTGGTCCCTCTCCCACTGAAGTCAGTGAGAAGATTTGCCTTTCTCTTCAGTGGGAAAAGGCTCTCAGCCTGTAGCATAAGAAAGAGGTGAATGGACACAGATACATTCTGGGTTCAGAAAAAAAGCATAAAAAATTCAGGACAGTCTTGGTTGATGCTGCCTCTACAAAGTTCAATAGTCATTAGCCTCAGGTTGGGATTCAATATCAAAACATTTTTCAGCTCTGTTTGGTGACGAGATGGTTATTTACCATTGGTGATGTGAGGAGGTTAATAGGCTAGGGGATCATTGTTAGTGGAATATGTATTCTCCTGACGTAACATTTAGATTATTACAAGGAAGGATGGCACACAATTTCTATAATTGTTTAGTAAACTTCATACAAAGATATTTCTATACTGCCCATCCCTGTAGCAGCTAAGCGCTGCACAAACAAATTTTTACGTTATGTCTTTTATATTTACTTTAGACTTATTTCTTCAAAAAAAAATTTTTTTTTATGAAGGATCAGAAGGAAATCTAGTCAGATCCCTTGGTGATCCTTCAGTGAATGGGTTATTTACGCATCGTAACATTATCTCTTTTTTTTAATGTTCTGTAACTTTGCCTGAAAGTTGCCTCGACAGCTACTTCTAAGATTGAAATCTGAAATGGGATTTCAGATTTTTAATGGGGGTTGTAAACACAACAGCAGCATTCACTTTTCTTGAATTGGTGCTGACCGTGGTTTATTCTCCTCCACACTTATAGACTAATTGCTGGTTGGAGCAGAACTTATAAGAACAACCATTCTGGGTCAGACCAATGGTCCATCTAACTCAGTATCCTGTCTTCTGACAGCGGCCAGTGCCAGATGCTTCAGAGGGAATGAACAGGACAGGGCAATTATTGAGTGATCCAATCCCAGCATCTGGCAGTCAGAGGCTTAGGGAGAGACAGAGCATGGGGTTTCATCCCTGACCATCCTGGCTAGTAGCCATTGATGGACCTATTCTCCATTAACTTATCTAATTCTTTTTTGAACCTAGTTATATTTTTGGCCTTCACAACAACCCCTGACAGTGAGTTCCACAAGCTGACTGCATTATGTGAAGAAGTATTTACTTTTGTTTGTTTTAAACAGCTACCCATTAATTTAATTGGGTGACCCTTGGTTCTTATGTTATGTGAAGGGGTAAATAACATTTCCTTATTCACTTTCACTTATTCACTTTCACTATTTGCTATTTGCTGCTCTCCATTCTGAAAAGTGACCATTTTTTCCTACCCTGTGTTTCCTGTTTTTTTTTAATCTAGTTACTGGTCCATTAGAGGATCTTCCCTCTTATCCCATGACAGCTTTCTTTGCTTAACAGTTTTTGGAGAGGGACCTTGTCAAAGATTTTCTGAAAGACCAAGTACACTATATTCACTGGATCACTCTTGTCAACATACTTGCTGATATCCTCAAAGAATTCTAATAGATTGGTCAGGCATGATTTCTGTTTACTAAAGCTGTGTTGATTCTTCTCCAACAAATCATTTTCATCTATGTGACTGATAATTCTGTTCTTTACTATAAGTTTCAGCCAATTTGCCTAGTACTGGTTAAGCTTACCGGCCTGTAATTGCCTGGATAGTCTCTGGAGACTTTTTAAAAAATCTGCATCACATTAGCTATCTTCTAGTCATCTGGTACAGAGTCTGATTTAAGTGACAGGTTACATACCACAGTTAGTAGTTCTGCAATTTCATTTATGAGTTCCTTCAGAACTCTTGGTTGAATACCATCTTGACCTGGTGACCTATCTCCATGCCATTGGACTTCTAGGTGGTTTGTGGAGACCAGCTAAAGCTCAGTCAATAGCAATTAAACTTACATGACCAAGTGCTGAAATGGTACTATTTACATGAGGTAAGGCCACCATGGTCTGTGATTTGGAGGGTGTATGGGTAGCAAGGGATGGAAATAGGTGATCTATCTGAGGGAGGAGTCAAGTATCACTCTGTTCAAAAACCAGTTGCAGAACACTTCAATCTCTTTGGTCACTTGATTACAGACCTAAAAGTGGCAATTCTTCAACAAAAGAACTTCAAAAACAGACTCCAACGAGAGACTGCTGAATTGGAATTAATTTGCAAACTGGATACAATTAACTTAGGCTTGAATAAAGACTGGGAGTGGATGGGTCATTACACAAAGTAAAACTATTTCCCCATGTTTATTTCCCCACCCCCACTCCCCACTGTTCCTCAGACGTTCTTGTCAACTGATGGAAATGGCCCACCTTGATTATCACTACAAAAGATTTTTTCCCCACCGCTCTCCTGCTGGTAATAGCTCACCTTAGCTGATCACTCTCGTTACAGTGTGTATGGTAACACCCATTGTTTCATGTTCTCTGCGTTCTCAGCCTACTACTTGGTCCCTAGCTCATGAAGGCGACCACAGAGCACCTTGACATCACCATGGAAAGATCCAAACTACTGGCTTAATAGGTACAGAATGACAACTGCATGTGCTTTTTGGTAGATTTAAGGGATGCTGGCATTGTTTACTCACAAGATTGGATCTCTTTGAGGAAAAAAATCCCAATTGTTCTAGCTGCCTGCTGTGTCCTGCATAACATCTGTGATCCAATGGGAGAAAAGCTGCTGCTGGGGTGGAAGGTGGAGGTGAAGTGGGCAGTTGCACACAACAAGGGAGAGCTGCTAGGTGTACTTGCCAAGCTGGGCAATCAGAAAAAGGCTTTTAAAAATATGCAGAGTTATTAAGGTGGGGAGGTGGCTTCTGGTCTCCCTGATCCTTGGGCAGTGGAATTAATAATTGTGACAAGAACAGTCAGTGGCAGCCATTGTGGGACAGCTGCTGGAGGACTGTTAGAATCGACATAGGTAATGCAATGACCTCAATATGTCAACCACCACTCAACACTATTTGGGGAGGTGGTGTTGCTGTGTCACCATAACAGGGCATATACAGCAGCAAGAGACAAAGTTAAATGTAGACACATGCACAGCTAGGTCAATAAAAGGCAGCTTATGTCGACTAACTGTGTCGTGTAAACAAGGCCTAAAGTTACTGAACTTCTCAGGTCCTTGATTTGCCTGTGTGTAAAGAGATTGGGTACCCTTTTTCATGTTTGGTATCCTCTTTACTCTTAGAGTAGTCTTACTGAAATCAATGAGACTACTCAAGAAGTAGGGTGCTAATCAAAGCCAGTAAAGGTATCAAAATTTGGCTCTCAATTCATGCTTTACAGTGCCTTGAGATCCTAAGGCTAGAGGGTGCCTTACCTCAGCTTTGGGGTAGATCGTGACGTGGAGTGCACAACCATGCAAAGGCGGGTTCTTACTCCCTTGGACTCTCCTGTGCATGCTCGTAGTCTGTCACTAAAAATCCAAGTTTACGCAAAATCACAATTCACCCATGAATTTAAAATCAAAATCTTGGGTTAAATTGTGTCTTAGGCTATACCCCCCTTTCAGGGAGCAAGAGGGGGTGAGAACCTCCCTTACACTGTTGAATGAGTTACATGGCTATGTGCATGTTTATTCCCTTGCTAGAACTGAGGAAAGACCAGAGCTGTGGCTCTAATCCCCCACTTGCTGGGCAGCATGGCAGGGTACCATTTCAGATTTTGGTCGTGGTGGTGGAGGGGGACAGGACAACTTTAACTGTAATTCTAGGTGCTACTTAGGCACCTGAAATCTCTAGGGTGTTTTTTTGTGTGAGTGTATGTAGATAATAATGTAGAAATTAGGTGACAGGAGCACTGTATTAATTCCTATATAAAAAAAGAAAAAATATATGCAAACACCAATTAAAGCATATTTTAAGTTAATATGTAAATTTAGAACAATCAGGAGATAATTCAGCAAGATATTCCCAATCCCAAACCTTGAGGTATCAATTTTGAAGCCTTAACACAGATATCAGAAAAACAGGTTTGATACTTTGTACGCTATCTTTAGTAGGGATAAATACATAGAAATAAAATCTGCTTACTTTCTCTAACAGACACACTCTGTGTTACTGCCATTATCTCCTCTATTTTAGTCAATTGTTTTTCACTCCATTAAAATGTATTTATTTAATTTTAATATATGTGGTTAAGTTTTTTTCTCTTTTATTAAGAAAGGGAATTTATTTTTCTAGCTATATTGGCATTTATGGTTACTGATCACAGTCATGTACGTGACTCACTAATATTTGACTCCATCATCACTATTATTAGTGATCATCATCATCATCGCCCCCCCCCAACTTGGAACCACATTTATTTTTGTACAGATTTTAAATTATTTTACAGATATCACTAAAAATACAATTTGAAAATCAGTGACCTTCATCTGCACAGTGACTAAAGTTGTGTGTTTAGCCAATGTTTTTGTTTTTAAACTGGCACTGCTAAGGTGAGTACAAGCTAAATTACACTCTAGAAGCACACTATTCTTTGATTGTACCATTTCAACTAATGAATGACAAAGCACAATATGGTAATAAAAGTAATAATGATAATTACTGCAGCCAGGACAGGTTAGGCATTTTAGAACTCACTACACAAAGAATTAAATTTAAGCATAAAAGAGAAATAAAATTATGAAAGACACAGACCAGCCAAAAAACTAATATAACTGTACTGCAATCCTTAACAAACTTTGAAAGAATAAAATTACAGAGAATATATGTGCATTGCGTATGTTGACAGAAAGTAACAAGAAGCAACAACAACAATAAAAATACAAGTGTGTGTGTAAGAGAAAGTGTGTGTGTTGTGGGGGGTATCTCTGTGCGTGTGTGTGTGTGTGTGAGAGAGAGAGAGAGAGACATTGTGGGGGAGAGACAGTGTACTGAGGGACTGTGTGTGTGTGTGGGAGACTGTGTGTGTGTCAGCGCGCTGTCTCTTTAAGCTGAGCACTTAGGAGCCTGAATGCTTGTCTAGTACAGCAGCAGCCGCAGCTCCCAGTCCTGAGCCAGAGGCACCAGCACAGACAGGCTCCCTGTCTCCCCACCCCAGCTCAGCATGGGCAGAGGAAGTGGAACATGGACAGGGGGAGAGGGACACCCCAACATCAGCCCCCGCTTAAGTCTGCACAGCAGCTCAGGAGGCAGGCCCCTGGTCCCAAGTAGGTTGGCCCGCAGTGGCTCTATGGTGGGGTGGGGGACAGGGCAGGGGCAGAGCTGTGCTTTCAGACGGCAGTGGGGCAGGACAGTGCGGGGAGGAGGGGCAGCAACTTCCCTCCTGCTGCAAACTTCACCCAAATGTGGTATGAAACTCGGGGTGGGGGTGGGGGGCAGTTTCATAACTGCTGTTGATATAGCAATAAAAAGTCACAACTCCTCCTCTGCTTCCCCCTTTCTCAGGGCACAGGCAGGGGAGGAAGTAATGGCCAGATCCACAAATGGCCACAGAGATGTCCACGCAGCCCATGGCAGTGAGCCTCCCAGCCTGGGCCAACAGACTCAGGTTCACAGGGCTTGTGCTACCATGCTAAAGATAGCTGTGTAGACATTATGGCTTGGGTTCTGAAGCCTAGTGAGTGGGGTCGGCTTCAGAGACCAACCTCCGGCCCAAGCCACAACTTTAAAACACTGTTTAGACATACCTGTAGGTGTCTAAACCCCAGATCTAGACACTATTGCAATTCACAAAACCCCTACTTGGCTGCTGCCTAACCCTGCAGGCATAGAAACTCAGTTAGTTTTGGTGCAAAAGTTCCCTAGGCTTCCGTAAGTTTCTGCCTCTGGGCATGCACACTCCCTTACTTTAGGTGTCCAGATGTCTATTTCTTACCTAAATGCCAGCACCATCCATAAACCAGGGGAAGATAGGTGGAGGGCTGCCAATCTTGCCTGATCTGGTGTGTGTGTGCCTAGAGACTGCCTAACCCTGAAAAAGGAATAGATGTTCCCTTCAGCCTAGTATTTAGGGTACTCACCCAGCAGCTGGGGGATCCCCCTTCAATTTCTCACTTTGCCTGATAAGGACAAGGGATCTGAGGTAGGGTAGGGTAGGTTTCCCTACCTTACCTTTCAGCTGAGTGCCCTGAACACTGGACTATAGAGTGATTTCCACTCTCTTTAGCTCAATTGATATTTAATTAAAGTGAAATAACTTCAGCAGGAGAGACTGAAGGAGCCTCACATCAGAATAACCCATAACTCAGTTCTATAGGCACTCGCCTGAGAGGCGGGGGTATGTGCATCTGAAACTCTTTGCTCGTCAGACAGAGTGGGGAATTGCACCCACTTCCCAAGTGAGTCTCCCATTTCCCAGGTGAGTACCCAAACCACTGGGCTAAAGGATATAAGCTGCTCCTGCTCCTCTTCAATTTTTTGTGGTTAGGTAGGTGTCGAAGCTGCCTGACTCCAGAAGAGGGGTTCCCAGTTATAGATCACAAGCAGAGATAGACACCTCCCTGCAGCCCAGATTTAGGCCCCTAAATTTGTAAAAGGGGCAGGAATCTTTGGCATCTCCCTTTGGTTAGTTAGGTGGCTCCCTGCACAGCATGCTGGCTTTTGTGGATCCCATTCTTAGGCACCTCTCTTCCCATTCATTGTACTGAAAGCCTGGATGCCTAACTCAGGGTTTGTGGATCCCATTGTTCCTCCAGTGCTTTTCTAGGTGCCTAAAATTAGTATCTCAATGCTCAGTGTTGCAATACCTCAGTTACTTCAACTCTTTGGAGGAGCCCAGCTATTGAGAAACTAAGGGCATGTCTACACTTACCTCCAGAGTGATTGATCCAGCAGGGGTCCATTTATTGCTTCTGGTGAAGACGCGATAAATCGACTGCCGAGCGCTCCCCTGTGGACTCCGGTACTCCACCGGAGCGAGAAGCGTAGGCGGAGTCGACGGCGGAGCGTCAGCAGTCAACCTACTGCAGTGAAGACACTGTGGTAAGTAGATCTAAGTACGTCGACCTCAGCTTCGTTATTCACGTAGCTGAAGTTGCGTAACTTACATCGATGTCCTCCCTGACCCTCCCCAGTGTAGAGCAGGCCTAAGGTTCCTTCCACTTCCTGTCTTTCTCCTCCTGTCCTGCCCATTTGCTTGCAGTGGGGAGCAGTCTCTACTCTCCTCCTCTCTTACCCACAGCCAGTCACAATCTGAGCAGGGCCAAGAGAGGAATAAGGCTCTACTCCCCCTTACTTCCCTTTGCAGCTGACTACAGCAAAATTCAGAAAAACACCTAAGCATGCACTTTTAATGTGTCCTGTTGACTTCAACAGTATTTAAGCATGTGCTTAAGTGCTGAAAAGGAAAGTGTTCCTGCATTGGGGTGTAAGGGCTGAGACAATATAGTCCTACGAGTGGAAGTCCGGTCCAGTGTATAGAGCATTGACTGGGATGCAGATCTGAGTCTTGTTGAAGTCGATAGGAATTAAGCATGCTTAAGGACCTTACTTTATAAAATAACCAAAGGTAGGATTAGCCTTGTCACTTCGGCGTTTCAGAAGATAGAGGCCTAAGACAGCATGAAACACAAGCTGCTTGCTGCTGTTGCTGCTGCTATTTTCCATCAATTTTTGCTCCACCTGTAACAAAACCTTTGCTTTTTCAGCTTGAGAATCTAAGAATAAAGTTAACTTATGGCTAAAATTTGCTGAACATTCAAATGAGCACATAAAAGAAGCAAATTCCATTCGTTGGGGGCATTTGTGTGAGAGAGCCAGAATTGGAGACAACTCTTCAATCAAAAGGAGAATCTTTGGAAACTCTGCTTTCAGACAATAATTCTCCATGCAGATAACTAGTAGTGGTGCAGGCAGAGGAAGAGGCAGAAATACAGAAAAGTCAATACACAAAAGGAACAAGAATTTCAACAACTTCAGTCAGAAAATGGAAAGCCTCAGACAAATTTAGATCAGCAATTTGAGATTTCTCAGCAAATGAAGCTCTTGCTGTAGAGAAGCAGAGATTTCTATGCTAATTTCTTTTTAAAATGAAGAACTTGCTGAGTGCCTAGCCACAGTTGTAGAGTTCATAAAATGAATGCTAGTAAAGACTCTTTGTAAATCAAAACCCAAATGAACCTTTTTGGAGGATTGACTGAGCTGAGTGGTCTCCAAATGAAACCTGAAAAACAGAAGTTACAGTCAAAGAGACTAATTTATTCTTCTATTAATGTGTGAAGGATTTATGAGTGCAACCTCAAGTTACATTTATGGGAGTTACGTATGTTAATCGGAGAATACCCCGACCCCAAAACTAAGGTTCTGTGATTAAATTGACACTTGCGTCACCTCCTAAATCTCCCATAGTTAACATTTTTCTGACTGCAGTATAAAGATCTGGACCCTTGTTATGACAAAATGTCTTTCTGGCAGTAAACAATGTTATGTAGTTGACACTTCTAAAATAACATTGCTCTCAAAAAGAAACATTCATAATGGCCTCTAGTTATGCTGAAAACACAATGCAATTCAGTGGGTGCAACTGGTAAAGATCCAGCAATTTTAACGAGGTGAAAGAATTGCTTTAGCACCAGTTATGTTGTACTACCGTCATCACTACTTACTATTTGTATTGTGATGGGTCCTAGTGCCTCCAGTCAGAGATGGGCCTCAATTGTTCTTTGCCACTCTCCCCTTCTGGTGCATCCAGCAAATTCATTCTCCTCCAAGGTCTTTCTAAAATGTACTCCTTTTACCAACCATCCATTAGCCTGTTCTCCTTGAAGGCCACCCTTCATAATAATGTAAATGACATATTATTTTGGCAAGAGATATGAACCATACAGAAACAACCTACTTCCCTTCACAGTTATATTAAATGCCTTTTCCTAATTCAGAGCTCTATTATATCTTGCTGGAGGCTGACTCACATTGGGGAGGGAAAGAGGTGCACCCTCAGAGCTTTGATGCCTGGAGGCATTATCAGAAAATGATCTATAATAAAGATCAAAAGAAATTTACAGCCTGACTCTCTCTCTCTCTCTCTCTCTCTCTCCTTTTGCAGAAGTTCATTGAGGGGAGGGACTGATAACGTTGCTTATTTATTCAGCTGAAAAACCTGGCCATTATTCAAGAATGGGAAGTTCATATGTTGGTGAGCTACAGCTTTCTTTTGTTCAGAATGTCTGGCTCGCTAGGTTGATATATAGCCCACCATCAGTTTAATATCTAGTTTGCCTTAAACAACTGCCTCTGTCCAGAGAGAAGACAGAGGGAGAAAATAAAAAATGGAAATGAAATAAGAATGATGCTTTGGGATTTAATGTGATTTAAAATTATTATAATCCGGATTTTCTCATTTTACAAGCTAAAGGTTTAATGTTTTTAAAGGAAATCTTTTTGGGATGCTGTTTGTGATTTACAATAGAAAATGACTATTCTGCTGAGACAAACACTGTGCATCAAATGTTTGAAAGCATGGGACTGGGTAGAACAAAAATTATTTGCAAGGCAGTTCTTTACAGTGAAAGAATTTGCCCAATTAAATTGAAATGTGGATTCTCAATCCTTGCCTAGTTTTCACTCTGTAGGGAGAATCCATTGGCTGATTTAATTTGTAAAAAATCTGGATTATGCACTATTTCAAGTCCACTTCCCTTCCAATGGAGGGCTATGTGCATTTGGCTCTCTTGGACAAGAAAATACTAGAAACAGGATATTAAATATTCATGCTCCAGCATCTACTTGAATAATAAGTGGAGAGATTTTTCCTGTGATTTTTATGTTGTGAATGAAGTTGTAGTTTCTTTGAAAAAGCTATTCCTGTTTGTCATAAGTACTGAGTATAAAATTAAATTTGTTTTGTGAGCTGAGCTGGGTTGCGGGGGATGACCCCATTAAAAAGAGAGTGAAACCAGCCAGTCACACCACTTTGGCCTCATTTGAGTATGTGCAATATGAAAGATATATTGTAAACCAGGAGTGATAATGAGACAAAAGGAGAAAACAGAAGCTCCCACCTGGTACCTGGCTTGCTACCCAATTGATACAATATTTTTTTGGAAGCCTCAATCAACATGATGACTCCAGACCTGGGATCCAGCTAATGACTCAAGGTGATTGGGTAAGTAGGGAGTGAATGTGGCTGCATGCCACATGGTGAGTTGCAAAGATGTGCCATCTTTATACTTCCCTGATCTTTATAGCTCAGTGGTTTGAGCATTGGCCTGCTAAACCCAGGGTTGTGAGTTCAATCCTTGAGGGGGCCATTTAGGGATCTGGGGCAAACATTGGGTACTGGTCCTGCTTTGAGCAGGGGGTTGGACTAGATCACCTACTGAGGTCCCTTCCAACTCTGATATTCTATGATTCTATGGCTTCCTTAGACCAGGCTAAGGAACTGATCTAACTGATGCCTTGAAGAAACAACCCCTAGGGAATCACTGGAGCAGAGCAACTATCCTACACAGCCTGATATCAGGGGCCGTGGTGGTGGCAGGAGCTAGCTGTCATCTTCCTGCTATTCCACATCAGTGGATTTTTCAATAGGCCACTCAGGCCAGTTTTAAGTCTGTTTTGTGCCTCTGTAGCAGTAAAAGTAGCCTTAAGGTTGGAAAGGTCTGCTCCATTGATTATGCTCAGCCCCTGCCAATCCATGCATCCCTTTCACTGCACTGTATTTATATTTCTAGAAATAATACTTTGGATTTGATTAACAGTTTTGATTCTGTTCACCAGTAAGTGGTCATATAGTGAAGAATGAACTTGTCAGCTTATGCAGAATGGGCTGATGGAGGCATTTAAAAATGATAAACACCAGTTTAATGGTAGGAGAAGAGGTGGCATGAATTTCTTCCCTAGAAAAGAGCCCTTGTCCAGGTTACCACAGATATCTGAAAATGTCTAGTTTCTTTGTCATTGTCCACTCCATGCTCAATTAAATTATATGAAAAGGGAGATTGCTTTTCATATATTCCTAAATAACCTGAAATCATTGTGGCTATATGTCACTAGGTGGCACTTTTGCTCTAATTTGTCTTGCATTTAACAAATGGTGAGAAAAGAGGTAAATTATTTTCACATTTTTATAGGGCTTTGTTATAGCAGTTGGTAAAAGTGGCATAGATCTGAGAAGATGACATTTTCCTACCTATATCTACCATAGAAAAATGACAGTTAATATGTAGCATTTTTATTTGTAGAGCTCAAAGGGCTCTAAGATGGTTGGTATCATTAGTCATCCTTTTCCATATGGTGCAAGTGAGGTACAGAATAGCTTAGAGACTTGCTCAGTGTCACATAGAGAGTCAGGACATTGTTGGAATCCAACAATTGTGCTCTGCCCAATTTAGCTGCCTTTCTACAAGACTCAATGATATTTCACTTTTTTATTACCTGTACATTATAAGGGTGAAGGTCACTGAAAATGTAATTTCCTTGTGCTGCAGTGTACCTTTAGATTTAAGCCTAAGTACTATGAATTAGTTATAGTTGTTTTTGCAAAGTTAACGTAGCAAACTCACTTTACGGTCTATATCTACACCAACTTTCACCAGTGTAAGCCGCAGAAGAAAGTTTGATAGAGGAGGTGGGGAAGGTACCATGGAAGCGAGTGACTGAAACCTTCCATCAAGTGGGTGCCAGTGTGCCCATAGAGTATATGTTGCTGACAAAAAGACAGGTTGGCTAGGTGGTGGGGATATTGGGCACATTAGACACATTTCGTCAGCCAGCAGGCACAATAAACACAATGTATATCACGTTTAAGCGTAATCTAGAAGATTCATTAGTAATATATTTCTTGTTCTCAACACCCAAAACAAGAGCTTCTTTAGCTAGTAACATTTCATACTCTTTCCTGTCTTAAAATCTGTTGTTTCTACATAATTTAGAGATAAAAACAAATCTGAATGTCAGAGCAACTTACATTTGAAAAATTTGCATTCAAATACCTCAAGAATGGTGTTCTTTACAGTATTTCCCTCCTCAGGAACAGAAGGTAAATATGATAAGCAGGATACGGACCCTGGACTTCAGGAAAGCAGACTTCGACTCCCTCAGGGAGCGGATGGGTAGGATCCCCTGGGGGACTAACATGAAGGGGAAAGGAGTCCAGGAGAGCTGGCTGTATTTCAAGGAATCCCTGTTGAGGTTACAGGGACAAACCATCCCGATGAGTCGAAAGAATAGTAAATATGGCAGGCGACCAGCTTGGCTTAATGGTGAAATCCTAGCGGATCTTAAACATAAAAAAGAAGCTTACAAGAAGTGGAAGGTTGGACATATGACCAGGGAAGAGTATAAAAATATTGCTCGGGCATTTAGGAATGAAATCAGGAGGGCCAAATCGCACCTGGAGCTGCAGCTAGCAAGAAATGTCAAGAGTAACAAGAAGGATTTCTTCAGGTATGTTGGCAACAAGAAGAAAGCCAAGGAAAGTGTGGGCCCCTTACTGAATGAGGGAGGCAACCTAGTGACAGAGGATGTGGAAAAAGCTAATGTGCTCAATGCTTTTTTTGCCTCTGTCTTCACTAACAAGGACAGCTCCCAGACTGCTGCGCTGGGCATCGCAACATGGGGAATAGATGGCCAGCCCTCTGTGGAGAAAGAGGTGGTTAGGGACTATTTAGAAAAGCTGGACGTGCACAAGTCCATGGGGCCGGACGAGTTGCATCCGAGAGTGCTAAAGGAATTGGCGGATGTGATTGCAGAGCCATTGGCCATTATCTTTGAAAACTGGATGAGTCAGCAGTGTGCCCTTGTTGCCAAGAAGGCCAATGGCATTTTGGGATGTATAAGTAGGGGCATAGCGAGCAGATTGAGAGACGTGATCGTTCCCCTCTATTCGACATTGGTGAGGCCTCATCTGGAGTACTGTGTCCAGTTTTGGGCCCCACACTACAAGAAGGATGTGGATAAATTGGAGAGAGTCCAGCGAAGGGCAACAAAAATGATTAGGGGTCTGGAACACATGACTTATGAGGAGAGGCTGAGGGAACTGGGATTGTTTAGTCTGTGGAAGAGAAGAATGAGGGGGGATTTGATAGCTGCTTTCAACTACCTGAGAGGTGGTTCCAGAGAGGATGGTTCTAGACTGTTCTCAGTGGTAGAAGATGACAGGACAAGGAGTAATGGTCTCAAGTTGCAGTGGGGGAGGTTTAGGTTGGATATTAGGAAAAACTTTTTCACTAGGAGGGTGGTGAAACACTGGAATGCGTTACCTAGGGAGGTGGTAGAATCTCCTTCCTTGGAAGTTTTTAAGGTCAGGCTTGACAAAGCCTTGGCTGGGATGATTTGATTGGGGATTGGTCCTGCTTTGAGCAGGGGGTTGGACTAGATGACCTCCTGAGGTCCCTTCCAACCCTGATATTCTATGATTCTATGATTCTATGTTGCAATTCTACTGTTAGTTCAGTGTTTCAGAAAGTTACTGGTCCTAGTGAGGATGGCACCATTTACTGCAGATGGAGAATACTTTTAGTAGGTGTGGGTGGGATGAGGTGGATAAATTTTGTATAATGTAAACAAACAAGACTATCAAAAATAATAAGATATGGGTCTTTTCCTTTAAATATATGCAAACTTTTCAGACTTTAATTATCATCAGTAGAAAGAAACAGTTTTCTTTTTAGACATTTTTTGCCTATTCACTCAGTTCATTTTACTTCAAATAACAGTGTTTTACATTTAGGACATTTTCATTTCTCTGTTTTTGTTTATTTAAAAAAATTCAATTAATTTTTTAAACACAAGAAAAGGAAAGTAGCCAAGAACAAATGAAAAGGAGTGGAGTGGGAGAAAATGAAAGGTAGGAAGAAAGGATCTGGGCTTAAATGTGACAAATATGCAGGCATGGGCTCGCAGTCTAGTTGAAGATTCACCTGTGGGAACAGAGGCATCCAAGCAAAAGGCAGAAAGCCAACCCAAGGGCTAGGACACAAAGCTAAGTTTTGAGGATCCTTCACCATAAATGTAACAACCAGAGGAAAAAAGAACTTTATATCGTGGTGCAAACACACAGTTTAATATGTGTTCAGCCAGGGCCAATGCCCCCCCCCCGAACCTCCCAGAACGGTGCTGGGGAGATAACCCATCATCTCTGAGGGCACTCGGACCCATGTTGGGCTCCCCTTCCCTCTAGGCATGTGGGTTTGAAGAAGAAAAATGGCAGGGAGGAGCCAGACAAATTCAAGCTGCCAGGAGCAGCCCCAGAAGCCGTTGGGTCCCTTCAGACAGCGAGGATGTCATCAGACTTCTTGTTGCAATTTTGGCTGGATGTTCCCCCCCCTCGCTGTTGATTGGCTGTTTGCGCCCGCCTCCTTTTGCCTCCTCCCTCACGGTCTCTTTGTCTCAACTTTCACCTGCTCCAAGTGCCTCCCGTTCTCCCTTCCCTCCTGCCCTTGCCCCCCTTTGGCTTTTTATTTAGCTAATCCTGAACTAAACCCCTACCCTAAGAGTTTAAAACAAAATAATCATGGCACTAACATGAAGTTTGCCAGCCATCACTCTGTTCACTCAACTTGCCTGTCGTATCTCTTTCCCCTGGCCTTTGTGTTTTGTCTGTTTAGACTGTAAGCTCTTCAGGGCAGGTACCATCTACTACTCTGCTTTTAGAGTGCCTAGCACAATGGGACCTTGTTCTTGGTTAGCCTTTAGGCACTACTATAATACAATTAATAAAGTATAGCATAAGTAACCTATATCTAACCTATAAATCTATATCCTGTTACGTTTTAGATGTGTGCTGCAATGACATATCTTGGCAAGTACTAATGTCACAAATGTTTTATACTGAGTTTTACAGTGTATATATATCATGATGGTAACTCTCATAGTGAGTCTCTTGATAAAATCATATTTTAATTTTTTTCTTGAAGCCCAAACTCCTGGATTCATGGGATTAGGTGAGAATCTCAGCTTTCAAGTTATTCATGTATTTTTAAAGTAAGTTTGCAGCTGTCATGTTTGTGGAGAAAATGTTACTCAAGTGCAGCATAAAGGCTCAGAAAGGAGCCCTGAATTTATTATTTAAAAAATTTCTCATAATTTTTGAGGCCTGACTCATGATTTTTTGTATGCTTGGGGTTGGTAATACTTTGTATACCTGATGACCAGAGGGTGAGTAAGTCAGTTTAGATAAAATGCAAACTAGACATTCCACCAAAACTCAGCCTAAACCAAATCTAACCTGAACCCTTTGCAAGTTTGAAAAAGTTCTCCTCCTGCCAAAACAGACTTCAGTTGGTGGTTTGTCCGATTCTCCATAGAAAAATGTCCACATCACGAAACTTACCACCACCATTGGGAGCCTTTGGCAGTTTCAGCAGAGGCAATAGGTGAAAAGGCAGTGAGATGTGATTACACTTTCATTCCAGCATGAAGCAGTCCTTCCAGTTCAACATTAGAAGAACCTAGATAAACAGATTAAATAGGGTAGGGTAGAAACGTATTAGAAGATGTGAGAGGCAGGCTGATCTTGTGGGTTAGAATGGGATCCAGGGGATCTTGGTTCAATTCCCAGCCATTATAGCCTTTCCGTTTTTCCTTGTGCAAGTAACAATCTTTCAGTGCTTCAAGGACTATTTCTTACTATGAGTTTGCATGGGCCTCCATATGCTACTGTAACATAAAAATCAATAATTAGGAAAGTATAGCAAAGCTTTCACTGCTGCTGTCTATGCCACTGGTATTGATGGACAAATGGGTTCTGTCAGTCTCTAGATTGTGCTGTTTTATGCTATGTGGTTGTAATGGTTCTGGCCATGCGATATGATCTATTTCAGGCAAGGTTCCAGACAGAAAGCTCAGGCCCACTAAATGCCCGATGTGAATGCAAAGGATACACATCCCAGGGTGGGTCTCAACTGCTCTGTAAATGAGACTTTTATTTTCAACCAATTGTTTCCAGAGTCTTATTATGTGGAGGTGCACTTGACATCCAATCACCCTATTATTTGGTACAGTATCTGATGAAGTCAAAAAGGTAGATTCATAACATGCCTACAATTACAGTTGGCTCCAACCAATATCCCAGATCATGTTCTATAAATTTTGAGGAAGGAAGTGACATACTTTGGAATCCAAAACTACAGCTGGATCTGAATTTTACAAATGGACCTTGTGATTAGACTTGGCTAAACTTACACCTCAGATCCAAAGAACCTAAGATCTGGGTCTGATCAGATGAATACCCCACACTGGCAAATAAAGGGTTAACAGTCTTCTGGCTTAAGTAGCCCAACAGTTTACACCTGCGGGAGAAGGGAGATGTAAGGCCCAATTCAGTATCAGGCCTAGCTGAGAAGGAGGATAGGGCTCCAAAGAGGTAGGCCTGGAGAAAAGTTGGGGAAAGACTGTGGCTGGGGAAAAAGCTGCACAAGGAGACCACTCCAGGGGAGGAATAGTGGTGGAGGCTTCAGCCCTGTGAGAGACACTGATAAAGAGGGAAAAGGTAGGAGCAGCCCAGGGAAGTGGTGATGGTTTGTAAGGAGTAGTCTGCAGCTGCCTAACACAGTTATCTCTGGGCTTCAGCCCAGAGGAGAGAGTGGGCCTGGGTTACCCTACCTCTCCCCCTGAAAGAGGGGAAGAAGACTAAAAGAGGCGAAGACTGAGTCCCAGATGGGGACTTAAGGCCTGGTGTAAAGGCTGTGAGACTTTGTGTTTTTCTGTTTGGATTATGCTGGAAGGGGACTGAAGCTGAAAGGTGACCTGGCTAGAAGGCTGGGCCATGGAAGCTTCAGGTTGCTGCAGAACCAGAATGGCAGACAAGAGAGGGTGCAACACAATCTCTTCAATTGAGGGTGTGCTCTGGAAGTTTGTTTCCCCGTTACATTGGGGTTTTCAAAATCCAGATACTAATTTTCTGGCTTAGAGCTCTATTTACTAAAGCACCTCTATACTCTCAGAGTAGTATAAAGGGGCCTTAATGTAAATGAGAATCAGGGTGTTTTAGGTAGTAATGTAGTGATATTCTGTAAAGTGTTTCTTTGGCAACTACAATCTTTCTTGCACAGATATTTATAGACCAATTTGTTACAACATATGAAAAGGAAATAATGGACAAATGCTAAACAGGCTGAAATAGATGTTATACACTAATATCATCATGGGTTCACTGCAAGTTTCTTTCTCAGAAAATAGAATTACAGTTTTCAAGTATACAACCCTGTTGTTAACATTAGCAATTGGAACTTTGTTGAAGTACAAGAGCAAAATCCTTGAATTCTGGACTCGAGTGAAAAGATGAAATCCATTGCGAAGTAATGGCTTTAATATTTGTTACAATGTTGTTGTTGCACACTCTTCTTCAGGTGTGGCCAACAACAATTTCTGAGCTGTTGGGATCATTCAATATTTATGTTTTGTTAACATGTACTTAGGACTTCTGATTTTAGGTTTTAACCAATAAACACTGATAAAACACCCCAGATTAAAATTAAAATAATTAAATACATAAAAATGTGTTTACCCAATAAGCACCAGAAATGGTTATTCAATTCATTATGACTTCACTCTTTTCCTAGTGCAGTTTGTCTATTCAGGTAATGTCTTTGCTCCCTCCTTGTATCTAATGGCTTGTTTACACAGAGCATTAATGCAGATTATGGGGGTGTGACTTCTAAAGTGCACTAATTGTGTTGCACATTAATTGGCCCAATAGACCGTGATGCTGTGCATTAAGGTTCCCTAGTGCACTTTCATGTAGTGGTGTTTGAAACAGTACTATGTTGAAATGCACTAGGAAATAAACACTAAACTGGGGTTCACTAACTAAATAGATCTTAAACTAACCTAATTTATTGTATGTATAATAAAAATTAAAATGATCCTATTTAGATAAAAAGAAAATGAGTACTTCTGGCACCCTAGAGACTAACAAATTTATTTGAGCATAAGCTTTCATGAGCTACAGCTCACTTCATCAGATGCATTCAGTGGAAAATACAGTGGGGAGATTTATGTACACAGAGAACATGAAACAATGGGTGTTACCATACACACTGTAATGAGAGTGATCAGGTAAGGTGAGCTATTACCAGCAGGAGAGTGGGGGTGGGGGGGGAACCTTTTGTAGTGATCATCAAAGTGGGCCATTTTCAGCAGTTGACAAGAATGTCTGAGGAACGGGGGGGGGGATGGGAATAGTTTTACTTTGTGTAATGACCCATCCACTCCCAGTCTCTATTCAAGCCTAAGTTAATTGTATCCAGTTTGCAAATTAATTCCAATTGAGCAGTCTCTCGTTGGAGTCTGTTTTTGAAGTTTTTTTGTTGAAGAATTGCCACTTTTAGGTCTGTAATCGAGTGACCAAAGAGATTGAAGTGTTCTCCAACTGGTTTTTGAATGTTATAATTCTTGACGTCTGATTTGTGTCCATTTATTCTTTTACGTCGAGACTGTCCAGTTTGGCCAATGTACATGGCAGAGGGGCATTGCTGGCACATGATGGCATATATCACATTGGTAGATGTGCAGGTGAACGAGCCTCTGATAGTGTGGCTGATGTGATTAGGCCCTGTCAAGGTTCCCCAAGGTACAAACTATTTTACCCTTTGCCCTTGGACTTCCACTGCCACCACCAAACGTTTATCTGGGTTAATTTTATTAGGAAAGCGTTGTTTGGAAACGTCTTTCCCCCCAAAATCCTCCCAACCCTTGCACCCCACTTGCTGGGGAAGGTTTGGTAAAAATCCTCACCAATTTGCATAGGTGACCACAGACCCAAACCCTTGGATCTTAAGAACAATGAAAAAAAGCATTCAGTTCTCGAAAAGAAGAATTTTAATAGAAGTAACAATAAAAAGAATCACCTCTGTAAAATCAGGATGGTAAATACCTTACAGGGTAATTAGATTCAAAACATAGAGAATCCCTCTAGGCAAAACCTTAAGTTACAAAAAGACACAGACAGGAATATCCATTCTATTCAGCACAGCTTATTTTCTCAGCCATTTAAAGAAATCATAATCTAACGCATATCTAGCTAGATTATTTACTAAGTTCTAAGACTCCCTTCCTGTTCTGTCCCTGGCAAAAGCATCACACAGACAGACTCTTTGTTTTTTCCTCTCCCCAGCTTTTGAAAGTATCTTGTCTCCTCATTGGTCATTTTGGTCAGGTGCCAGCGAGGTTATCCTAGTTTCTTAACCCTTTACAGGTGAGAGGATTTTTCCTCTGGCCAGGAGGGATTTTAAAGGGGTTTACCCTTCCCTTTATATTTATGACAGGCCCTATGATGGTGTCCCCTGAATAGATATGTGGACACAGTTGGCAACAGGCTTTGTTGCAAGGATAGGTTCCTGGGTTAGTGGTTCTGTTGTGTGGTTGCTGGTACCGCCCCCCCCCCCCACTGTTCCTCAGACGTTCTTGTCAACTGCTGGAAATGGCCCACTTTGATGATCACTACAAAAGGTTTCCGCCCCCCTCACCCCCACTCTCCTGCTGGTAATAGCTCACCTTACCTGATCACTCTCGTTACAGTGTGTATGGTAACACCCATTGTTTCATGTTCTCTGTGTACATAAATCTCGCCACTGTATTTTCCACTGAATGCATCCGATGAAGTGAGCTGTAGCTCACGAAAGCTTATGCTCAAATAAATTTGTTAGTCTCTAAGGTGCCACAAGTACTCCTTTTCTTTTTGCGGATACAGACTAACACGGCTGCTACTCTGAAACCTATTTAGATAATAATTTTGGGAAGTACATGACAAAGTCTTCTCATTACAGTATCAGAGTCCTGAAAAAAACCCATTTTTTGACATTTATATAGAACTCGAATGACTAAAAATAAACTAAATCCTGAAAAACAGAAGCCCTACATTTAGAGTATGAAATGTTTACAGTGAATCAAATCTAATCAAGCCAACTAAACAGATGTACTCGAGCAGTTTGTAGAATGAATGCACAGCTCTGAAGGTTTACTTGTAAGTTTTACTTCAAAAGAATAGTTAAGTTCACCTGACTATTTCTAAATATAAAAATATATAAATTCTGTATCTAAAGCATAAACATCCAGACAGATGTTAGTCATATTAGTGTACTTGATAGTTAGCCTGTTAGAGGACATGAAAGAAAATGGAGGGTTTTTCCCCCTTTAAAAATACTTTGTAAACATATCTAACAAAATCAGGGAACATTTTTAAGTATTAGATCAAGTTTTTAGTCATTTATGATGAAGTTGGTGTGCCTAGTGTTTGTACACTGCATTATTTATGAATGTTTAAAGTTTGTTGGGGTTTTTTTTTAGAAATTTGGCATGTTTCAATTGCTACAGTCTCTAGTTAAATGAATATTGTTCAGGAAAAAATCATTCATTTAGTTTTGATGTCTGTTTTAATGTGCTTTAACAATCTAAATCTCTGTTTGCACTACAGATAAGCCATGTTTTGAAAACTAAATTCTTTGATCCTTCAGAAACCATAAGGCATGCTTGAGACTGTGCCTTAGTGGGCTTTGTATATTTGTTAAAATATTGTTGTGATAAAAATGTTGGCAAACTTGAGTGTTTAAAGTTAGGCACCTAAATACATGGTCAGAGTTTCAGAAGTGCTAAGCACCCTCCATTAACGTACAATGGACTTCCATGAGAAGTACAGGTTCTCGGCACCTCTGAAAATGCAGCAACTTATTTATTTACCTAAATGTGGACTTGCTTAGCTTTAAGCATTCAAGTTTGAAAGTTTTTGCCTATGGTTTTAAAAAGCTGTTTTCTCTGATTAACACATATTGCACCCACAAACAGTGGTCAATGGTTTAAAAATAGAAATAACAAAACACTCTCTTCACAAAAAAGCTTTCAAGATGTCTGTATGGATACTTTCAGCATGAATACTTGGGTGAATTCACACAGGTATTTGTGGTGCACTTGCTTTTCACAAACATTATTTGTCAATAAATTCACTCATGCCAATGTTTATGGAATGTGAACAGAGGGCTTTTGTATACTGCCTTAGCAGACCTACAGCTTTTATCTGTATGAATGTTTATGAATACTTTTTTTTTCTGCAGCCAAGTGAGCTGCTTTGGGATATACAAACATTCTTAAATAAGCCGACAAGAACCATGAACTGCAAATGTATCCTCTACAGTTATCTACAAAACCTTTTATGGTTCTGATAAGTGCCAAAAGATTTTGAATTCTAACTATTCTCTATTTCCACGGATCCATAAGTCTGCTGGAACCTGATTAATATGTCCTATGCAAGCTCTCTCTAAGTCTCATCTGCAGTTAGGGGTTCAGTGATTTTAGCTTATGCTGTACTTATTAACAGTATCTGAGTGGAAACATAGTACCCACAGATAAAGGTGGACAAGAATTGAATAGAGTATGATATTTCTGAGGATACCAAATGAAGCCAAGTAGAAAAGATTAAGCAGGATGGGAGGGCTGAAAAAGGTAGCCAAATTCATACTTGGTGTAATTGCTTTGTGGCCAATTGAGTTAGATCTGGGATGAATGTGTCCCAGAGTCTATATTTTCTATTTTTCCTCCAGAAAAGCCTGTTTCCTGCTTTAAAGGGCTGGATTGTTACTTCAGCAGTCGAATCCACTTCTAGTTAACCCATCAGCTTAGCAAAAAATGCTTTCCTTGTGGGATTTGAATAAATAAATATAGATTTCCTGAATTAATTTTAGATTGTTGGCTACAGAAAGCCTACATGTGTCAATGTAGGAAATGAAATTCAGCCCCTTAAAATAAAATTGGTCTTTTGTACAAAATGCTATATGGGAATATAGACCAGAAGCCTATGAATATACCCATCTAGTCTTTCTCCCTTGTAGAATATGAGCAGAAATTTTTCTAAACTGAGGAAAATAGAAGGAAGTATAAAATGGGCAGAAGTATCAGTTTAAGTAGTTGACCAGTTACCAGTTAAGGGTGATTCAGGAAAAGGCTGAAGATGAGAGGGGCTTTAAAAAGCTCTTAGCTGACTGATGATTTCTATCAGACCAAACTGTGAAGTGCAGGAAGCTTTTTCTGAAACCTCAAATCAAAAGTATTTGTCTGTAATTTCTGCTCTACATGTTTCTAGTTCTGGTGCTGTTTGGTAGAAATGATTCTGGAATATACCTTTCCTGCTGCCACCCAAGGAGGCATGGTAAGCACGATTGGTACTGTGCATAAGGGCCTCTAAAGACATTGTCTTTAGTGAGACACACCCAAGGTCTCAAGACATGGAGCAATATGTGACTAATGAAATATCTCTGAAAAGAGAGACGCTATGACTAGGTTCCTTTAAAAGTCACAGAGCCTGATGTTTGATCTTTAGTTTAAATCAGTAATAACTCCACCAAGGTCAATGGAGTTATACTAGTATAGCTGGAGAGTGGAGGATCAGGTGTCTGGTGACTACTGTTTGTTTAACAATGGATGAAGTTGAAAGCTTCCAGTACTGCGAGCATCACTGTGCTGAGGAGTAAAGTGTTACTGAAGTCACAGTTCCAGGATGGAATATAAATCTCAGGGTGACTAAATACTGGAATCACTCACCACTTGTCACAGGGGTCCTCTGTAGTGAGGGCACGTAGCCTGAGTGTAGTCAAGGCACAAAGTACTGACAGAGTTGCTATTGCGATGTGTGTGTTAGCAAAAAAACCCATCAAAACAGGTAAGCGGAAGGTGCAGGTTCACAGCACATCTGACAGTCAGGTGCTAAATGTTAAACTCTTGTCCTAGGAGGATCACATTCCTGAGTTAGAATCCACAGAGAGCACACACTTTTTCATTGTGTATTGTAAACAGTTACAAGAATATGAATACCCAGATTTTGATGCTTAAACTAAAAACTTTTCAGTCTTTTGGCTTGACTTGAATATAAAAGTTTCCCTTTGACTTCTGGATCATTGCCCTCTAACTTCAGAGATCATTTTTCATAGTGCCATACAATTACAAGGTGCTTTTTAAACACAGGCTAAGCCACTTTATCTACTAGCTGAACTTACAATCAAAGTACAGCAGCACAATAGAGGTACTGGTGTGGGAGGACTGAATAAGTGTTCTGCTGCTTTTATGAGTAACTGGGAAGATGGGAGTTCAATTTGACCCACAAGGAAAGGGGATAGATACTGGGTAGTGGAAATGAAAATTCTCACTAGTGCAAATAGAAAGACTAGTCATTCCAATGCACTTTAAATATACACGAAGATTAAAATATGTGGCTGAAAGGAAGATCGATGAAAGAGCTTACCCGCACAAACAAAATATTGATAAGAAACGGGAGTGACTGAAAGGACTAAATATATTCCAGCAGTCAGAGTGCAGGAATCAAATAAGGCAGGGAAGAAAGGAAAATGCTAGCATCTGGAGTTAAATTGTTCCATAAATACATTCAGGAGACGAGAGAAACTAAGAAAGAGAGAGGATACCAAGGGCCCAGTTCCATCAGGTCCTGAACACTGCACAGAATTGGTCTGTAATTGAGGGAAGTGAACAGATAATGGTGCTAGTGGGCTCTGTGTGACAACTTCAGATGAGACAAGATCCAGGACCTGAATACTTACAACCACTGTGTTGCTTTTTGCCAGGGTAGGGGTGTTTAATGCTAGTATCCTGGTTTCATTTCAACGTTGGGCTCTGATTACACATTATTCCCATCTACATTTTTCTAGCAGTTTCATTTGGAGAAACTTTTCTCGCCTTTCCATCTTAAAGGTGGCTGTGAAGCATTATCAGAAGAGAATGGTTGCTAATGCCTTTCCACCCCACCATTAGCTGCATTTCAGATGTGGGTGAAGTGGTCCATGCGCACTTAGGGACATATCCCAGTCCCATTAACTTCAAATCTGACAAGATTTGACACACGGGACCTGATTCACATGTACATTAATTCTCCTTTATATTGCTCCAGCAATGTAGGCGGGCCTTGAAGTGGGCATCTGTTATAGTGACATTCACACTAAGGCTCCTTTATACTGCCAGGGACTAAGGGGTATGGCACAGAATCGTACCCCTTGTCTTTTAAGTGTTTGGAGATGCATGTGTATGGGAGGCCCTATGTACATGACCATTTTTATTTGTCCATAATTTTACCAATTGTCTTTCTCTTCTCATGAACTTTCAGTGTTTAATTAGTTGGCAGAGCTTCTGCTTTTTCTTTGACCTTGTATGTGTTAGCTGGGATTTAAACGATGTTCCTTTAGCTGAATAAGTATTTGTGAGACAATACAATACATTTAAATGCAAGCAATATTTCAAAGACTTAAAAAAGTTGTGAATTAAATCTGTTCCACTTACGAAACTGCAGGTCTCCCCAGATGCAAGTTTTTAAAAATGTTCTGTATTTTACAGCCTAATTTGTCTTTTGAAAATAGAAAGCTTACATTAGTAGCAGGGTACTTAGTTCCAATCAGTCAGCAGCTTTTATTTCACCAATGGTGGATTCACAAAACTGTTTTCTATAAAAATAGAGTAGGCTTTAAAAGTGGTTGCTACAGAAAACATATTAAACACATTGTCAGTATTCATTCAAAGTTCAGAAAGTAGACTTTGTGCATCTAAGTCAGAATCCCAGCTAGGTTTTTTCTGCATTCTTAAAAAGGAACCATGACCTCATGTCTTTGCAGGTGTGTTCATTGTCTGAACATTATCCAAGGTATTACCAATAAAGGTAGATGAAGACTTCAGGCATGTAATGGAAAACATATCTAAAGAATGGAGGGTAAAAATCGATATTTTTCATTTTAAGAACGACTGTCACCTATGGCTTTACTGCACCAAATGCTGGAGCAGGAAAGGAGACTATTCTTTTTTGGAAATGTGCAAAAATTAAGTTTTCTTTACACCACCCTTTTCAGATGTACACTGCATATGGTTGCAAAAGCCCAACCAATGGACTGGGCAGAGAAACTAGATCCTCTGTCCTGATAGTTCACAATTGTGCTGAACTTTAAAGTTAGAAGAACTATTAGCAGAAGATGGTGTCTAGAGTTCCATCCTTTTAAACTGAGACTTTAAGAAACTCTATCATCTCTTTGTCATTATATGTTCCTTAAAGTGCTTCCTTGAAAATGGGCTGGCATTCCCAGCACTGTCATAATTTGGGACCCATCATTTGTTTGGTATGTGCAGAGGGAATTCTCCAGCAATAAAACATACACACTTCTTCTTCTTCTTCTTCTTCTTCTTCTTCACCTATTTACTGTCTTGCTAGAGGTGTTGGCTAATGAGTAGAATCATTGCAAAAAGTCAGGATTATAGTTTTGTTATTGGAGTAGCAAGACACATCTGTGTACTGTGAATATCATTTGTTAGGACCACTCTACCTTTCTCCGTAGTGCCTCCCAACACATCTTGTTTATAGTGTGTTTTCTGTCAATGTTCATTAATATTTTAAATTATGGAGAACTCCTTCACTGGCCACAGCACTTGATGGATAGGATTGCAATATATAGTTTCAGTTTTTACCTGTACTGAAGTTCTTGGCATGCCATCTTCTATACATGGATAAGACATGATCAGTTCACACTGCTTCAAAGATGTTAGCCTACATTTCAACAGCGTTTTTAGGTGTCTGACTGAACTAACATAACTGATAAACAAACCCTTCATGCCTTGGGTTGGGGTGTACAAACCCCACATTGGGCCCAGGTAGCCCCACCCAGCCAGGCCTGCAGAACATGCTCCAGCTGAGGAAAAAGCTTCAAAGGGAGCAACTCAACTCAGAAGAGAGAAAGCCAGGGAGGAAGGCATCAATGCTATAAGGGACCCTGAACAAGGATGCTGAAGAAGCCTCACTGTGAGGAAGAAGACCATCTGCTGAGACCAGTAGGGGCTGAAGGATTAGTTATCTCCCCTCCCCCTTTTATTTGACTATCTTATGTTGGACTTGGAGACTTTGGGGGAGATGTATGGTAGGAAGTGACCAAAGAGGCAGCTCTGGAGCATTCCAGAGTGCTGGACATTGTTGTCCCTCACAGGGGGCTGGGTCAGAGCCTGGTGGAGTGGAAGGGCCAGGGATCCCTTACCAACTTCCCTTGTTGCAGAAGGGGGATAAACCTTATTTTTGCCCCACCTCCCCTGCTAGTAAGGAATGGGTAAGGCACTGAAAAACCTTGAGGTGAGGATACGCTACATACAAGGGTGAGGAACTTGACCGAGTGGCCTTTCTGCTAGAAGACAAGAGACTGAAAACTGGGTGTGCTAACCACTAGGCCACCAAGCTCTCTGAGGGCTCTACTATATATCTGTAAAGGCAGGGTCA
The DNA here is from genome assembly GCF_965152275.1 of Natator depressus. Classification (NCBI taxonomy): domain Eukaryota; kingdom Metazoa; phylum Chordata; order Testudines; family Cheloniidae; genus Natator; species Natator depressus. Next base: position 81,096,957 of record NC_134237.1, read on the forward strand.
TAGATTTTCATTCTCATCTCCTTTACAGTTGTGCAAATGGGGATCATTCCACTAAAGTCAACAGTTAATGTTTCATAAGAGAAGAATCAGGCCCATTGTACCACTATGCATCCCAAATAAATAGAATTGCCTATGCTTAATATTAAACAGAATCTGATTTCTGTTTTATATAACAGAAAATTTTTAAGTAGGGTAGAAAAATGTATATATACACCTGTCAGTCTCATTGTTTCAGGAACAGTATTAACTGCACAGTCTGGTTGTGAGAATAGCATACAATATACCTTTGATAGTGACATATCCTCCACCAATAACCAAGGAGTACCAGCTATTCTATGTTGCACTGATCCCCCATGTTGCGGGTCCACACCCTGTCCAGGAGCCTTTCTTTTCCTTTTTACTCCTTTTTGCTGATAGTTCTGTGTTACTATATGCTAGTTATAACACACTGAATTTTAAGTATTGCAAGAATAGCATACTTGGTATGCTTAGACTACTAATTATTTACTATTTTAAAATAGTGAAATTCAGCAAAGAATATGAGTATATATACTAGTTTAACTATTATGAATAAATTAAGTTGTGATGGAGATCATGCTAATTTCGGGCCACTGAATTATTAACATGTAGCATTACTAATTCAGAAATATTAATTTAATTAGCTGTTTTAATCTTTCCCCATAATCAGTTATTGCAATAACGTGAGAATATATTACATTTCAGGAGTTCCTATGAAGAGGATGGTAGGTTCAAGAGACGAATTGACTTCACTCAATAATTGGGGCCAGGTATTTCACCCTGGAATTTTGTGCTGGTGATGGTGTTGTAGTTCATGCCTATCAGGTCAGGTGGGTCCCATTAACTCCAATCCAGAAGTATGAGAGGGGTAGGAGTGTTGCTCTGAGGCATAGGGAATTAAGGGTAAGGACAGAGAGAGAAAGTGTCCTGCAGACAAACTCTAGGTACAGCCAAGCTCAGGAGGAAGCTTGGGCTGATGTTTATAATAATGCCTCACTCTTATCCATGGATCTCAAAGCACTTTACCAAGAAAGTTAGTATCATTATCCCGGTCTTACATATGGGAAAACTGAGGCACAGGGAGAGAAGTGACTTGCCCAAGGTCACCCAGAAGGTCAATGGAAGAGCTGGGAAGTGAACTGGGTATCCTGATTCCCATTCTAGTGCCCTGTCATAGGCTGTATTGCTTCCCTGTGCTTACCTTTTGTTATTTAACAATAAAGGCAAAGCCAAGGAAACGGGTAAATGTGAAACTTATGCAGTGTACTTGGAGCAGGGTGAGAACTTCATCTGCTTACACTGTTATAAACAGTTTCTTTTTCAAAATCCACTCAATCCAAAACTAGAAAATGTAATGCCTTGATGAAGCTCCATATAAGTGATGGAACTTTAATGAAATAAAAACAGATTGAAATTATTTTGAATCATAACAATATCTTTTCATTAGGAAAGAAAGACATTTTAGAATTCAAAATGCTGCATAAATGTAAAAGACTTTCTTTTGCTGTGTCATATAACATTATTTCTCAGATTATAGATGAAATACAGAGAGACAAATTCTTCCTCACTGTGACTTTAAAAGAATTAAAGGATGAATTCGATAGAAGGTGAAATCTTAGCACCCTTTGAAGTCCATGGCAAAAACCCCATTGACTTCTGTGGGGAAGGATTTCACCCATTGTTTAAGTGGAAGACAATCTATATAATACACAGAGGACTGTTTCTGCTCCTAGGAAGGTTAATGGAAGAAGAATTGGGGACCAAACTGGGTTTACAAAATAATGAATATTAACATTCAGAAGTTTAACAAATAAAGTGAAAGCTAAATGTTGTCCTAACTGAAGGTGCAACATTCAGACTAGATTAAAATTGTGTTTTAAATTGAGTCATAAATATTGAAAAAACCATATTTTGTCTACAGCGGACTCATTATGTTAAATGACAAAACTGTCAGAAAAGATACAGCAGCATTTCTCTTCCGGCAGGGAAAAATGTAGTGTGTTACGGTGGATTCAGATAGCATGAGTGTTTTATTGCACAGATGGTGGTAGGATTATGTCAGCCTCTTTGCTGCATCTCTCTAACTAATATTTAAGTATGATTTTGTAAGCCTATTATGGTCCAAATTCTCCTTCCATTGACTTTGTTGGGAAAAGGATGAGGCCTCATTTGTTACAAGGTTATCAAATGCTATTGAACTGAAGAATTCTGGGCTTAATTCTCAGGTAACCAGGGCTCTGCTTAATGCATCTGAAAGGGGAAGCAGGGGTATTATTTTGCCATTTTTCTGCCTCTCTATCCCTGGAGCAAACAGGAGCTGGTTCAGCACCCAGTGCCATGTTAGCAAGGATTGTCAGTGCAGCACGTTTCAGCCATGCACTCTCCTGCCCCTGGCATAACCTGTACTCCAGGGGGCAGGAGCAGGTGGCAGAAAGCTGGCTATGCCAGCTCTACTCCACCCAGAGATTCCCCTACACAAGCGAAGTCCCAAGCTGCCCCTTTAAGGTGGCTTTCAATCCTTTTTGTGCTGCAGGAGTGGTGGTAAGAGGATTTAGCATTGGGCAAAATAGGGCTCTTCATGTCAAATTCATTTTTGGTGTAACTGCTTAAAAGTCAGCGGAGAGATGCCAGACATAAATTTTGCTTCCATTATTTAATCTTTAGCTTTGAAGCACTGTGTCTTTGCCATAGCATGCTCTGGGAAGTAGAAAATCTCTCCAATATATGCTGAGTTTTCAATTCCAGCTATGTGTTTTTCCAGATAGGTATTTTAATTATTTAAAATAATTTAAAGCAACTTTAATGACAGTTTAATCATTCATAGACAGCCTTACACAGTGGCTTTATTTAGCGTGTCATTTCCTAATTTTTGATTGAATGGATTTTGATTAAAAATAACTTTGTATAACAGCTAAAGCATGTGGAATTCCCACCTTGCTCCAGAGTACACTCATGTAATTCAGCTCTATCTATTTAAGTGTATATATGTAAGATTACCTGTAGGGCCCCAATCTGGCACCTTAAATACATGCTGAATAGGGATGGATTTAAGCATATTCTTAAGGTTAAGCATATAGTCAAATATTTTTTCTGATTCAAGACCTAGATGCCGCGGGGCAAATTTTGCCCTAGTTTACAGCCGTGGAGCCTAAAAATGAAACTGCCTTCTTTTTGTCAGGAACTTAGTCTTATTCCATTTGATTCAGTTTACAGGGCAGGGTATGCCACGCATGAGTGGTGGGATTTTAATATTCCAGGTCTGTATCATTAAAATCAATGGGGTCTCACAGGATTTAAGTCACAGCAGAATCTGGCCAATAGAATATATCCTGAAAGAAGATAAAGACAAGGGTAAAGGAAAGGGGAGAGAAAAGACATAAAATAGAGAGACAAGCAATTATAAAATCTTGTAAAATATCTCAGGTGAAATAAAATTGGTCCAAGTTGTTGTTTTTGGCCACTGATTTGCTAAGTGACCAGGATAGCAGTTAGCTCCTTCTCATATTCAATGCTACCACGAGACTTTGGATTTTACAAAGGGTGATTTTTTTTTTAAGACGTGACAGATATCAATGTTGCTTTCTGGGATGGTTAGGAACGAGTATGAAATAGGGCACTTTAGGGCCAGAAAAAAAAAAAAGATTGCATAGCTCTTCCCCCAAAGAGAAGGCACTTAATTCCAATGTCAGACAACATGTGAGCATGGCTGGAATATAGCAGCTACACAATAATTAGCAAAATGAGATAGTTTGGCTGAGTGAAGTCTTGCAGCTTGCCAATAATGTTTGGTGAAGGTCTTATTTTGCATGAAATGGTAAAGCCAATGTAACAATGAGACAGAAAGAATGACATTAAATTCAATGCTCCTTTTAAAATCCTGATGAGCAACAAGAAGAGTAATATAGAATCACAGAATATCAGGGTTGGAAGGAACCTCAGGAGGTCATCTAGTTCAACCCCCTGCTCAAAGCAGGACCAATCCCCAACTAAATCATCCCAGCCAGGGCTTTGTCAAGCCTGACCTTCAAAACTTCAAAGGAAGGAGATTCCACCACCTCCCTAGGTAACGCATTCCAGTGCTTCACCACTCTCCTACTGAAAAAGTTTTTCCTAATATCCAACCTAAACCTCCCCCACTGCAACTAGAGACCATTACTCCTCGTTCTGTCATCTGCTACCACTGAGAACAGTCTAGATCCATCCTCTTTGGAACCCCCTTTCAGGTAGTTGAAAGCGGCTATCAAATCCCCCCTCATTCTTCTCTTCCGCAGACTAAAAAATCCCAGTTCCCTCAGCCTCTCCTCATAAGTCATGTGTTCCAGTCCCCTAATCATTTTTGTTGCCCTCCGTTGGACACTTTCCAATTTTTCCATATCCTTCTTGTAGTGTGAGGCCCAAAACTGGACACAGTACTCCAGATGAGGCCTCAGCAATGTCGAACAGAGGGGAATGATCACGTCCCTCGATCTGCTGGCAATGCCCCTACTTATACATCCCAAAATGTCATTGGCCTTCTTGGCAACAAGGGCACACTGTTGACTCATATCCAGCTTCTAGTGCACTGTAACCACTAGGTCCTTTTCTGCAGAACTGCTGCCTAGCCATTTGGTCCCTAGTCTGTAGCGGTGCATGCGTTTCTTCTGTCCTAAGTGCAGGACTCTGCACTTGTCCTTGTTGAATCTCATCAGATTTCTTTTGGCCCAATCCTCTAATTTGTCTAGGTCCTTCTGTATCCTATCCCTACACTCCAGCGTATCTACCTTTCCTCCCAGTTTAGTGTCATCTGCAAACTTGCTGAGGGTGCAATCCATGCCATCCTCCAGATCATTAATGAAGATATTGAACAAAACCGGCCCCAGGACTGACCCTGGGGGCACTCCACTTGATACCAGCTGCCAACTAGACATGGAGCCACATTGATCACTACCCGTTGAGCCCGACAATCTAGCCAGCTTTCTATCCACCTTATAGTCCATTCATCCAGCTCATACTTCTTTAACTTGCTGGCAAGAATACTGTGGGAGACGGTATCAAAAGCTTTGCTAAAGTCAAGGAATAACACGCCCACTGCTTTCCCCTCATCCACAGAGACAGTTATTTCATCATAGAAGGCAATTAGATTAGTCAGGCATGACTTGCCCTTGGTGAATCCATGCTGACTGTTCCTGATCACTTTCCTCTCCTCTAAGTGCTTCAGAATTGATTCCTTGAGGACCTGTTCCATGATTTTTCCAGGGACTGAGGTAAGGCTGACTGGCCTGTAGTTCCCCAGATCCTCCTCCTTCCCTTTTTTAAAGATGGGTACTACATTAGCCTTTTTCCAGTCATCCGGGACCTCCCCCGATCGCCATGAGTTTTCAAAGATAATGGACAATGGCTCTGCAATCACAGCTGCCAACTCCTTTAGCACTCTCAGATGCAGCACATCCGGCCCCATGGACTTGTGCTCGTCCAGCGTTTCTAAATAGTCCCGAACCACTTCTTTCTCCACAGAGGGCTGGGCACCTCCTCCCCATGCTGTGCTGCCCAGTGCAGTAATCTGGGAGCTGACCTTGTTCGTGAAGACAGAGGCAAAAAAGCATTGAGTACATTAGCTTTTTCCACATCCTCTGTCACTAGGTTGCCTCCCTCATTCAGTAAGGGGCCCACACTTTCCTTGACCTTCTTCTTGTTGCTAACATACCTGAAGAAACCCTTCTTGTTATTCTTAACATCTCTTGCTAGCTGCAACTCCAAGTGTGATTTGGCCTTCCTGATTTCACTCCTGCATCCCCGAGCAATATTTTTATAGTCTCCCCTGGTCATTTGTCTAATCTTCCACTTGTTGTAAACTTCTTTTTTGTGTTTAAGATGAGCAAGGATTTCACTGTTAAGCTGAGCTGGTTGCCTGCCATATTTGCTATTCTTTCTACACTTCAGGATGGTTTGTCCCTGTAACCTCAATAAGGATTCTTTAAAATACAGCCAGCTCTCCTGGGCTCCTTTCCCCCTCATGTTATTCTCCCAGGGGATCCTGCCCATCATTTCCCTGAGGGAGTCAAAGTCTGCTTTTCTGAAGTCCAGGGTCCGTATTCTGCTGGTCTCCTTTCTTCCTTGTGTCAGGATCCTGAACTTGACCATGTGATGGTCACTGCCTCCCAGGTTCCCATCCACTTTTGCTTCCCCTACTAATTCTTCCCTGTTTGTGAGCAGCAGGTCAAGAAGAGCTCTGCCCCTAGTTGGTTCCTCCAACACTTGCACCAGGAAATTGTCCCTTACACTTTCCAAAAACATCCTGGATTGTCTGTGCACTGCTGTATTGCTCTCCCAGCAGATATCAGGGTGATTCAAGTCTCCCATGAGAACCAGGGCCTGCGATCTAGTAACTTCTGTGAGTTGGTGGAAGAAAGCCTCGTCCACCTCATCCCCCTGGTCCGGTGGTCTATAGCAGACTCTCACCACGACATCACCCTTGTTGCTCACACTTCTAAACTTAATCCAGAGACTCTCAGGTTTTTCTGCAGTTTCATACCGGAGCTCTGAGCAGTCATACTGCTCTCTTACATACAATGCAACTCCCCCACCTTTTCTGCCCTGCCTGTTTTTCCTGAACAGTTTATATCCAACCATGACAGTACTTCAGTCATGTGAGTTATCCCACCAAGCCTCTGTTATTCCAATCACATCATAATTCCTTGACTGTGCCAGGACTTCCAGTTCTCCCTGCTTGTTTTCCAGGCTTCTTGCAGTTGTGTATAGGCACTTGAGATAACTCACTGATCGTCCCTCTTTCTCAGTATGAGGTAGGAGCCCTCCCCTCTCGCATTCTCCTGCTTGTGCTTCCTCCCGGTATCCCATGTCCCCACTTACCTCAGGGCTTTGGTCTCCTTCCCCCGGTGAACCTAGTTTAAAGCCCTCCTCACTAGGTTAGCCAGCCTGCTTGCGAAGATGCTCTTCCCTCTCTTCATTAGGTGGAGACCGTCTCTGCCTAGCACTCCTCCTTCTTGGAACACCATCCCATGGTCAAAGAATCCAAAGCCTTCTCTCCAACACCACCTGCATAGCCATTCGTTGACTTCCACAATTTGATGGTCTCTACCCATGCCTTTTCCTTCCATGGGGAGGATGGAGAACACCACTTGCACCTCAGACTCCTTTATCCTTCTTCCCAGAGCCATGCAGTCTGCAGTGATCTGCTCAAGGTCATTCTTGGCAGTATCATTGGTGCCCATGTGGAGAAGCTGGAAGGGGTAGCGATCCGAGGGCTTGATGAGTCTCAGCAATCTCTCTGTCACATTGTGAATCCTAGCTCCTGGCAAGGATAGACTGTATTTAACCAGCTGTATCAATGTCTTGCAAGGTGAGGATTGGCCACAAACAGGCCCATCCCATCTCTGATCTCATGTAGAGAGTTCCACCTTTTGATCCATGAACTTTTCCAAATGAGGTTGTTTTAGCTGATACAAGGGATACTGAATGAGTCTCCATTATCTTTAATGGAGAAAAGTTCAGAAGGCTTCTTCCTGTTATCAGGGGCTCACACACACAGAATAAAAAGGCAGGGATTGTATTTTAATTACATGTGGCTAAAGTGCCTGGTCTCTCTGATCTCTGACTGGGGCCTGTATGTGCCAGTGCAATACAAAATGATGATTAATGTTGTGATTCCTATAAGTATAGTTGACACTTTTTGCCCTGGGAAAATTGTTGCTGTGTGAGTGAAGAAACCAAAAGCTTTAAATCACTTCATTTCAGATAAAGCAGAACCTTGATTCTGACCTATTCTTGGTTTTGGTTTTGCAAAACCTGCCTGGAACAAGTATTACCAACTCAACACCCAAATATCGCCTCCTGAGCCATCACCCAAACTCTCAATAGAGCCCCAACATTTTGAACTGGAAATCTCCAGCACAGTATTGAACTTTAAATAGCTGATACATGTTACCTTGTGGGAAATTACTGATATCAGCATATATGTATCTGTAGGAGCTGGCTGTCTATAAAGAGACCCATTTTCTGAGCTGTGATTTAATATTGTCCTTAATTGCCTCTCATTTCACCCACAGCTGGCAGATGAGGTGATGTAGTGCATTTGTAAGAAAACTGCTGTTATGCAGTGCATTTTGTCCCAATACATCCATGCACTTCAGCGTTTACTAATAAATGTTTTGTCTTTCAGTGCTGTTAGATGACAAATTACATATCATGGACAGCACTGTACTTGTATCATATACCATTTTGATGTACTGTAACAATGTAACTTTAAAATATGCAGCATATATATTTACTGTGATTTTAAAAATAAAAATATTCATTGACTTTCAGTAATATCTTGCATTTTTATTCCCAGGGATTCCAAGGCACTTTAGAGATGCTGGGTTTGATCCTGCAATCATTATTCAGACAGCACTTTCACTCACTCCAGTGAGAAGTTTGCCTAAGAAAGGACTGCAAGGTCCAGACATCAGGTACACCCAGAGCCATTGAAATTTGGCTCCTTGGAGGTAGAGGGTATTAACAAACTGGTACACAACACAGTGTATGATACTGTGGATATTTTTAACCCAAGACACTAGGGCAAAATCCAATTTTTACAAAAAGTGCCATGAGGTCTTTAAATGTCCACACAGGACAAATTATATATTGGTGGAAGAATGAATAGTAAAAGAAGGTAAATCAGATGGTTCTGTGACTATGGTATTTCCTTCATGTTTACTGGAAAACATGCTTTGTTTTATTAAAATTCTTCTAAAATAGTGGAAAGTGAAATTAACATTTACAGTAAATGGGGGAGGGAAGGTGTGGTAAGTAGAGAGGCTCATTTGGAACTCAAGACCTGAATGCTGCTGTGTTAAAAATCTAAGATCTCTTAGATATACAAATGGATGGAAAATTTAGGCTACTCCTTTTCTCTCTCTCTTTTTTTTCTTTTCTATAAGTAGTTAGTTTTTGTTGTTGATGTTTAGCTCACAGCTCCAACCTTGGCTGTTGTATGTGCCCAGAATACTTGTAGGACCACTTGTGTTGCTTGGAAATACCTGTCTTTGAGGATATCAATACTGAAGGGAGCTTTTTGGGGACAATGGTCTGTAAAATAACACTAATTTGTGCTCCATAAATGTGTCAAGGCTTTTAAGCTTATTGTGTATGCTTCAGGGGCCAAAGGGGAGAAATTTGAATCAGTCTCCTCACTCCTTTATAATACGATATTAGCAAATACTTTTCACCTGATAGTCAGAGGTAAATCCCATAATAGGCCATTAAATATTATATTAAATATATATAAACATTAAATGAATTTTGGTTATGCTCTAGAAAAAATGTGTTAAAGAATTATATTCCCCTATTTTGTGTAAGATAAATAACAACTTTGTTCCAATGTTAGCTTAAGCATTGTTGTGGTTTCATCACCTGTCAGAAAATGCATTTCTGTCAAAGTCAGCTTGCCTGGTCAGAAAGCAATTATTAGGGATGGGATGTCTGTGCTGCCCCAGCAACAGAAGGAAGTAGAAGTTAAGGTACAAAAAATAACCCTTTTTGCTGCTGGAAGGGGGTAAGAATTGGCTTGTTTGCACTGATGGTGCAAACTGAAACTAAAATCATGGCTACACTTATAGGGCCACTGGAATCTTTTGAAGAGACTATAGTGCAATGGCATGTATATACTGAGCGTTTTGAGCTTTTTGTTATTGCAAATGACATTACAGAAGAGAAGAAAGTGCCAATATTCTTAAGTGTTGTAGGGGCTAAGACCTACTCCCTGCTACGCAGTTTACTACACCCTGTTAAGCCAGAGACTAAATCTTACAGTGACATTGTGGAAATCCTGGGGTCCCATTTTTCTCCAAAACCATTGGTAATTGCTGAAAGATATAGGTTCCACCAAAGAGACCAGAAAGAAGATGAAACAGTTGTACAATTTGTAGCAACTTTGAGAAAGCTTGCAGAACACTGTGAATTTAAGGAGATACTAAACGATGCCCTACATGACAGGTTAGTGTGTGGCCTGCACAGTGAAGCTATACGGAAGCGCCTTTTGACAGAGGCTCAGCTTACCTTACAGAAGGCTGTTGACATTGCAGTCTCTGTGGAACTGGCTACGAAAGAGGCACAATACATCAGTGCATCCCATAGGGTACATGCGGTGTCACAAGAACCTACCCACAAAACGTGTGGAGAGTCAGGAATGTTACCGCTGTGGTAAGGCGGGTCGTCAGGCATCAGAATGCTGGTGTAAGGACCTAGTGTGTCGACACTGTGGCAAAAAGGGACACATTGAGTGTGCCTGTAAACAAAAGAAAAAGAGGCCTGTGGTCTGGCCGACCAAAAAGGGAAATCTGCATAACCTAGAGCAGACCCAGGATGACCAAGGAGACACCTCATCATAAGAAGAAGAGCCACTCCACGTTTTGTCTTTGGCAGTGGGCTGACATGAATACTGGGTAACCCCCTTGTGGGACGGGAAACCTATATGCATGGAACTGGACACCGGTGCAGCTGTCTCACTATCTCTGAGACTGTGGATAAAGAGAAGCTACAGCATCTTCTGCTTAAAGCAAAAAAAACCCAAAAAACAAACAAACAACCCAGTTCTGAAGACATATACGGGAGAAGCTGTGTCCATGTTGGACACTACTGATGTTAAGGTGGAGCTCAATGGACAGGCTGCTAAATTGCCACTGTTTGTGGTGAGAGATAATTACCCAGCCTTAATGGGTAGGTCTTGGCTTAGGAAGATCCAGCTGAACTGGGCAGAAGTGCACCGAATGACTGAGCCCTGGTCTACACTAGGAGTTGAGGTTCAATTTAGCAGCATTAAATCAATTTAACCCTGCACCCGTGCACACGACAAAGCCCTTTTTTTCGACTTAAAGGGCTCTTAAAATCAATTTATTTACTCCACCCCCGACAAGCGGATTAGCGCTGAAATCGGCCTTGCTGGGTCGAATTTGGGGTACTGTGGATGCAATTAGATGGTATTGGCCTCCGGGAGCTATCCCAGAGTGCTCCATTATGACTGCTCTGGACAGGACTCTCAACTCAGATGCAGTGGCCAGGTAGACAGGAAAAGGCCCGCGAACTTTTGAATTTCAATTTCCCATTTGGCCAGTGTGGCAAGCTGCAGGTGACCATGCAGAGCTCATCAGCAGAGGTGACCATGATGGAGTCCCAGAATTGCAAAAGAGCTCCAGCATGGACCGAACGGGAGGTACGGGATCTGATCACTGTATGGGGAGAGGAATCCGTGCTATCAGAACTCCGTTCCAGTTTTCAAAATGCCAAAACATTTGTCAAAATCTCCCAGGGCATGAAGGACAGAGGCCATAACAGGGACCCAAAGCAATGCCACGTGAAACTTAAGGAGCTGAGGCAAGCCTACCAGAAAACCAGAGAGGCAAACGGCCGCTCCGGGTCAGAGCCCAAAACATGCCGCTTCTATGATGAGCTGCATGCCATTTTAGGGGGTTCAGCCACCACTACCCCAGCCGTGTTGTTTGACTTCTTCAATGGAGATAGAGGCAACACAGAAGCAGGTTTTGGGGACGAGGAAGATGATGATGATGAAGTTGTAGATAGCTCACAGCAAGCAAGCGGAGAAACCGTTTTTCCCGACAGCCAGGAACTGTTTCTCATCCTGGACCTGGAGCCAATACCCCCCGCCAGGCGGAGAAGGGACCTCTGGTGAGTGTACCTTTTAAAATACTATACATGGTTTAAAAGCAAGGATGTTTAATGATTAATTTGCCCTGGCATTTGCGGCTCTCCTGGATGTACTCCCAAAGCCTTTGCAAAAGGTTTCTGGGGAGGGCAGCCTTATTCCGTCCACCATGGTAGGACACTTTACCACACCAGGCCAGTAGCACATACTCGGGAATCATTGTAGAACAAAGCATTGCAGTGTAGAACAAAGCATTGCAGTGTATGTTTGCTGGCGTTCAAACAACATCCGTTCTTTATGTCTCTGTGTTATCCTCAGGAGAGGGATATCATTCATGGTCACCTGGTTGAAATAGGGTGCTTTTCTTAAGGGGACATTCAGAGGTGCCCGTTCCTGCTGGGCTGTTTGCCTATGGCTGAACAGAAATGTTCCCCGCTGTTAGCCACGGGGAGGGGTGAGGGGCTAGCAACGTGGTGGGGGGAGGCAAAATGCGACCTTGGAACGAAAGCACATGTGCTGTGCATGTAACGTTAACAGCAAGGTTTACTGTGAAAGAGTGTAGCCATTGTTCCATAAAATGTGTCTTTTTAAATACCACTGTCCCTTTTTTTTTCTCCACCAGCTGCATGTGTTTCAAGGATCACAGGATCTTCTCCTTCCCAGAGGCTAGTGAAGATTAGAAGGCAAAAAAAATGCACTCGTGATGAAATGTTCTCTGAGCTCATGCTGTCCTCCCACACTGACAGAGCACAGACGAATGTGTGGAGGCAGACAATGTCAGAGTGCAGGAAAGCACAAAATGACCGGGAGGAGAGGTGGCAGGCTGAAGAGAGTAAGTGGCGGGCTGAAGAGAGGGCTGAAGCTGAAAGGTGGCAGCAGCGTGATGAGAGGAGGCAGGATTCAATGCTGAGGCTGCTGGAGGATCAAACCAATATGCTCCAGCATATGGTCGAGCTGCAGGAAAGGCAGCAGGAGCACAGACCGCCACTACAGCCCCTGTGTAACCAACCGCCCTCCTCCCCAAGTTCCATAGCCTCCTCACCCAGATGCCCAAGAACGTGGTGGTGGGGGGGCCTCCAGCCACACAGCCACTCCACCCCAGAGGAGTGCCCAAGCAACAGAAGGCTGGCATTCAATAAGTTTTAAAGTTTTAAACTTTTAAAGTGCTGTGTGGCCTTGTCCTTCCCTCCTCCACCACCCCTCCTGGTGCTTCTCTCCTCCACCACCCCTCCTGGGCTACCTTGGTAGTCATCCCCCTATTTGTGTGATGAATGAATAAAGAATGCATGAATGTGAAGCAACAATGACTTTATTGCCTCTGCAAGTGGTGATCGAAGGGAGGAGGGGAGGGTGGTTAGCTTACAGGGAAGTAGAGTGAACCAAGGGGTGGGGAGTTTCATCAAGAAGAAACAAACAGAACTTTCACACCGTAGCCTGTCCAGTCATGAAACTGGTTTTCAAAGCTTCTCTGATGCACTCCGCACCCTCCTGTGCTCTTCTAACCACCCTGGTGTCTGGCTGTGCATAACCAGCAGCCAGGCGATTTGCCTCAACCTCCCACCCCACTATAAACGTCTCCCCCTTACTCCCACAGATATTGTGGAGCGCACAGCAAGCAGTAATAACAGTGGGAGTATTGGTTTCGCTGAGGTCTAACTGAGTCAGTAAACTGCGCCAGTGCGCTTTTAAACATCCAAATGTACATTCTACCACCATTCTGCACTTGCTCAGCCTGTAGTTGAACAGCTCCTGACTACGGTCCAGGTTGCCTGTGTATGGCTTCATGAGCCATGGCATTAAGGGGTAGGCTAGGTCCCCAAGGATAACTATAGGCATTTCAACATCCCCAACGGTTATTTTCTGGTCCAGGAATAAAGTCCCTTCCTGCAGCTTTTGAAACAGACCAGAGTTCCTGAAGATGCGAGCGTCATGTACCTTTCCCGGCCATCCCATGTTGATGTTGGTGAAATGTCCCTTGTGATCCACCAGTGCTTGCAGCACTATTGAAAAGTATCCCTTGCAGTTTATGTACTCGCTGGCTTGGTGCTCCGGTGCCAAGATAGGGATATGGGTTCAGTCTATCGCCCCACCACAGTTAGGGAATCCCATTGCAGCAAAGCCATCCACTAAGACCTGCACATTTCCCAGGGTCACTACCCTTGATATCAGCAGATCTTTGATTGCGTGGGCTACTTGCATCACAGCAGCCCCCACAGTAGATTTGCCCACTCCAAATTGATTCCCGACTGACCGGTAGCTGTCTGGCGTTGCAAGCTTCCACAGGGCTATTGCCACTCGCTTCTCAACTGTGAGGGCTGCTCTCATCTTGGTATTCTTGCACCTCAGGGCAGGGGAAAGCAAGTCACAAAGTTCCATGAAAGTGCCCTTACGCATGCGAAAGTTTTGCAACCACTGGGAATCGCCCTGCAACACTATGCGGTCCCACCAGTCTGTGCTTGTTTCCCGAGCCCAGAATCGGCGTTCCACCGTATGAACCTACCCCATTAGCACCATGATGCCCACATTGCCAGGGCCCGTGCTTTGAGAGAAGTCTGTGTCCATGTCCTCATCACTCATGTCACCGCACTGACGTCGCCTACTCGCCCGGTATCGCTTTGCCAGGTTCTGGTGCTGCATATACTGCTGGATAATGCATGTGGTGTTTAATGTGCTCCTAATCACCAAAGTGATCTGAGCTGGCTCCATGCTTGCCATGGTATGATGTCTGCACAGAAAAAAGGCACGGAACGATTGTCTGCCATTGCCCTGACGGAAGGAGGGGCGACTGACGACATGGCTTACAGGGTTGGCTTACAGGGAATTAAAATCAACAAAGGGGGTGGCTTTGCGAGAAACTGAATGGCCCCCTCAAGGATAGAACTCAAAACCTCAAGGATAGAACTCAAAACTGGGTTTAGCAGGCCGTTGATTTCACAGAGGGAGGGAGGGAGGAGAAAATGAATACAAAACAAATCTGGTCTATTTCTTGTTTTGAGCCACTTCATCTATCTTTATACATCTTGCTGGCAGCAGACTGTGCAGTACGACCACTAGCCATTGTCAACACCTGGGTGCTCGGCAGAAGACGGTGTAGTATGACGACTAGCCATCATCTTCTGCTAGCTGCAGGTTAAAAGACAGTGCACTGCCGGTAGGACTCAATCGCCACGAGACGAAACAAGGGAAATGACATGGCTGAGTCACTCCCATGTTTGCCCAGGTGCCTGGTTAAAAGAGCACCCAGGACTATGTCGATGACGACTACCAGTCATACTGCACTGTCTGCTGCCAAAAGGCAATAAACTGCTGCTGTGTAGCAATGCAGTACCACGTCTGCCAGCACCCAGGAGACATACGGTGACGGTTAGCTGAGCGGGCTCCATGCTTGCCGTGGTATGGCGTCTGCGCAGGTAACTCAAGAAAAAAGGCACAAAACGATTGTCTGCCTTGCTTTCATGGAGGGAGGGAGGGAACGGGGACCTGACGATATGTACCCAGAACCACCCACGACAATGTTTTAGCCCCATCAGGCACTGGGATTTCTACCCACAATTCAAATGGGTGGCGGAGACTGCGAGAACTGTGGGATAGCCACCCACAGTGCAAAGCTCCGGAAGTTGACGGTTGCCTCGGTACCGTGGACACACTCCGCCGATTACATGCACTTAGAGCATTTGTGTGGGGACACACACAATCAACTGTATAAAAACGCTTTCTACAAAACCAACTTCTATAAACTCGACCTAATTTTGTAGTGTAGACATACCCTTATTGTAAATTACAGTAACAGAATCCTCAGCTAGGAAGGTCTATGTGCTTTCTTGCTTTTTTACTGTGCCAGAGAGGCACAATGAGGTTAGATTACAGCTCAGGATCTATTTTACTTATCCATTTAAAAAAAATGCAGGACAGTGATAGCAGAACTGTGTGACTTTCATGTGTGAAAGTCTGAGCAATTTAAAGCGACATTCTACTTTACTTCTATTCTGGTGTTCTGTAATGTAATTTAAATAAAAATCCAGGATTATAACTGGAATGCAGGGTCTTGGTTACCAAGTATTTGTAACTTAACTTTCATGTGTTTAGGAAATTGTGTGAAGCTCTGTCCTCTACGTAATCCCCCATTTTAACTAAAGGGTGAATATATACATGAC